>NC_091980.1:44369793-44704467 GCF_044704955.1 Pristiophorus japonicus | reverse complement strand
AGGGAGGTGTTGCTACAGTTGTACAGGGCTTTGGTGAGGCCACACCTGGAGTATTGTGTACAGTTTTGGTCTCCTAACTTGAGGAAGGACATACTTGCTATTGAGGGAGTGCAGCGAAGATTCACCAGACTGATTCCCGGGATGGTGGGACTGACCTATCAAGAAAGACTGGATCAACTGGGCTTGTATTCACTGGAGTTCAGAAGAGTGAGAGGGGACCTCATAGAAACGTTTAAAATTCTGACGGGTTTGGACAGGTTGGATGCAGGAAGAATGTTCCCAATGTTGGGGAAGTCCAGAACCAGGGGTCACAGTCTAAGGATAAGGGGTAAGCCATTTAGGAGCGAGATAAGGAGAAACCTCTTCACCCAGAGAGTGGCGAACCTGTGGAATTCTCTACCACAGGAAGTAGTTGAGGCCAATTCACTAAATATATTCAAAAGGGAGTTAGATGAAGTCCTTACTACTCGGGGGATCAAGGGGTATGGCGTGAAAGCAGGAAGTGGGTACTGAAGTTTCATGTTCAGCCATGAACTCATTGAATGGCGGTGCAGGCTAGAAGGGCTGAATGGCCTGCTCCTGCACCTATTTTCTATGTTTCTATAAGAATTAGGAACAGGAGTAGGCCATCTAGCCCCTCGAGCCTGCTCCGCCATTCAACAAGATCATGGCTGATCTGGCCGTGGACTCAGCTCCACTTACCCGCCCGCTCCCCATAACCCTTAATTCCCTTATTGGTTAAAAATCTATCTATCTGTGACTTGAATACATTTAATGAGCTAGTCTTAACTGCTTCCTTGGGCAGAGAATTCCACAGATTCACAACCCTCTGGGAGAAGAAATTCCTTCTCAACTCGGTGGGGTGGATAATATTTCTTCCATGGTCGATTGTTAAAATGTAAATGTCTTCTAGGGACAGGTTTCGAGGGTAAACAGTTCCCAGACAATTTGATTAGCTCCAATGTCCAAACTGACCCTTTAGAGATTGACCCCAACCCCTTTTCTTGCAGACCCAACATTCACCTTTTAAAAAATCCCAAATTCGATTAAAGTTCATAGTTTCTTCCATGTGCACTTTAGGATTTCAAACTTTCTGGTAGATAGATCCAAATTAAATTCCCTTTCCTATGAGTCCAAACACTGGGGGTGGGTCTCCATGAATGCATCCCCTTTTATCCCCTGCAGGCCTTGCCTGCCCTTTAAACTCATTTGTGTCCCAAAGTTTTTCCTTCCATTTTAAAAGTCCAGAAAGGGATTCTTCTCCTCTGCAGGGGAAAGGTACCAGAAATCTTTGCAAAATATTGGTAAATTCTACACATCTATCGTCACAGAGGACTGGAAAATGATAGTCAGAGCCTCTACTATTTCCTCTTTTGCTTCTCTTAACAGCCTGGGATACATTTCATCCAGGCCTGGGGATTTATCCACTTTCAAAGCTGCTAAGCCCCTTAATATTTCCTCTCTCACTATGTTTATCTTATCTAATACTTAATACTCCTTCTCCCTCATTGCAAAGTCTGCATCGCCCCTCTCTTTTGTGAAAACACATGCAAAGTATTCATTAAGAATCATACCCACATCTTCTGCCTCCACACACAGATTTGCTACAGATTTCCTTTGTGGTCTCTAATAGGCCCCACTCTTTTTCTAGTTATCCTCTTGCTCTTAATGTATTTATAAAACATCTGATTTTACTTGCCAACATTCTTTCATGCTCTCTCTTTGCTTTCCTGATATCTTTTTGAATTGCACCCCTGCACTTCTTATTCTCCTCAGAGTCTCTGCAATATTGATTTCTCGATATCTGTCATAAGCTTCCCTTTTGTTCTTTAACTTACCCTGTATGTCCCTTGACATCCAGAGGCTCTAGAATTGTTAGCCTTTTTTTTTAAGGGAACATACTTACCCTGTACCCTCAGGATCTCCACCTTGAATGCCTCCCACTGATCTGAAATTGATTTACCATTAAGTAGCTGTTGCCAGTCCACCTTGGCCAAATCCCATCTCAGCTCAGCAAATTTAGCTTTACCCCAATTGAGAACTTTTTTTCCTGGTCCACCTTTGTCCTTATCCATAACTACCCTAAATCTTATTGAATTCTGATCACTAGCACCAAAATGCTCTCCCACTGATACCCTTTCCATCTGCCCCTCTTAATTCCCCAAAACCATGTCCAGAACCACACACTCCCTTGTTGGGCTCCCGACATTGGGAAAGGCATGAGGCAGCGGGTTCACAGTGGGATCCTGACCCGCTGTGGGAAAAAACAGTTTCCCACCCGAGCCGCCTACAGTAATCTAAGTGTAAGGGAAAAACTATTTTAAAGTAACTATAAAATAATTGAATTAAATATGAGGTTTGAAAGGGAGAAGGGTGTGTCATGAACAATAGTTTTAATTTTATTTAAGGCTGGCTTTGAAGAGATGAGGCAGAAATTGGTCATAGGAAACTGGGCGGAACTGTTAATGGATAAAACCACAGATGAATAGTGGCAGATTGATAGAGAATTCAAGCTCTGCAGCCTGGCTGCAGTTTTGTGAAAATTCACAGACCCCAAGTCAAAGCTGCTACGTGCAACTCAGCATGTTGCATTAAGTCATCAATCAACTTGACATTTTAGGACCTTGGGTAGCGAGCCAATTAAAGGTTAAAAGACTATCAATTGAGCCAATAAGGTCAAAGAAGGCGAGTTCTTTTCTGTAAATTGAACCAGGTATAAGTACAACCATTTTGGCCATGTGGTCTCAGAAGGACAAAGGCCTGGCTTAATGCCAAGAGCTTGTTGCTGCTGCCAGAATAAAGTTACATTAAAACTACAATCGGAGTTCGTATTTCATTGGAAATTAAGAGATCTAACATAGGTATTCATAGAAGTATTTGGTACAGTACAAGACCTGTATATACCCCTAATGAGCAAGAGTTCTACTTATGTATTTAACAACATTGGTCAATAAAAGCGGTGAAAGATAGCATAAAACTAAAAAAATTGTATTATACGAATGCAAAGAATAGTGGAGATCCCGCAAACTGAGAGAGATATAAAGAACAGCAAAGGAATACAAAGAAAGTAGTAAAGTCTGCAAAAAAAGGGAAAGTGAGAAAATACTTATGAAGGATATCAAGGACAACACTAAGTGGCCGAAAGTGCCCTCCGCCTGAAACGGAGCGTGCTTACTGTTTTTTTTCTATTTTCTCCGCCCCAATCCATGAGACTCAATCGATTTTCAGCTGATTAAAAATGTTTTTGAATGGGGCAGTGTTCCAAGCATCTGCGGGGCGGAAGTGCCGTTCTGTCAGGTTGGTCGCCCCAATGAGTCATCAGCGCCCCCTTAGTTAGATCCACTGGGCCATCAGGCGTGGTTTCGACTGGGCCAGCGGCCTGTTGGGGGCCCTGCCGAACCCATCAGCATCATTGTCCTGGCAGCTGGCTGACAATTAAAATAAAAAGTAGGTGGCAGCAGCACGCCCTCCCCTTTAAGAGCGGACGTGCAGCCCAGCCAGACACAGCTTCCAGCTGGGGAAAGCTGTGAGTGGCATCGGCCAGTGGCGGCACCGCTCCCGCAGAGCAGTTTGCTGCGGGGATTGGAATGGGGGTCGTCATCGGTCGAAGTGGGGTCGCTGTGTGCCTGACGGGGTGGGAAAACGGGCGGTGCAGAAAACCGTTCCCGTGCTTCCGACCCAGGTGCAATTTCGGACAGGTCATTCCATCTGTCTGCCCTCGATTGGAAAGGCCTCTCCACTCCATTACCACCTCAGAGGCCGTAATGGAGCTTATCGAGGGGGGAAATTTCGGCACCTAAAGATTTTTAATAAGTATATTAAGAGAAAGATATAATGTGGGCTCCTTAAAGACAGATGTAGGTGATACTGTAATTGAAAATAAGGAAACGGCTGACTCAACAATGTTCGTTGTATCAGTCTTCACACAGCAGAGGAAGAGACTAAATTATCAGAGATTGGAGGAAAACTGAAAATAAATCAAGCGGAAGAACTTATTAGATTTATTGTATGTAGAAAAAATGATAACGGCGACAATAAGAACACTTAAGTTAGACAAATCTCCAGGACCTGCTGGTTAAAAGAAGTAGGTTACGAAATTTCAGCTGCTTTAGTCATGATCTTCCAAAACTCACTTGATTCAGGAATTGTCCGCTTGGATTAGAAAATTGCCAATGTCACACCACTATTTCATAAGGGTAAGAGAGATAAACTCAGAAATTATAGTCCTATTAGTCTAAAATCTGTTGTGGGGCAGTTACTAGAATCTATATTTAGGCACAGAGTGACTGAGCACCTGAACAAATATGAACTGACCAGAGAAAGCCAGTGTGGATAAGTCATGTCTAACTAACTTAGTTGAATTTTTTAGGAGGTCATTCATATGTTAGTTAAGGGAGTGTCTATGGATGGTATTCATATGGTCTTCCAGAAGGTATTTGATAAGGTTACATACAAAAGACTGTTAAGAAAAATGGAAGTGCATGGAATTGGAGGAAACCTTTTGACATAGGTATGGTTCGAGGCAGAGAGCAAGGAGAGTAGAGAGTAGGGATAATGGGTATGTACTCCAATTGACAGGATGTGACTCGAGTTGTCCCCCAGAGATCTGTACATGGGTCTTCATTTCTCGCTATATTTATAAATGACTTTGATGAAAGAATAGAGGGCATATATCCAAGTTCACCGACGACACTAAATTAGATGGCACAGTAAATAGTGTCGTTAGGAGCAGAGAGTTGCAATGGGACATTGATAGATTGAGTGAATGGGCAAAACTGTGGCAGA
Source organism: Pristiophorus japonicus (assembly GCF_044704955.1). Classification (NCBI taxonomy): domain Eukaryota; kingdom Metazoa; phylum Chordata; class Chondrichthyes; family Pristiophoridae; genus Pristiophorus; species Pristiophorus japonicus. The sequence goes on along the minus strand of NC_091980.1, from coordinate 44,699,682 downwards.
TGGAGTTCAACGTGAGGAAGTGCGAGGTCATCCACTCTGTACCTAAGAAAGATAGATTAGAGTATTTTCTAAATGGTGAGAATTTAGGACTGGTGGAGGGGCAGAGAGATTTAGGGGTCCATGTACAGAAATCACTAAAAACTAATGGGCAACTATAAAAATAATTTAAAAGGCCAATGAAATGTTAGTCTTCATCTCAAGGGGGCTGGAATACAAAAGGGAGGAATTTTTGCTACTGTTGTATCGAGCCTTGCACAGACCCCATCTGGAGTACTTGTGGGGGAATCCAGAACAAGGGGGCCTAACCTTAAAATTAGAGCTAGACTGTTGAAGGGTGATGTCAGAAGACCATGGGTTCAAAATTGGTCATGACATAAGGACCATCCATTTTTCGGCGGTTTGCCGGCAATGCGTCGTTTCAAACTGCCGGCATACCGCCGAGACCGAAGAGTGAAACTTTGGTTGATTTTTGTTTTGGCGGTATGCGAGCAGTGTGCAGCGGGCAGTAGGTAACATTGTAACCGATCCAGATTGATTTTCTTGTTGATGAATGGTGCAGCACTGAACTGCGCATGCACAATTTCTTTTTCAGAGGAGCCTTTTACCTGTGATTTTGGGGGTCAGAGGTCACCCGTGCATTCGCAGTGAGTTGAAGTTCAGGGAAAGAAAGTGAGAAGCAGCAGCAAACTAGTCGAGGGTCAGTTGGTTTAATAACAGATTACAGAGTTGAAAAATATTCATAACAAATAATAATTATACAGTATCACCAATAATAAGACATATTTTACAAATCAAAAATCATAACAATATAAATTCAGTGGAAATGCTCCAAAAAAAGTTGAAGTGCAGGAACATCGAGAAGGGCAGGAGGTTGAGGACGCCTGCCTTCGATGAGACGGAGTTAACTGCCCTGCTGGAGAATATTACGGAGAGGTACTCCGACCTAACGAAGGGCGGTCGTGGAATGCCCCCCTCAAAGGAGTACAACAGAATATGGGACGAGATCGGGAAGTTTGCGTCATCCACAAGTACCACAAGTAGCAGCAGATCAGCGGCGTGCAGGGGGAAGACCCACAACCCAAGAGCCATTAACAGAAATAGAGATCCGTGCCCTGCGCCCTGGTCAGGGATAGCAACCGTGCCACCACCGGCATTGGAGCTGACCCACTCACACAGGATGGTCAGTTCAATACAAACCCCGGTCTGTCTTGCGGTCCTGTCATGTCATGTAATGTAACTGTAACTAGAATGTTGGCCTCATGTAACGGAATGTAAGTTTATTGCACTGTAATGTTGGCCTCATGTGATGTATTGCAATGTTGGGGGCATGTAACGCAATGCATATATGTATTGTCTGTCTGCGATGTGGAATGCAGTAACGCAGCAGTGGTGGACATTTAAGTAAGTCTGCGCTAAATCACTGTACTCATGTAGTCATTTTTAAATGTTGTTTTGTAGTTCCAGACTCGGATTCAGACCACACTGACACAGAGAGACCAGATGACAGACCCATTGTCTCCTCCTCTGGTGTCACGCAGTCCTCTCCCAACTTCACCACTGGCAGAGATGATGAAGAGGAAGAGGAAGAGGAAGAGCCGCTGATCCTGGAGCCAGTGGAGGTGGAGGTGGGGGTGGAGATGGAGGAGGATACACCAGTTCCATGTGGGCCAGCTGGAACATCCTCCACCACCGAATCGAAATTCACCGGATTCCCCCATGGCTCCTCTGATTCTGCGGATCCAAGTGGTGTGCAGCAACGCAGCGTCTTTGCCGCAGTGATGGAGGTGGGTGCAGAAAAGGTTGGTTGCTGCACGACAGATAGGCGTGTACCAGGACATGGTGCTTCTGTCACAGGCCAGTGTCAACATAGGTCGAGAGCTGCTCAAGGCCATAGCCACGATAGTCGCAAACATCGCGACTCTATCTGAATGGCAGTCGGAGGATATGTCGCGTCTGATCACTGTGATGGAGCGAACCGCTGACTCCATCGATGTCTTGCGGCAATCGACAGGATCGGGACATGGCGCGGAATCTCCCCGTGCCATAGTAGTCGGGTCTGTTGTGTATCTGTAAAGCATGCACTCCCATGTTCCGCCACCAGGGAGTGCATCCCCTGAAGCCCGAAGGGATCCCAGAATCCCTTGAGAACACTGTATATGAGCCAGCCCCTAAGGCCTGTTCCTCACTCTGGAGTGTCTTAATAAAGACTAAGGTCACTGTTACTTTAACCTCCCTGTGTGCAGTCTCATCTGTGTCAGGGACACAACAACTGGCGACAAGTATACGAATCCAACGCAAAGATGCAGCAAACTGTGGGCATCTTGAAGAAGTTCTCGGAGGGTGAGGACTGGGAAGCCTATGTCGATCGGCTAGACCAGTACTTTGTAGCCAACGAGCTGGACAGAAAAGGAAGCGCTGCAAAAAGGAGAGCGGTCCTCCTCACGGTCTGCACGGCACCAAGCTACAGCCTCATGAAGAATCTTCTGCCTCCAGTGAAACACACAGATAAGTCGTATGAGGAGCTGTGTACACTGGTTTGGGAGCATCTTAACCCGAGGGAGAGCGTGCTGATGGCGAGGTATCGGTTCTACATGTGCCAGCGATCTGAAGGCGAGGAAGTGGCGAGCTATGTCGCCGAGCTAAGGCGATTTGCAGGACAATGTGAATTTGATGGCTACCTGGAGCAAATGCTCAGAGGCTTTTTTGTACTGGACATTGGCCACGAGACCATCCTACGAAAACTTTTGACTGCAGAGACACCGACCCTCAGTAAGGCCATTGCGATAGCACAGGCATTTATGTCCACAGTGTTAACACCAAACAAATCTCTCAGCACATAAGTGCTAGCAATGTTCATAAATTAACTGGAACTGTGTTTGCGGACAGAAATGTACAGGGCAGAAACCACGAATCTGCAACTGCCAGCAGGCCTCAGGTGACCCAGAAGACTCAGAGTCCGCAACAAAGGATGAATGCAAGGCAATTCACACCTTATTGGCGTTGTGGATGCTTCCATTCAGCCTGTTCATGCCACTTCAAAGGGTATGTTTGCAAGAGCTGTGGAACAATGGGGCACCTCCAACGAGCTTGCAAACAAGCTGCAAGCTCTGCAAAACCTGCTAACCACCACGTGGCAGAGGAAGATCTGTCCATGGTGGACCAAAGCAATTTCGAGCCTCAGAGAAAGGAGGCAGATGCTGAAGTACACGGGGTGCACACATTTTCGATGAAATGTCCACCTATAATGCTAAACGTAAAATTGAATGGCTTACCCGTAGCCATGGAATTGGACACTGGCGCTAGCCAATCCATCATGAGTAAAAAGATGTTTGAGAGACTGTAGTGCAACAAGGCACTCAGACCAGCTCTGAGCCCCATCCACACGAAACTGGAAAAAAGCAAGTAATTGCTTTTGAGAAAGCCAGAAACATTTTATGCTCCAACAAGCTGCTTGTATTGTATAACCCGTGTAAAAGACTCGTGCTAGCATGTGATGCGTCGTCGTACGGAGTCAGGTGTGTATTACAACAAGCTAACGTTGCGGGGAAGTTGCAACCTGTCGCCTATGCCTCCAGGAGCTTGTCTAAGGCTGAGAGGGCCTGAAGCATGATTGAGAAAAAGGCATTTGCGTGTGTGTTCAGGGTAAGGAAAATGCATCAGTACCTGTTTGGCCTCAAATTTGAGCTGGAAACCGATCACAAGCCCCTCAATCCCTGTTTGCTGAAAACAAGGGGATAAATACTGATGCCTCAGCCCGCATACAAAGATGGGCACTCGCGCTATCTGCATATAACTTACCATCCACCACAGGCCAGGCACCGAGAACTGTGCGGATGCTCTCAGTTGGCTACCATTGGCCACCACGGGGGTGGAAATGGTGCAGCCTGCAAACTTGTTGATGGTGGCGCAGCCCGCAGACTTGTTGATGGTCATGGAAGCGTTTGAAAATGATAAATTACCAGTTACGGCCCGCCAGATTAGAACTTGGAGAAGCCAAGATCCTCTGCTGTCCTTAGTAAAAAAACTGTACTGCATGGGAGCTGTGCCAGAATCCCCGTTGAAATGCAAGAGCTAATCAATCCGTTCCAGCGGCGACAGGACGAGCTGTCCATTCATGCAGACTGCCTGTTGTGGGGTAACTGCATAGTGCTACCCAAAAAGGGCAGGGTGACGTTCATCTCGGATCTCCACAGCACACACCTGGGTATAGTAATGATGAAAGCGATAGCCAGATCCCACGTGTGGTGGCCCGGTATCGATCTGATTTAGAGTCCTGTGTACGGCAGTGCAGCGTTTGTGCTCAGTTGAGCAACGCGCCAAGAGAGGTACCACTAAGCTTGTGGTCCTGGCCCTCCAGACCATGGTCGAGGATCCATGTCGACTATGTGGGCCCGTTTCTCGGTAAAATGTTCCTGGTGGTGGTGGATGCTTTTTCAAAATGGATTGAATGTGAAATAATGTCAGGAAGCACCGCCACCACCACCATTGAAAGCCTGAGGGCCATGTTTGCCACCCACGGCTTGTCTGACATACTGATCAGTGACAATGGGCCATGTTTCACCAGTGCCGAATTTAAAGAATTCATGACCCCCAATGGGATCAAACATGTCACCTCGGCCCCGTTTAAACCAGCCTCCAATGGGCAGGCAGAGCGGGCAGTACAAACAATCAAACAGAGCCTTGAACGAGTCACAGAAGGCTCACTCCAAACCCGCCTGTCCCGAGTACTGCTCAACTACCGCACGAGACCCCACTCGCTCACAGGGGTGCCCCCTACTGAGCTACTCATGAAAAGGACACTTAAAACCAGACTTTCGCTGGTTCACCCCAACCTGCATGATCAGGTCGAGAGCAGGCAGCAGCAACAAAATGTAAACGATAGTCGCGCCACTGTGTCACGGGAAATTGATCTGAATGACCCTGTGTATGTGCTATACTATGGACATGGTCCCAAGTGGATCGCACGCACGGTGATAGCTAAAGAAGGAAGTAGGGTGTTTGTCGTCAAACTTGCAGAAAGCACCTGGAGCAAACGAGGCTGCGGTTCAGAGACTGCCCTGTACAACCCACAGCAGACACCACCTTTTTTGAGCCCACAACACACATCCAAAGGATCAACGACACCACTCCGGACCAGGAAATTGAACCCATCATAACCAACAGCCCAGCAAGGCCGGGCTCACCCAGCATCCCTGCAGGGCCAACAACACACCAGCCCAGCAAGGGCACAGCCAACACACCAGAACAGACATTTGTACCAAGGCAGTCCACCAGGGAAAGAAAGGCTCCCGACCGCCTCACCTTGTAAATAGTTTTCACTTTGACTTTGGGGGGGGGAGTGATGTTGTGTATCTGTAAATCACGCACTCCCATGTTCCGCATCCCCTGAAGTCCCAAGGGATCCTAGCATCCCTTGGGAGCACTGTATATAAGCCGGCCCCTGAGGCCTGTTCCTCACTCTGGAGTGTCTTAATAAAGACTGAGGTCACTGTTACTTTAATCTCCCTGTGTGCAGTCTCATCTGTGTCAGGGATACAACAGGGTCGACAGCACTTGAGGGTGAGGAACTGCCAGCAGATTCCAGCCCTGAACCCATGCCTTCCACATTACAAGCTTCTCCTGAGGTCCCATTCATTGTGGCTACAATGTCTGACCCCCAATCACAGCATCAGCACTCGGGGTGCAGTGCTGCACGCCGGCTTGGTACCAGCACAGGGAAATCTGGGCTCAGGGGTAGTGGGAAAGGGAAGGGCGGAGTAAGAAAGGGGGAATAGTCCCAAGGGTGGTGTAGCACGCGCTTAAGGTCGAGGTCATGGTCGAGGACATTAAAGGGTCATTTTTTGTACTTGTTCATTTAATAATTGAAGTTTGATTTTAAAAGTTTAATCAAGTTGTTAAAGTTTTGTTAAAGTTGTGATTAAAGTTGTTAAAGGTGTTACAGTAGTTTTATAGTTATTCGTTTTACAAAGTTTAAAAATTGTTTTATATTTTTTACATTTTGACATAAATGTTTGAATTGAATTTAAGCACTCTTCTACAGTGTCAAAATTTGGGGGTTACAGTCATCAGGGTCATCAGGGTCCCAAAACACAGCTCTCCACATTCAAGTAAAATGTTCATTTGTGAGCTGCTGATGTAACAATTTTACAGTGGTATACTCTCTGCGTGCCCTACGCTGTGCTGTTAGCGGGGTGGTGCCATGGGTTCATCTGGAAGCTCCTCCTCATCCTCCTCCACCTCATTTTCCTCTTCTTCCTCCTCCGTCTCCTGCACTCTCTCCTCAGGTGGTCCCGCAGTCCCCTGTGGCATTTCCTGTCCCCACATGATTGTTAAATTGTGAACTGAGCAACCTGCTCAGGGTAGTATTACGACCTCCCGAGTGGTCCAAGCATTGAAAGTGCTGTTTCAGCACTCCAATTGTCTTTCGATAATATTACATGCGGCTATATGGCTCTTATTATATCGTTGCTCGGCTTCTGTCTGAGGGTTCTGCAGGGGGGTCAAGGAACAGGTGGAGAGGACGTATCCTTTGTTCCCTAACATGCAGCATTTATCTTGTGGCTCAGACTTCAACAGGTCAAACACAGTGCTCTCAAGCAAGATATGTGCATCATGGATGCTCCCTGGAAAGTTGGCATTCACTGCCATTATGCGCTGTGTATGGCCGCATACGAGCTGCCTGTTGAGGGAGTGGAATCTCTTATGGTTTCGGTGCACCTCCGCCTCCTGTAATGGTGCTCACAGGGTAATATGGGTTCAGTCAACAGCACCTTGGGGAAGCCAGCAATGCGTGAAAATCTCAAAGCCCTGTCACTCTGTGCCTCCCTGGTCATTGGGAAGTTTATAAATTCCATCCGGCGTGCATATAGTGCTTCGATTACCTGTCAAATGCACCGATTAGTAGAGCACTGAAAAATACAGCATATGTCCCCAGCTGATGCCAGAAAAGAGCCGCATGCATAAAAGGAAAGTGCCGCAGTCACCTTCATCTCAACAGGCTGCAGGTCTGCCTTAATGAGTTGGCAAATCTCATTGATCACCTCTTTTCAGAAGCGCATCCTTCAAATGCAGTGTCGATCGGTCAGGTCCAAGTATGAACGCTTCTCCCTGAAAATCCTTTGGGGGGTAAGGTCTTCCCATCCTCATCAGTCTACAACCTCCTCCAGTATCCTGATAACTCTGCTCACTAAACCTTCCCCCATCTGGATTCTGCGTTAGTCAGGTAGTACACAGGCCTCATTCTTTTTAAATCTCCAGAAGATTTTTCAATGAAAAATATATAACTAAAATGCCTTCGATCTTAATAATGTATTCAGTACCAATAAAAATACCTTTCCACTGTAAATTGCACTATAAAGTGACTGTTCGCCTCAAAAATACAGAGGTGCTGCTTCAGCTGACTCTTCCCGATTTCAAAATGGCGGCTCCGAGCATTCCGCCCATTCCTGCCCACTAAACATCGCGTAAAACAACCTTTTCCAGGACAGTATGCAGCTCCGGTGGTATGTCGGCGGTATGCCATGAAAATTGGACTTTTTGGGTGGTATGTGGGTGGCCCTACATGACGGATGGTGTGCATACCGCCTGGCGGTATGTCAATGAATATTCCGCCGAGTGGTATGTCAGCGGTATGTAGGTGTTTTTCACCCAAATTTCATTTTTGAACGGAAAGCGAGCGGTAAGCAGGTATTAGTGGGCAGTATGTCGATGAATTTTGGGCTCATTTGGTGAAATCTACCATTTCATTAAAAGAAAATAGACTGAAGTCATAAACAAATATTTGAAGGAACCCTCTGTCAGTGTTATAACTAAAACAAACGCACATTCTTCTAAAGTGTGATGATTCTGGGGTAGGTGGGACGAGTACTAACCGGATGGTCTGCACCTGGGCAGGACCGGAAACAATGTCCGAGGGGGAGTGTTTGCTAGTGCTGTTGAGGAGGGGTTAAACTAATATGGCAGGGGGATGGGAACCTATGCAGAGAGACAGAGGGAAGTAGAATGGGGGCAGTAGCAAAAGATAGAAAGAAGAAAAGTAAAAGTGGAGGGCAGAGAAACCCAAGGCAAAAAACAAAAAGGGCCACATTACAGCAAAATTATAAAGGGGCAAAGTGTGTTAAAAAGACAAGCCTGAAGGCTCTGTGCCTCAATGCGAGGAGTATTCGTAATAAAGTGGAAAAATTAACTGCGCAGATAGCTGTTGACGGATATGATGTAATTGGCATCATGGAGACATGGCTTCAGGGTGATCAAAGCTGGGAACTCAACATCCAGGGGTATTTATCATTCAGGAAGGATAGACGGAAAGGAAAAGGAGGTGGGTTGGCGTTCCTGGTTAAAGAGGAAATTAATGCAATAGTAAGAAAGGAAATTAGCTTGGATGATGTGGAATCGGTATGGGTGGAGCTACAGAATACCAAAGGGCAGAAAACGCTGGTGGGAGTTGTGTACAGACCACCAAACAGTAGTAATGAGGCTAGGGACAGCATCAAACAAGAAATTAGGGATGCCTGCAATAAAGGTATAGCAGTTATCATGGGCGACTTTAATCTACATATTGATTGGGCTAACCAAACTGGTAGCAATGTGGTGGAGGAGGATTTTCTGGAGTGTATTAGGGATGGTTTTCTGGACCAATAAGTCGAGGAACCAACTAGAGGGCTGGCCATCCTAGACTGGTGATGTGTAATGAGAAAGGACTAATTAGCAATCTTGTTGTGCGAGGCCCCTTGGGGAAAAGTGACCATAATATGGTAGAATTCTTTATTAAGATGGAGGGTGACACAGTTAATTCAGAGACTAGGGTCCTGAACTTAAGGAAAGGTAACTTCGATGGAATGAGATGTGAATTGGCTAGAATAGACTGGCGAGTGATACTTAAAGGGTTGACAGAGGATAGGCAATGGCAAACATTTAAAGATCACATGGATGAACTTCAACGATTGTACATCCCTGTCGGGAGTAAAAATAAAATGGGAAAGGTGGCTCAACCGTGGCTAACAAGGGAAATTAAGGATAATGTTAAATCCAAGGAAGAGGCAGAAATTGGCCAGAAAAAGCAGCAAACCTGAGGTCTGGGAGAATTTTATAATTCAGCAGAGGGGGACAAAGGATTTAATCAGGAGGGGAAAATAGAGTATGGGAGGAAGTTTGCTGGGAACAGAAAAACTGACTACAAAAGCTTCTATACATATGGGAAGAGAAAACATCGAAACATAGAAACATAGAATATAGGTGCAGGAGTAGGCCATTCGGCCCTTCGAGCCTGCACCACCATTCAATAAAATCATGGCTGATCTTGCACCTCAGTACCCATTTCCTGCTTTCTTTCCATACCCCTTGATCCCTTTAGCCGTAAGGGCCATATCTAATTCTCTCTTGAAAATATCCAATTAACTGGCATCAACAACTCTCTGCGGTAGGGAATTCCACAGGTTAACAACTCTCTGAGTGAAGAAGTTTCTCCTCATCTCAGTCCTAAATGGCTTACCCCTTATCCTTAGACTATGTCCCCTGATTCTGGACTTCCCCAACATCGGGAACATTCTTCCTGTCCAGTCCCGTCAGAACTTTATATGTTTCTATGAGATCCCCTCTCATCCTTCTAAACTCCGGTGAATACAGGCCCAGTCGATCCAGTCTCTCCTCATATGTCAGTCCAGCCATCCCGGGAATCATTCTGATGAACCTTCGCTGCACTCCCTCAATAGCAAGAACGTCTTTCCTCAGATTAGGAGCCCAAAACTGAACACAATATTCCAGGTGAGGCCTCACTAAGGCCCTATACAACTGCAGTAAGACCTCACTGCTCCTATACTCAAATCCCCTAGCTAGGAAGGCCAACATGCCATTTGCCTTCTTCAACACCTGCTGTACCTACATGCCAACTTTCAATGACTGATGTAGTATGGCACCCAGGTCTCGTTGCACCTCCCCTTTTCTAGTTTGGCAGGGGGATGGGAACCTAGGCAGGGAGACAGAGGGAAGTAAAATAGGGGCAGAAGCAAAAGACCCAAGGCAAAAATCAAAAAGGGCCACATTGCAGCATTATTCTAAAAGGGCAAAGTGTGTTAAAAATACAAACCTGAAGGCTCTGTGCCTCAATGCGAGGAGTATTCATAACAAGGTGGATGAATTAACTGCACAGGCAGCAATTAATGAATTTGTTATAATTGGCAACATGGAGACATGGCTCCAGGGTGACCAAGGCTGGGAACTCAACATCCAGAGGTATTCAACATTCAAGAAGGATAGACAGAAAGGAAAACGAGGTGGGGTAGCGTTGCTGATTAAAGAGGAAATTAATGCAATAGTAAGAAAGGACTTTAGTTTGGATGATGTGGAATCTGTATGGGTGGAGCTGTGGAATACCAAAGGGCAGAAAATGCTAGTGGGAGTTGTGTACAGACCACCAAACAGTGGTAGTCAGGTTGGGGACAGCATCAAACAAGAAATTAGGGATGTGTGCAATAAATGTACAGCAGTTATCATGGGCGACTTTAATCTACATATAGATTGGACTAACCAAACTGGTAGCAATGCGATGGAGGAGGATTTTCTGGAGTGTATTAGGGATAGTTTTCTTGACCAATATGTCGAAGAACCAACTAGAGGGCTGGCCATCCTAGACTGGGTGATGTGTAATGAGAAAGGACTAATTAGCAATCTTGTTATGCGAGGCCCCTTGGGGAAGAGCGAACATAATATGGTAGAATTCCGTATTAAGATGGAGAGTGACACAGTTAATTCAGAGACTAGGGTCATGAAAAGGGAAGATAACTTCGATGGTATGAGACGTGAATTGTCTAGAATAGACTGGAAAATGATACTGAAAGAGTTGATGGTGGATATTCAATGACAAACATTTAAAGATCACATGGATGAACTTCAACAATTGTACAATACTGTCTGGAGTAAAAATAAAACAGGGAAGGTGGCTCAACCGTGGTTAACAAGGAAAATTAGGGATAGTGTTAAATCCAAGGAAGAGACATATAAATTGGCCAGAATAAGCAGCAATCCTGAGGACTGGGAGAAATTTAGAATTCAGCAGAGGAGGACAAAGGATTTAATTAGGAGGGAAAAAATAGAGTAGGAGAGGAAGCTTGCTGGGAATATAAAAACTGACTGCAAAAGCTTCTATACATATGTGAAGAGAAAAAGATTGTGAAGACAAACGTAGGTCCCCTGCAGTCGGATTCAGGTGAATTTATAATGGGGAACAAAGGAATGGCGGACCAGTTAAACAAATACTTTGGTTCTGTCTTCACGAAGGAAGACACAAATAACCTTCCGGAAATGCTCAGGGACCGAGGGTCTAGTGAGAAGTAGGAACTGAAGGAAATTCTTATTAGTCGGGAAATTGTGTTAGGGATTGAAGGCCGATAAATTCCCAGGGCCTGATAGCCTGCATCCTAGAGTACTTAAGGAAGTAGCCCTAGAAATAGTGGATGCATTGGTGATCATTTTCCAACAGTCTATCGACTCTGGATCAGTTCCTATGGACTGGAGGGTAGCTAATGTAGCACCACTTTTTAAGAAAGGAGGGAGAGAGAAAACGGGTAATTATAGACTGGTTAGCCTGACATCAGTGGTGGGGAAAATGTTGGAATCAATTATTAAAGATGAAATAGCAGCGCATTTAGAAACAGTGACAGGATCGGTCCACGTCAGGATGGATTTATGAAAGGGAAATCATGCTTGACAAATCTGGAATTTTTTGAAAATGTAACTGGTAGAGTGGACAAGGGAGAACCAGTGGATATGGTGTATTTGGACTTTCAAAAGGCTTTTGACAAGGTCCCACACAAAAGATTGGTGTGCAAAATTAAAGTACATGGTATTGGGGGTAATGTACTGACGTGAATAGACTGGTTGGCAGACAGGAAGCAGAGAGTCGGGATAAAAGGGTCCTTTTCAGAATGGCAGGCAGTGACGAGTGGAGTGCCGCAGGGCTTATGCTGGGCCGCCAGCTATTTACAATATACATCAATGATTTAGGTGAAGGAATTGAGTGTAATACCTCCAAGTTTTCAGATGACACTAAGCTGGGTGAGCTGTGAGGAGGATGCTAAGAGGCTGCAGGGTGACTTGGACAGGTTAGGTGAGTGGGCAAATGCATGGCAGATGCAGTAGAATGTGGATGAATGTGAGCTTATCCACTTTGGTGGCAAAAACACGAAGGCAGAATCTTATCTGAATGATGGCAGATTAGGAAAAGGGGAGGTGCAATGAGACCTGGATGTCATGGTACATCAGTCATTGAAAGTTGGCATGCAGGTACAGCAGGCGATGAAGAAGGCAAATTGTATGTTGGCCTTCCAAGCTAGGGGATTTGAGTATAGGAGCAGGGAGGTCTTACTGCAGTTGTACAGGGCCTTAGTGAGGCCTCACCTGAAATATTGTGTTCAGTTTTTGTCTCCTAATCTGAGGAAGGACGTTCTTGCTATTGAGGGAGTTCAGCGAAGGTTCACCAGACTGATTCCCAGGATGGCAGGACTGACATATGAGGAGAGACTGGATCAACTGGGCCTGTATTCACCGGAGTTTAGAAGGATGAGGGGGGATTTCATAGAAACTTATAAAATTCTGACGGGACTGGACAGGTTAGATGCAGGAAGAATGTTCCCGATGTTGGCGAAGTCCAGAACCAGGGGACATAGTCTAAGGATAAGGGGTAAACCATTTAGGACTGAGATGAGGAGAAATTTCTTCACTCAGAGAGTTGTTAACCTGTGGAATTCCGTACCGCAGAGGGTTGTTGATGCCAGTTCTTTGGATATTTTCAAGAGGGAGTTAGATATGGCCCTTACGGCTAAAGGGATCAAGGGGTATGGAGAGAAAGCAGTAAAGGGGTACTGAGGTGAATGATCAGCCATGATCGTATTGAATGGTGGTGCAGGCTCGAAGGGCCGAATGTCCTACTCCTGCACCTATTTTTCTATGTTTCTATGTTTCTTCTGATGATTTACACATAGAATAACGAATGGGTATTATTTCAAAGTTATAAATTCATATGGAATTCAGATAATAACATAAAATATAAGGATGGAAGTGATTTATGATATATAACCACCATCGTAAAGCACATATGAGATTACAACCTTTGAATTACATATACACAGTAAAGTGGTTTCATGCTGAATCATGGCTGTTTCTGACTGCCAGTGTACTCAAAGTCACTAATGTATGATGACATGGAGAATTAATAATTGCAATGCAATCGATGTATGTTTATCAAATGACAATTGACATTTGATTACCAGACAATAACAAATGAGTGCACAATAACATTTAATGGGTTTTTTGATGAACAGCTGAAAATGAGATTCAGTTTTAATCCCTCGTGTCACTTCAGTTTTACTTTCAGTTGAAATAGAGTAAGAGACACTGAATCAGCAGTTGATGATCTACGCTCAATTGCTATTTATGTAGCTGTCCAGGATTATATTGCTGCAGGCATGTTTGTAAACAAGTAAATATTTACCTGGCTCTTTGACTCATGTGTCAGAATATGATGCAAGCTTCTCTGCAGGCAGAGAGAGATTATTACACCTTCTTGAATTTTAAAGCTTTGATTTGAATTCACCTTGTGCTTTTCTTATTTTTTCCTCATGTTAGCTATATAAGGATCCGCTTGTTGCTTTCTTATGCTATATAAGTCTTCTTTGTTCTCTTTTCAAAGAAAATGGGTACCTAAATGAACAACCTACATTACACCTGGTATGGAAGGATGAGCAGGGTGAATGTAAACAGTTCTAAAAGCCATTGAGTGACTTAGCAAGAAAGTATGCCAGAATTGTGTTAGTGCAAGAGAGCCGATAGGTCCAGAAATTGCGGTCGGAGGCTTCCCGCGGGCGGATGCCTCCATTCTGAAAAATTTCTATGCAAGTACCTGTTGGCCTGGAGGAGCATGAGATTCCGTTGGGGAGGCCTACACTTCCCGCGCTGCAAAGCATGCTCCCAGGTTCGAACGCAGAAGATGCAGTCACGTGTGACTGCTCAACCAATCAGGTAAAATATTCTCAATTAATAGCAATGGGAACTCCGCATCTATGTGTTCTCATTGCTATTAATTGAGAAAAACAAACAAGCACAATAACACCAAATTAAAAATTAAAAATACACCTCACATAATTAAAATTAATTGAAATTAAAGTGAATAAACATCTTAGAGAAAAAAAAATTCCCCGTTTCAAAAAGATTTTTTTAATTATGGTTTAAAATAAATTTAACACAGTGGGCAGGGTTTTTAAAAATAATATGTGTTTTTCAAATTAAATTAAATTATATTTTTGTATGTTTTTAAACTCTTGCGTCTGTAAAAGTAGGCTATGCACCTGCTTTTATCAGGCACAAGAATTTTGAGGACATTTGCTGGGCAAGACATGGGTAAATCCTGCAAGCTTGCCCTTGCAAATGTCCTCGCTCCTGATTTGTGGATGATCTGTCAAGCTCCAGCTTGACAGATCGGAAAAGCTGGTTTTCAGCGCATGCGCATTGTGCACTGAAAACCAGCTTTTGTGATGCCTTCCCAGGTCCATAGACACTCAATATGGACCCGGGGAGGCCTGAATTTCCAGGTTTATCACTTTGGCAGCTGCCAAGTTGGAAGTGTAGCTTCAGTCATTTCTGAGGTTGAAGAAGTGAGAAGTAGTTGTAATGCAGATATGAAAGTATTACTGTGGATTGACTGTTTGATGTATGCATTATCCAGGCATGCCCCTGCATTGAATGGAAACTCATTAGTCTTCTCTATCTTGGCACCATGAGCGATGCAGAGGATGGTCGTCATACCATTGGCAATCTTTTGCCATGTTCGATGTACACCAGCTCTATTTGCAGTATTTCCCTCTGCCTCAAAAAGTGGCACTTTCCTCAGTGCCACATGCTGCAATAAAATCTCCAGTACTCTCTTTGCTGAAGGTAGCAGTTCGAGGAGTTCCACTTGGCATTCTGCATTGTTCGTCAGCATTCCAAAAAACATGTATTTTTCTTCCGTTTAAGTGTACAGTAGCCATTTAAAAGCTGCTGCATTTCTGTTTCTGCATCTCCAACAAACAAAGTAATTGAAATCTCTCCATATCCAGAAAATCTATAGAGAGATTAGTAAAATTATTCAAATTAGTAGACATTATGGAGGTGGAAGTAGGAGATTTTTGTAATGGAGAGCAACTCGGGAGCAGCAAGGCAGCATTACAGGCGGCTTCAGGTCGAAGTCCAACAAAAAACCCGGGACCTAAAGAACAGATGGTGGATGGAGAAAGCACAGGAGATTCAGCAGCTTCAGCAGCTGGCCGACAGCCATGATGTGCGAGGGTTCTTCATCGCAGTCAAGACCATCTATGGCCCAAACACCCAAGGCCCCACCCCACTGCTGGCTAAGAATGGGGAGACACTCATCAAGGACACCGAGGCAGTCAGGACCCACTGGAAGGAGCACTTCGAAGATCTCCTCAATCGAGACTCTGCCTTTGACTCGAGTGTCCTCGACTCCATCCCGCAGCATGCTACCTGCCACCACCTCAGCAAAACCTCAGCCCTGCACGAGGTAGAAAAAGCCGCCAGCTCGCTTAAGAATAACAAGGCTACGGGAGTGGATGGAATCCCCGCTGAGGTGCTTAAGTATGGCGGAGAGGCACTATTGGCACGAATGCATGACCTCATCTCTCTCATCTAGAAGGAGGAGAGCATGCTGGGAGATCTCAGAGATGCAGTAATCGTGACCATCTTTTAAAAAGGGGACAAGTCCGACTCCGGCAACTACAGAGGAATCTCCCTGTTATCAGCCACTGGGAAAGTCGTCGCTAGAATCCTCCTCAACCGTCTTCTCCCTGTGGCTGAGGAGCTCCTCCCGGAGTCACAGTGCGGATTTTGTCCCCTACGGGGCACAATGGACATGATTTCTGCAGCGCGACAGCTGCAAGAAAAATACAGGGAACAGAGCCAATCCTTCCACATGGCCTTCTTTGACTTTAGAAAGGCCTTTGACACTGTCAACCGCGAGGGACTATGGAGCGTCCTCCTCCATTTCGGCTGCCCCAAAAGTTCATCACCAGTGCGCCAGTGCAGCCTTTGGTCGCCTGAGGAAAAGAGTGTTTGAAGGTCAGGCCAAGCTCATGGTCTACAGGGCTGTAGTGATACCTGCCCTCCTGTATGGCTCAGAGACGTGGACCATGTACAGTAGACACCTCAAATTGCTCGAGAAATGCCACCAACGATGTCTCCACAAGATCCTGCAAATCCCCTGGGAGGACAGCCGCACCAATGTTAGCGTCCTCGACCGGGCCAGCATCCAGAGCATTGAATCACTGACCGCACTCGACCAGCCCTGCTGGGCAGGCCACATAGTTCGCATGACTGACACAAAACTCCCAAAGCAAGCGCTCTACTCGGAACTCCTTCACGGCAAGCGAGCCCAAGATGGGCAGAGGAAACATTTCAAGGACACCCTCAAAGACTCCTTGATAAAATGCAACATCCCACCCGACACCTGGGAGTCACTGGTCAAAGACCGCCCTAAGTGGAGGAAATGTATCCGGGAGGTCGCTGAGCACATCAAATCTCGACGCCGAGAGCATGCAGAGACCAAGTGCAGGCAGCGGAAAGAGCATGCGGCAAATCAGTCCAACCCACCTTTTCCTTCGACTGTCTGTCACACTGTGACAGAGACTGTGGTTCTCGTATTGGACTGTTCAGTCAATTAAGAACTCATTTTTAGAATGGAAGGAAATCTTCCTCGATTCCGAGGGACTGCCTATGATGAGAGCTGGGTGCCATTGCCGTACATGTAGAAGCTGACCCCATATCTGTAGATGATGTAGTCAAAGGGTACTATGTAGATGAGGAAAAGAGATATCTAAAGATTAATGCTTGGGGGACTCCAGAGGTGACAGTGTAGGGACCGGAAGAAAAGCCATTGTTGAAGATGCTCTGGCTATGATCAGTTGTTAAGAGTGGAAGAGTAAGGTTGCTCCTTACGTGTACCATTGCAGAATGGGCCCTATCAGTCAAATTCTGCCTTAATTACATAATCAATGAAGATTGTTGCCACCAGCCCTCTGTTCCCATTATAACCTCACTAGAGCTCCCACTTTATGAAGATAAGAAGTAAAACTAGCAATAGAATTTATTTTATTTATTATTCACTCTCACAGTATGAGTGTCACGAGCAAGAGCAACATTTATTGCTCATCCTTAGTTGACCTTGAGAAGGTGGTGATAAGCCTTCTTCTTGAACCACTGCAGTCCATGTGGTGAGGTATTTGCAGTGCTCTTAGGTGGAGAGTTCCATGATTTTGACCCAATAATGATGAAGGAACAGCGATATATGTACAAATAGGAATGGTGTGTGACTTAGCAGGGGAATTTGGAGGTGATGGTGTTCCTATGCACCTCTTGCCCTTGTCCTTCAAGGTAATGAAAGTCATGGGTTTGAAAGATGATGCAAAGGAAGCCTTGGCAAATTGCTGCAGTGCATCCTATGGTAGTACACACTGCAGCTATGGTGCGCCAGTGGTGGAGGGAGTAGATATTAAAGGTGGTGGATGGGCTGCTATCAAGCGGACTGCTTTGTCCTTGATGGTGTTGAGCTTGTTGAGTGTTGTTGCAGCTGCAGCCATCCAGGCAAGAATGATTTAACCCTTTAGAAGAAAGCTTCTTGGACTAGCTCCACCATCTCTTCTGCTGCATGTCAGTTTAGAAGCAGAGGTATCTTCTTTTCTGCTAGATGTAATCCCCTTAAATACCATTAGCTCCCAATACTTGTACAATATTTACAAGAATGTAAAAAAAAGGATATTTAGATTCTCAACAAATAAATGCTGTAACTGCAGTGTAGCGCTCAAGATTACTCAGTGTGAACAAATAAGGGCTGGAAGTCTCTCCCAGTGGTGGTGTTCAGGTACGGCGGTAAATATTCCCACCCCTCTAACACCGTTACAACTTGACCCAGTTTCTTGGGTTGGGTTTCCTCACAGATACATGGTGGGCTCCTAAGACGATTCCTGTCACCAAGCAGGAGCCCAGCATCATCCAGTTGGCCAGTTAAACGGGCAGAAGCACCCCAAAGGTCAGTAGATCAGCATTCCAGTAGGTCTTGACAGCGACTGAGGCATACGATGCATGGTAAGTGAGGGCCAGAGCAGAGAGCGAGGAGGCCGTTATAAGGCCTTTTCCCTCCATGTGAAGACCACAAGCCCTATTACTGTTGCCTTCCACATGGCAGCTCCAGGAATAAGAACATAAGAGAATAAGAATTAGGAGCATGAGTAGCCCATATGGCCCCTTGAGCCTGCTCTGCCATTCAATAAGATCATGGATGATGTTCGACCTCAACTCCACTTACCTGTCCTATCACCATATCCCTTGATTTCCCTAGATTCCAAAAATCTACCTATCTCAGCCTTGAATATACTCAATGATTCAGCAACAACAGCCCTTTGGGGTAGAGAATTCCAAAGATTCACAACCCTCTGAGTGAAGAAATTCCTCCTCATCTCAGTCTTAATTATCCTGACACAATGCTCCCTAGTTCTAGAGTCTCCAGCCAGGATAAACAATCTCTCAGCATCTACCCTGTCATTCCCCCCTCATAATCTTCTTATATGTGTCAATGAGATCACCTCTTACTCTTCTAAACTCTGGAGCGTATAAACCCATTCTACTCAACCTCATCTCATAGGACAACCCTCTCATCCCAGGAATCAATCATATGAACCTTTGTTGCACCACCTCCATGGCAAGTATATAATTTCTTCGATAAGGAGACCAAAACTGTGCACGGTACTCCAGGTGTGGTCTCACCAAAGCCCCGTACAATTGTAACAAGACTTCCTTACTCTTGTACTCCAACTCCCTTGCAATAAAGGCCAACATGTCATTTGCTTTCCTAATTGCTTGCTGTACGCGCATGCTAACTTTCTGTGTTTCCTGTACAAGGACACCTAAATCTCTCTGAATACTAACATTTATTAGTTTCTCACCATTTAAAAATATTCTGTTTGCCTATTCTTCCTAACAAAGTGAATAACCTCACATTTCCTCACATTATACTCCATCTGCCACATTAATGCCCACTCACATAACTGATCTATATTCTTTTCCAGGCTCTTTATGTCCTCCTCACAGCTTACTTTCCCACCTAGCTTTGTATCATCAGCAAACTTGAATACATTGCACTCAGTCCCTGCATCTAAGTCATTAATATGGATTGTAAATAGCTGATGTCTAAGCACTGATCCTTGCGGCACTCCACTAGTTACAGCCTGCCAACAGGAAAATGACCCATATATCCCGGCTCTCTGTTTTCTGTCCGCTAACCAATCCTCTATCCATGCTAATATATTACCCCATGAGCCCTAATCTTACTTAGAAACCTTTTATGTGGCAGCTTATCAAATGCCTTTTGGAAATCCAAACATACTACATGCACTGCTTCCCTTTGTCTACCCTGCTAATTATATCCTCAAAAATCTCCATTTTCCTTTCCTAAAACCATGTTGATTCTGCCTAATCATTTTATGATTTTCTAAGTGCCTTGTTACCACTTCCTAAATAATAGATTCCAGCATTTTCCGATGACTGATGTCAGGCTAACCAGCCTGTAGTTACCTGTTTTCTCTCTCCCTCCTTTCGTGAATAATGGGGTTACATTTGCTACCTGAAATCTGCTGGGACCATTCTGGAATTGAGGACATTTTGGAAGATTGCAACCAATGTGTCCATTATTTCAGCAGCTACATCTTTTAGAACCCTAGGATGTAGGCCATCAGGTCCAGGAGATTTGTCAGCTTTTAGTCCCATTAGATTCTTAAGTACTTTTTCTCTACTGATTAGTTAAATTTCTCACTCTCATTAGCCTCTTGGTTCCTCACAATTTTTGGAATGATTTTTGTATTTTCTACTGTGAAGACAGATACAAAATATTTGTTCAATATCTCTGCCATTTCCTTATTCCCATTATAATGTCTTGTGTCTCAGCCTCTACGGGACCAATGCTTACTTTTGCTACTCTCTTCCTTTTTACATACATGTAGAAGCTCTTACAATCTGTTTTTCTATTTCCTGCGACTTTACTCTAATTTTTTTTCTCCCTTTTCATTAATTTTTTGGTCATTCTTCAATGGGTTATAAAGCTCTCGCAATCCTCAGGCTCACTACTATTGGTTGTAGTATTATAAGCCTCTTCTTTTACCTGTGACTATTCTTAACTTCTTTAGTTAGCCGTGGATGGATCACTTTTCCCGTGGAGTTTATATTTCTCAATTGAATGTACATTTGTTGAGAATTTTGGAATATTACCTCAGCCAACTCATCCCTCATACCTATGTAATTGGTTTTATTTAAGTTTAAGACTGTTGTTACAGATTTAATATTTCACTTTAAAACCCAATGTGAAATTCTATCATATTATGATCACTCTGCCCCAGAGGATCCTTTACTATGAGATTGCTAATTACCTTTGCCAATTTGATTTGCACAGACTATATGAAGATTAATCTCCTCCATAATTATTTTATTACCATTGTTACAAGCTCCTATAGGTGGAAACATGATGGGTGGGAGGAAAAACCTCCAGAGATCTGGGCCGTGTTATCCCACTGCCATTTAAATGGGGCAGGCAGGGAAAGAACAACCAGTGGTGGTCTGAGTGGAACAGAAAAGAAAATCAGGTGAAGCAACAGTAGTCCTCACCACCCACATTTTCTATTATCCTTTGCCTCTTTCCCAACAAATTTTGGGTGGTATCTCAAAGGAGAATCCAGTCCCCCTTTTTTTTAAAGGAGCACGGTCCTTATCCAAAAACATTCTGTAAACTTTTTATTGCATGCTTGTTGTCTAACATTTTATATTATGGCATAAATCATGTCAAAATGCATTAATGCACCACTTGTATTTAAGGACTTTATGGCAGAAATGATTCATGTTTCTTTTAGTTCTTTTTGCAAACAAACAATAAAGTTTTGGCAAATAATTTGCACAAAAGACAGTGACACTCTCCCTTGACTGAAAATTAATTCTAGAAGCCTGAACGTTAAAAAAAATGCAAATAACAGAATAAGAATTTGCGGCAGATAATTTTTCAAATGTGGACACAATAGTCGGGCCCATGGCAGTCGTACTACCTCGAAGCTAGTAGAACCAAACCACAATGGAATATAAAGGCTGATGTCATGCTCAGGGAGTGGCCTCTCAACAGCAGCATGTGCGTAGTGCAGAACGAAGAAGAAAAATATTAGTAGAAGCCATGCTGTAGGCCTGCACAGTCATCATTAGAGCCCAGAAAATTATTTACATCAGTCCCGAAAGTTTGCTTCCTGACAGCTCTTTTTGCACTGCTCGTGAGTTTAAAATGGGCGGTGGGTGCAATCTTGAAACCAGGAACAACCTGTTTTTTTTAAAGATTGCTTTTGTTGCTGTTTTAGATTAGTCACACTGCATAATTACTCTTGCAATAATATTTTGTTGCCGACTTTTCGTAATACAGACCTCCAGCCATAGATTTCTTGCTCTCACCAGCTGTCAATCTCAGCTACTACTGCACTGCCCAACATAGACCTTACATTGGGCCTGCCAATGCCTGTCCTGGAACTGAAGGCCAAAAAGGACTTCATAAAGAGGGAAGAGAGACAGTTGCATTTGCCCCTCAGGAATCTAGTGCCTATCTGCATCGATCAAGGAACTAGAGGACTTATTCCCTGATAGGGATCTCACAGCGAAGAGCAGCACTGACAGGAAGTACTGGTCAAAAATTTCCAGGCATGCATTGCTTGGTGACAATCGCTGATAAAAGCTTAATATGTTTATATGATATTCATCTGTCTACTATTTTAACGAAGGCAGTGACCCATTTACAATAAATAAATATGCAAATGCTATTGGTTTAGGTTCTGCCAATCTTATTAATTAAATGGTTCAAGCGTCTGGAGTCAGCAGGCGTGAAAATCAGGCCCGCCAGAAAGCTGGCGCACCTACCTTTTTTTAAAAGTTTTTTTCCACCAGGACCATTGAGGTGGCCTTTGGATTGTTTTTTGGGACTTTGTACTTTTTTTAACATTGGACCGGAAGTTGATCATAGTGGGGGCAGAAATGCAGCGGTATGTCATACTGAAGGGCGGAAGTTGAGGCGGGATCGAGACGCCACCGCTTTCATTCAGCGGGGAGCAGTAGTGATGTCACAGCACATGTGCATCACCACGCACTCTCCTCTCCGCTAAAGGGGAGAGAATCGGACATTTTCTAGATTCGTCCACTGGGCCACCAGGGAGAGTTTCGGCCGGACCAGCAGCCTGGCACCCAAGAGTTGACGACCTGGCCAACCCCGGGGTACAATAGTCCGGCTGACATAGAAGTCGGCCGGCAAAAAAAATAAGATGGCGGCCACGGCATTCGGCCCGCGTCTTTAATGGCCGCTACACCGCCAGGGCAGAGAGAGAGAGCAGACAAGGTGCACCGACAAAGAAAGCTGTCAGGGGCACTGCGCGGCAGAGCAATGATTTTTTTTTACCTAAATTTCGGTCGGAGTATTCTGGAGGTGAGGGAGAGTGGCGGTGTGCATTTTGATGACATGCTTGTGGCGGTCATCAGCAGCAGGGCGGAAGTAGGGACAGGCCAAATAATCCCCGACCTGAATTTGGGTCGGGCGGCCAAAAAACTACAATATGGCGGCCACTCGATTCCACCGCATGGCCGCCGCAAACAGCGGAAACGGGCCTTATCTGGATCCTGAATTTCAGCCCCAGCAACTTTTCTATTTTATTTCAAAGTATGAGTATATGATTATAATCAACCAAAGCAAGCAAGGTTATTTATGTCTATATACTTACAACCGGACAACCAGTTGGATGAACTTAGGACACCCTGAGCTCGAACTCCAGTGTCTTCAGTCGAAGATGCCCACAACCTGCTGAAATGCCCTGACCTTTATATAAACAAGCAAACAACTTGACATGCTTTTGCCCTCAGTGTTTTGCCATTATCCTTAAACTTTTCTTATTTCCTGTTAATTGTGTTAACGTATAGAATCATACATTGTTAACTTAATCTAGTACTTTCTGTTGTTCATTCATAATTTGTTAACTTAATCTAGTCTGTCTCAACTGCCTTTACTTCTGGTTCCTATTTTAACTCATCCAGCCTGACTGGTTTGCTCAAGACTGTTTCTTCCTGTGTCAGCCAAAAGAGCTTATGCGAATACGCCCAGCTGCATTTCTGCGCTTAGGTTAACTTATTTTATCCATAATGGCTGTGTTAGCCATTTTCGACTATTGTCTCTTAAACCTACAAATGTCAAGTTAAATAGAAGATAAGTGATTATGGTATAACGTTGCCAAAAAAAGCAGTAAGCCTGAGGATTGGGAGGATTTTAGCATTCAGCAAATGAGGACCAAGAAATTGATAAAGAAAGGGAAAATGGGAGTGAACTAGCAAGAGCCATAAAAACAGACGGTAAAAGCTTCTATAAGTATGTAAAAAGGAAATGATTAACAAAAATAAATGTGGGTTCCTTACAGGCTGAGACAGGAGAAAGTATAATGGGAATAAGGAAATGACAGAGAAATTAAACAAATACTTTGGGGCCAAAATTACTCCTGTGCGAAAAGTGGTGCTCCAACCCCATTTTGTGTGTTTTTACCACCGCGGTGGTTGAGGTCGCCTCTTGAGTGACATTCCACACTTTGTTTTTTTCACTTGGATCCGGAAGTCACTCTAGAGGGGCGGATATGCGGCGGTGGCAATACCTGAGGGGCGGAAGTTGGGTGTTAGGGATGCAGAGTGGCCACCGCAATGAATGAAAGCCAATAAATCCCCTAGACCTGATGGCCTACATCCGAGGGTTTTGAAAGAGCTAGCTATAGAGATAGTGGATGCATTGGTTGTCATATTCCAAAATTCCATAGATTCTAGAATTGTTCTCGCAGATTAGAAGGCAGCTAATGTAACATCGCTATTTAATAAAGGAGGGAGAGAGAAAATGGGGAAGTTTGCCTGACATCAGTCATGGGAAAAAGCTAGAATCTATTATTAAGGATGTGGTAGTTTCCTTATGACATCATAAACATACAGACTGCAAGATGGCTTTATTAACATAGGAACTTGTCAGGTGACCTGTCACCTGATGCTTTATTCTTGTAAACAGCAATGGCTGCATTACCACAGTAGTCCACTAGGTGGAGCTGTAATCCATAAGGTGGAACTATATATTACAATTCTCCCTCCTTAATGAAGAAGTAATTATAACAATTATCATACATAACTTGCATGGTCATACCTAACAAAAAGATATGGACTTATTTTGCCATATTTACAAATCAAACTTAACCACAGGTTTTCTGTTTCGGAGAAGATACCTTCGCTCTTGAACAGAACCTTCCAAACATGGTGTCAAACTCATTTTAGGCTATTCCTGAGGAAAATTTTCCTCCGAGGAATGCTCTTGATTTACATTTGAACTCACTACCACTTCAGACTTTGTCGGACTCAAAGAGAAATAGCGGCAGGGATAGTGGATTCATTGGTTGTAATTTACCAAAATTCCCTGGATTCTGGGGAGGTCCCAGCAGATTGGAAAACTGCAAATGTAACACCCCTATTTAAAAAGAGAAGGCAGACAAAAAGCAGGAAACTATAGCCCAGTTGGCCTAACATCTGTTGGAAGATGTTGGAGTCCATTATTAAAGAAGCAGCAGTAGGACATTTGGAAAAGCAAAATTCGGTCAGGCAGAGTCAGCATGGATTTATGAAAGGGAGATCAAGTTTGACAAGTTTGCTAGAATTCTTTGAGGATGTAACAAACAAGGTGGATAAAGGGGAACCAGCGGATGTGGTGTATTTGGACTTCCAGAAGGCATTTGACAAGATGCCACATAAAAGGTTACTGCACAAGATAAAAGGTCACGGGTTGGGGGTAATATATTAGTATGGATAGACGATTGGCTAGCGAACAGAAAACAGAGAGCAGGGATAAATGGTTCATTCTCAGGTTGGCAATCAGTAACCAGTGGGGTGCCGTAGGGTTCAGTGCTGGGACCCCAACTTGTTAGAATCTATATTAACGACTTGGAGGAAGGGACTGAGTGTAACGTAGCCAAGTTTGCCGACGATACAAAGATGGGTGGAAAAACAATGTGTGAGGAGGATACACAAAATCTGCAAAAGGACATAGACATACTAAGTGAGTGGGCAAAAATTTGGCAGATGGAGTATAATGTTGGAAAGTGTGAGGTCATGTACTTTGGCAAGTTATTATTTAAATGGAGAAAGATTGTGCATGAAACACAAAAGGTTAGTATGCAGGTACAGCAAGTGATCAGGAAGGCCAATGGAATCTTGGCTTTTATTGCAAAGAAGATGGAGTATAAAAGTAGGGAAGTCTTGCTACAGTTGTACAGGGTATTCGTGAGACCACACCTGGAATACTGCGTGCAGTTTTGGTTTCCATATTTACGAAAGGATGTACTTGCTTTGGAGGCAGTTCAGAGACTTTTCACTAGGTTGATTCCAGAGATGAACGGATTGACTTATGAGGAAAGGTTGAGTAGGTTGAACCTCTATTCATTGGAATTCAGAAGAATGAGAGGTGATCTTATGAGGGGGCTTGACAAGTTGGATGTAGAGAGGATGTTTCCACTGATAAGGGGAAACAAGAACTAGAGGGTATAATCTTAGAATAAGGGGCCGCCCATTTAAAACTGAGATGAGGAGAAATTTCTTCTCTCAGAGGGTTGTGGATCTGTGGAATTCGCTGCCTCAGAGAGCTGTGGAAGCTGGGACATTGAATAAATTTAAGACAGAAATAGACAGTTTCTTAAACAATAAGGGAAGAAGGGGTTATGGAGAGTGGGCAGGGAAGTGGACCTGAGTCCATGATCGGATCAGCCATGATCATATTAAATGGCGGAGCAGGCCCGAGGGACCCTATGGCATACTCCTACTTCCATTTCTTATGCTCTTATGTTCTTATAATTTCTGACTTTCTCTTGGACTTGTTTCTAGTACTTCTGATGTAGGATTTGCTACTGGTACTGTACTTGTAATAAGATTATCTGATGAGTCAGAAATAATCGAATCATTCCAACTTTCAACTCCTTCTACATCTGTCGGTAAAATATGATTAATGTGAACAAACCTAAGCTGTCCATGATCAAACATCTTGACCAATTATCTGCAAGGACCACATATTTTCACTACTCTTCCTGGTAACTACTTTAACCATTTATGGTGATGGTTCCTCACTCTCACCTTTTGATTTAATTTCACACTTCTCTTCCTTACTCTACCTCTATCATGATTCTCTTTATGTCTTATCTGTTTCTTTTCGACGGACTGTGACAAATTTGGTTTTAATAACGAGAATCTGGTTCATGGCTGTTGTTTGAGAAACAACTCTGCTGGTGTTCTACCAGTAGTTGTTTGAGGAGTATTATGATACATAATTAGAAAATTATCCATTTGTGGTCCAATGACAACTGTCATTTCTTTACATTCATTGGATCCAACATTTGCTTGATGAGGCCCCGTTTTACAATTTGTACAGTGTGCTCTGCTGCACCATTTGAAGCAGGGTGGTCCGATGGAAACTTGGTATGTTTCACACCATTTTTGCTTGTGAACTGTGCAAATTCTTCTGAAAAAAATTGTGGTCCATTATCAGACACAATTTCTTCTGGGAGGCCATATGAAGAAAATAATCTTCGCAAAATGTCTAATGATTTACTTGTTGTTATTTTGCGCATTGGAAACACCTCTACTCACTTCAAATGATTATCAATCATAAAGAACAATTGCTGTCCTTCTAGCTCAGTAAATCAATGTTTCATCTTTGCCACACCCCGGGAGGCCATTTCCATGGCTGTAATGGTACTGGTGGTGGTTTCTTGCTTACCGATTGGCATGTTGTATACTGACTAACGATGTACTCTATATCTTTATCTAGGCCTAGCCACCATAAGTAACTGCATGCAAAACTCTTGGGCAAGCACATTCCCAGCTGCTGGTCATTAAGATCTCCTACCTGAATTTATTTGGGATAACCACTCTTGCACCCGACATGATACAATCTTTATCCACAGTCAATTTATTCCTACAAATGAAGAATGGATGAATATCTTCTCTGTTACTTGGTTTGGCCAGTCATTTGCTGTGTAATCATACACCTTGACATAACTGGGTCAAGTTTGATTGCTCTACCAATCTCTTCAGCCATGACTGGCAGTTCATCAATGTATGAAAAATAGAACTCTTCTTCCCTATCATGTATAACTTGAGATGGGGATAACAATCTAGACATAGCATCAACATTACTATGATCAGCTGATCGTCTGTACTCAATGTCATATATATATGCTGACAAATTTAAAGCCCAACTCTGCATTCGGGCTGCCGCTAGTGTTGGAACTGGGGACGTTGGATGAAGGATTGCTGTAGGGGCTTATGGTCCATAACGATGGTAAACTTACGACCATATAAGTATTTGTGGAACTTCTTGACCACAAAATTTAATGTCAAAGCTTCCTTTTCGATTTGCGCAAAATTACACTCACTGGCACTGAGAGTGTGTGAAGCAAAAGCAATTGGTCTTTCCTCCCCACTATCTAGTACATGAGAGATTACTGCCCCAACGCCATACAGTGAGGCATCACATGCTAGCTTGATCTCCTTAGATATGTCATAGTGAACTAACATGGTGCTCTCTACCAACTGGCTTTTACACTGTTTGAATGCTGCATCGCATTCTTCTAACCACTTCCATTGGACCTGTTTTTTCAACAGCTCATTCAGTAGATGTAAGACTGTAGCCAAATTTGGTAGGAACTTCCCATAATAGTTCAAAAGATTCAAAACTGATCAAAGTTCAGTGACATTCTTGGAAGTGGGTGCATTTCTAATTGTATCCAGCTTTCCCTTAGTTGGATGCAAAGCATCTTTATCTACTCTGTCCCCTAAGTACTCCACTGAGTTTTGAAATAACTCACACTTGCAAGCAGTCACTCATACTCTGTGCTTCTCTAGCCGTTTGAGCATTTCATACAATATGTTATTACGGATTTGCCTGTTAGGTGCTGAAATGAGTATGTCATCTAAATAATGCAGATCCACCTAATTCCGGGGGCGCGACTCATCCATCACAAGGCGAGAGCAGTACCGTACATGATGAAAGAAAGGATAGAGATCGAGCTAGACCGGCTGCAAAGAGAGGACGTCATTTCACCGATTGAGTTCAGCAAGTGGGCCAGTCCTACTGTCCCAGTCCTCAAGGGAGATGGCACCATCAGAATCTGTGGCGATTACGAAGTAACTATCAATCATTTTCCCTGCAGGATCAATACCCACTACCAAAGGCCGGCGACCTCTTTGCAACGCTGGCGGGAGGAAAGACTTTCATGAAGCTGGATCTGACTTCAGCCTACAGGACGCAGGAACTGGAGGAATCATCGAAGGCCCTCACCTGCATCAACACGCACAAAGGTCTTTTTGTTTATAACAGATGCCCATTTGGAATCCAATCAGCGGCGGCGATATTCCAGAGAAATATGGAAAGTTTACTTAAGTCGGTCCCGCATACCGCGATCTTCCAGGACGACATCTTGGTCACAGGTTGGAACACAGTTGAGCACCTGCAGCACCTGGAGGAGGTTCTTAGTCGAATCAACTGCGTGGGACTCAGGTTAAAACGCTCAAAGTGTGTTTTCCTGACGCCTGAAGTGAAGTTCTTGGGAAGGAGGATTGCGGTGGACGGCATCAGGCCCACCAATGCAAAGATGGAGGCAATCGAGAACGCACCGAGGCCACAGAACGTGACGGAGCTGCGGTCATTTCTGGGACTCCTGAACTACTTTGGTAACTTCTTACCGGGTCTCAGCACCCTGCTAGAACCACTACATGTCTTACTACGTAAAGGGGGCGAATGGGTTTGGGGCAAAAGCAAAGAAAATGCCTTTGTAAAAGCAAGAAAATTGTTATGCTCAAACAAATTGCTTGTGTTGTATGATCCATGTAAGCATTTGGTACCAGCATGTGATGCGTCGTCATATGGCGTCGGGTGTGTATTGCAACAAGCTAATGATTTTGGGAAACTGCAACCGGTTGCTTATGCATCCAGGAGTCTGTCTAAGGCTGAGAGAGCCTACGGCTTGATTGAAAAAGAAGCATTAGCGTGTGTCTATGGGGTAAAGAAAATGCATCAATACCTGTTTGGGCTAAAATTCAAATTGGAAATTTGACCATAAGCCACTTATATCCCTGTTTTCTGAGAGTAAAGGGATAAATACCAACGCATCGGCCCACATCCAGAGATGGGCGCTCACATTGTCCGCATACAACTATGCCATCTGCCACAGGCCAGACACAGAAAACTGCGCCGATGCTCTCAGTAGGCTGCCATTGCCCACCACGGGAGTGGAAATGGTGCAGCCTGCAGATCTAGCCATGGTTATGGAAGCATTTGAGAGTGAGCAATCACCCGTCACTGCCCGGCAGATCAAAACCTGGACAAGCCAGGACCCCTTATTATCTCTAGTCAAAAGCTGTGTGCTTCACAGGAGCTGGTCCAGTGTCCCAATGGAAATTCAGGAAGAGATAAAGCGTTCCAGCGGCACAAAAATGAAATGTCTATAAAGACAGACTGCCTTCTGTGGGGCAATCGAGTAGTGGTCCCCAAGAAGGGCAGAGACACCTTTATCAGTGACCTCCACAGTACCCACCCAGGTATCGTAATGATGAAAGCTATAGCCAGATCCCTCGTGTGGTGGCCTGGTATCGATGCGGACTTAGAGTCCTGCATTCACAGATGTAATACATGCTCGCAATTAAGCAATGTGCCCAGTGAGGCGCCGCTAAGTGTATGGTCTTAGCCATCTAAACCGTGGTCTAGGGTACATGTCGACTATGCAGGCCTGTTCTTGGGTAAAATGTTCCTTGTGGTTGTAGACGCGTACTCCAAGTGGATTGAACGTGAGATAATGTCGGCTAGCACGTCCGCTGCCACTACTGAAAGCCTCCGGGCCATATTTGCCACACACGGCTTACCCGATGTCCTGGTGAGCGACAACGGGCCATTTTTTACCAGTGCTGAGTTCAAAGAATTCATGACCTGTAACGGGATCAAACATGTCACATCTGCCCCGTTTAAACTAGCGTCCAATGGTCAGGCAGAGAGAGCAGTGCAAACCATCAAGCAAGGCTTGAAGAGGATAACTGAAGGCTCACTGCTGACTCGCCTATCCCGAGTCCTGCTTAGCTACCGCACGAGACCCCACTCACTCACTGGGATCCCATCTGCTGAACTGCTCATGAAAAGAGCACTTAAGATAAGGCTTTTGTTAGTTCACCCTGATCTGCATGAACAGGTAGAGAGCAGGCGGCTTCAACAAAGTGCATACGATGAAAGCGCAAATGTGTCGCGCAAGATTGAAATCAATGATCCTGTATTTGTATTAAATTATGGACAAGGTCCCAAGTGGCTTCTCGGCACTGTCGTGGCCAAAGAGGGGAGCAGGGTGTTTCGGGTCAAACTTTCAAATGGACTCATTCACCGGAAACACTTGGACCAAATCAAACTCAGATTCACAGACTATCCTGACCAACCCACCTTGGACTCTACCTTTTCTGATCCCCCAACATACACACCAGTGGCAACTGGCACTACGGTTGACCACGAAGCAGAACCCATCATCCACAGCAGCCTTGCAGGGCCCAACACACCAGGCAGCCCAGCAAGTCCAGCTGCACAGCAGCCCAGCGAGGGCCCAACAAATGATTCAACAACACCAGCTTTCACACCGGGAGGATCAACCTTTGCAAGAAGGGCCCCAGATCTACTCACATTGTAAATAGTTACACTATTGACTTTGAGGGGAGTGTTGTTATATATGTGGACTTGTATTTACTCTGTACAGCCACCAGAGGGCTCATCCCCTGGAGTCCCAAGGTATCCCATAATCCCTTGGGAGCACAGGTATTTGAGGAGGCTTCACAGGTTGGAGAGGCACTCTGGAGACCTGCAATAAAAGACTAAGGTCTCACTTTACTTTGAGCTCAGTGTTCAGTCTGACTCTTTCTCTATACACAACAATAACTTTCAACAATTTCCAGGGGCTCAGGAGTAGTACTGTTCTAACTTACTTAGAATTCCGTAAGTGATGTGTCCTTTTGCTGAAGGGAACAAGCAAATTTTTCAGAGTGTCATACACCTCAGGGCCTGCTTCAGTCAAGGAAATAGCCCGTTTTCTTTCCAACACCACCAGGTTACAGTTTTCATCATCGGGGACTTCGATGATACTATTTGCGGTGAAAAACATTTCTAGCTGCTCCACATATGCTCCAAAAGTTTCATGTTCGCGATGGAATTCACCCAAGTGCTCTATTATTCCCATAGGCGCCACCTGGATCTGGCAGTTCAGCCAAGTGTGTTTTAATTTACCTTGGATTTTTAGCTGTTCTGCAAACAAAGGACCTCTCCAGTGTCTCTGTTGTTTGGCTGGAATCATCCACCGAAAATAATTTCAGCTAGGGTATCCAGGAATCCTATCCTTCATCGTCAATGTGATATCTTCCTTACAACATCATCACCACACAGACTGCAAGAAGGCTTCATTAACACAGGAACCTGTCACCTGATGCTTTATTCTTGTAAACAGCAATGGCTGTATTACCACAGTCATCCACTAGCTGGAGCAGTAGTGCATTAGGTGGAACTATATATTACACAGGGCACTTAGAAAATAATAATAGGATTGTGCAGAGTCAACACAGATTTATGAAAGGGAAATCATGTTTGACAAATCTGTTAAGAGTTTTTTGAGATTGTAACTGGTAGAATAGATAATAGGGAACCAGTGGATTTGGATTTTCAGAAGACATTCGATAAGGTGCCACACAAGAGATTATTAAACAAAATGAGGGCTCATTGGATTGGGGGTAATATACTAGCATGCATTGAGGATTGATTAAAGGACAGAAAATAGAGTAGGAATAAATGGGTCATTTTCAGGTTGGCAGGCTGTAACAAGTGGGGTGCTGCAAGGATCAGTGCTTTGGCCCCAGCTATTCACAATCTATATCAATGATTTGGATGAGGGGAGCAAATGTAACATATCCAAGTTTGCTGATGTTACAAAGCTAGGTGGGAATGTAAGTTGTGAGAAGGATGCAAAGAGGCTTCACGGTGATATAGACAGGCGAAGTGAGTGAGCAAGAACATGACAAATGGAATATCATGTGGAGAAATGTGAAGTTATCTACTCTGGTAGGAAAAATAGAAAAGCAGAGTATTTTTTAAATGATGAGAGATTGGTAAATGTTGGTGTTCCGAGAGACCTGGGTTTCCTTGTACATGAATCACTGAAAGTTAACATACAGGTACAGCAAGCAATTAAAAAAGCAAATGGTATGTGGTCTGTATTACAAGAGGATTTGAGTATAAGAATTAGGACATCTTATTGCAATTATATAGGGCCCTGGTGAGACCACACCTGGAGTATTGTGTACAGTTTTGGTCTTCTTACCTAAGGAAGGACATACTTGCCATAGAGGGAGTGCAATGAAGGTTCACCAGACTGATTCTTGGGATGGGGGATTGTCCTGCGAGGAGAGATTGAGTAGACTAGGTCTATATTCTCCAGAGTTTAGAAGAATGAGAGGTGATCTCATTGAAACTTATACAATTGTCCCAGGACTTGACAGGGTAGATGCAGGGAGAATGTTTCCTCTGTCTGGATAGTCTAGAACAAGGTGTCACTGTGTCAGAGTAAGGGGGTCGGCCATTTAGGACTGAGATGAGGAGAAACTTCTTCACTCAAAATCTTTGGAATTCTCTACTCCAGATGGCTGTGGAGGTGTAGTCTTTGAGTACATTCAAGACAGAGACCGATAGATGTTTGAATATTAAGGGAATCAAGGGATATGGGAAAGTGCAGAAATGTGGAATTGAGGTAGAAGATCAGCCATGAACTTATTAAATTTCGGAGCAGGCTCGAGGGGCCAAATGGCCTAAGCCTGTTCCTAATTCTTGTTCTTATATTCTTGTATGAAGGTGTTAAGCATCTGTGTCTTTATCACCAACAGCAATTTCAAGACGATG
Organism: Pristiophorus japonicus; assembly: GCF_044704955.1. Taxonomy (NCBI): domain Eukaryota; kingdom Metazoa; phylum Chordata; class Chondrichthyes; family Pristiophoridae; genus Pristiophorus; species Pristiophorus japonicus. The sequence continues at coordinate 44,666,603 of NC_091980.1, read as the reverse complement.
GCCTAGAAATTGACCTCCTTAGCGCCTCCCATTATCTCCTCAGGAGGGCAATAACAGGGCACTAATGACTTACAAATCGGGCACGGTGAAAGAAACAACACCCACTAAATTGGCTGAGGCGTTTATGGTGGCGGTAACACCTTGTGCCATAATCTCCTGCGTCCGGAGATGATGTCGTCATTGCCGTGAGCATCTCTCCGGTAGTGCCCCAGACCCGAACTTCGGTTCCGCCCCCTGCAGCATCGACGAGCGACAACACCGACAGCTGCAGGAGGTGTTTGTCGGGAGGCCAGATACTTCAGGGGGGCAAGTTAAAGGGGATGTTGTTGTGGTAAGTAGAAAAATTGTTCCAATGCATAATGTCTTTTTTTCCAGCTTTCAAAAGTTAACGCCCCAAATGTGGTGCTCCTGAATTTTTCCTCCTATATTTATAATGCTTGTCATATGTTTACAATAAGAAAAAATAATGTTATTGACTTTTTGTACTCTAACATCAGTTGAAGCTGCTATGAAATGCCACTTTGTCATTGTGATTTCAAATCTATAGAATTACGATTTTATTTCCATTGTTGTTTCCCCACACCTGTGAGAAAGTGAAAAACCCTGCACTATACAATCAATCATATGTAACTAAGTATGTAGCACTTTCACAGAAAATGCAGACGGTTATTTTCCCAGTTTTTTTAATCTTGAAAATGTTATACAAAGGTTGATTTCTCATATGGAGAGACAGTTCTGCTGCAGAAACAGTTTGATGTGGAATCTGCCAAGAAAAGTGCCAATTATTTTCCAGTGGGCTTACCAATGAATATTGAGCTTAAAAATAATCACTCTCTTGTTTACTAATGGAATAACATAACTTAAACCAGATTGTGCATAATAGTTTAGTAGTTTTCAGTTCTGGGAGCTTAATAGTTACTCTTCCCCAACAATAACATGAAGGTTGTTTCATTACAAGATAAAACCACACAGATATTTTTAAGATTCACCATGATTACAGAGTACGCAGAATATGAACAATCTTGTGATTTTCATTGTATCAATCATTAGCCAGTCAAGCAAAGCTGTACTGTGTTTAAAAGAATCTAAACAGTATATAAAATCAGTCATTTTAAATTTCATCTTTAATCTTCCTTCTGATTCTGCCTGATCACTATTCAAAACAGATTGCAGTGGGGATTTAACGCAGTTGGTTTGTTGGCTCAGAATCTCAAATGCATTCTCAAAACACTTCCAAGAAAGTATGTCATTGCTGCAATCCTTCAAGTGCCATTATGACTGGTATTATTATTCTGATTAAATAGCCGTGCACTATTACCCATGAGGAACAGCATACATCAGTTACAGGCAGAAAAAGCGCCCGAAGGATCTATGATAGCTACAAAAAAAGCTGAACGTGAGTAGGGAGAGTTACCTGTAGAAATACCGAGAGATTAGGTACAAGGAGACATATTTCAATGTGAGCATGGCGATGAATAAATAAATAAATGATTGTTTTAGAATAGGCAGAGGGATTTCAAAGGGAAGCAGTGTGTGGAGAAGTGCAATGATTACATTAAATGTAGACTGTAAGAAAAATTTCAAGCTCTGGGCTAGAATTTCCCCAAAATCCACCAGCTGCCCAAAATACTGCTAAGATTTAAAAATTACCGTGGGCGAAAAAAAATAGACCTTACAACCCGATTCTTGGTGAAAAACGCAATCTTGGGCTGATAGGGCAGTTCTTAAACAAAATGGTCGGTAATTACTAAAACTTTGACGGCAGCTGCGGGTTGGGCCGAGGAGGGGGGAAAACATAAAAAATAGTTTTTCCAAAAAACATAAAATAAAAAAATAAAAAAACATTCTCAGGACCCTTTTCAAGTTAATCGCTGTAAAAGAATTTTAAAATAATTATGAAACATCTTTAACGTAGCTTTTTTTTGCAGGGCTACTTACCTGCCGCCCAGCTCCCGCAGCTTCCGTGGGCGTTTTTTTTCTGCTTAACTTTGGGTCACCGCTGAGCCACAACTCGGGCGGTGGTGGTTTTTGGACGGTGCACGCCGGCGGTCCAATCCCCAGCGGTGTTTCGAAACCGCCGGCGAAACTCTTTCTGGAAATTTCCGCCAGGTGGCTTTCCGCCCAAAAGCTTCTATAGATATGTTAAAAAGAAAAAGGTTAGTAAAGACAAACGTAGGTCCCCTGCAGTCAGAATCGGGAAGTCATAACGGGGAACAAAGAAATGGCAGACCAATTGAACAAGTACTTTGGTTCGGTATTCACTAAGGAGGACACAAACAACCTTCCGGATATAAAAGGGGTCGGGGGGTCTAGTAAGAAGGAGGAACTGAGAGAAATCCTTATTAGTCGGGAAATTGCGTTGGGAAAATTGATGGGATTGAAGGCCAATAAATCCCCAGGGCCTGATGGACTGCATCCCAGAGTACTTAAGGAGGTGGCCTTGGAAATAGCGGATGCATTGACAGTCATTTTCCAACATTCCATTGACTCTGGATCAGTTCCTATGGAGTGGAGGGTAGCCAATGTAACCCCACTTTTTAAAAAAGGAGGAAGAGAGAAAACAGGGAATTATAGACAGGTCAGCCTGACATCGGTAGTGGGTAAAATGATGGAATCAATTTTTAAGGATGCCATAGCAGTGCATTTGGAAAGAGGTGACATGATAGGTCCAAGTCAGCATGGATTTGTGAAAGGGAAATCATGCTTGACAAATCTTCTGGAATTTTTTGAGGATGTTTCCAGTAGAGTGGACAAGGGAGAACCAGTTGATGTGGTATATTTGGACTTTCAGAAGGCTTTCGACAAGGTCCCACACAAGAGATTAATGTGCAAAGTGAAAGCACATGGGATTGGGGGTAGTGTGCTGACGTGGATTGAGAACTGGTTGGCATACATGAAGCAAACAGTAGGATTAAATGGGTACTTTTCAGAATGGCAGGCAGTGACTAGTGGGGTACCGGAACGTTTCTGTGCTGGGGTCCCAGCTGTTTACATTGTACATTAATGATTTAGATGAGGGGATTAAATGTAGTATCTCCAAATTTGCGGATGACACTAAGTTGGGTGGCAGTGTGAGCTGCGAGGAGGATGCTATGAGGCTGCAGAGTGACTTGAATAGATTAGGTGAGTGGGCAAATGTATGGCAGATGAAGTATAATGTGGATAAATGTGAGGTTATCCACTTCGGTGGTAAAAACAGAGAGACAGACTATTATCTGAATGGTGACAGATTAGGAAAAGGGGAGGTGCAACGAGACCTGGGTGTCATGGTACATCAGTCATTGAAGGTTAGCATGCAGGTACAGCAGGCGGTTAAGAAAGCAAATGGCATGTTGGCCTTCATAGCGAGGGGATTTGAGTACGGGGCAGGGAGGTGTTACTACAGTTGTACAGGGCCTTGGTGAGGCCACACCTGGAGTATTGTGTACAGTTTTGGTTTCCTAACTTGAGGAAGGACATTCTTGCTATTGAGGGAGTGCAGCGAAGGTTCACCAGACTGATTCCCGAGATGGCGGGACTGACATATCAAGAAAGACTGGATCAACTGGGCTTGTATTCACTGGAGTTCAGAAGAATGAGAGGGGATCTCATAGAAACGTTTAAAATTCTGACGGGTTTAGACAGGTTAGATGCAGGACGAATGTTTCCAATGTTGGGGAAGTCCAGAACCAGGGGTCACAGTCTAAGTATAAGGGGTAAGCCATTTAGGACCGAGATGAGGAGAAACTTCTTCACCCAGAGAGTGGTGAACCTGTGGAATTCTCTACCACAGAAATATTTGAGGCCAATTCACTAAATATATTCAAAAAGAAGTTAGATGTAGTCCTTACTACTAGGGGGATCAAGGGGTATGGCGAGAAAGCAGGAATGGGGTACTGAAGTTGCATGTGCAGCCATGAATTCATTGAATGGTGGTGCAGGCTCCAAGGGCCGAATGGCCTACTCCTGCACCTATTTTCTATGTTTCTATGTTTCTATGTTTCAAACCGACCAGTACCGCCGAGAAACCAGGTAACACGGTGGTATTTTGTTGAACTAGTTTATATCTTTTATATAATATACATTCATTCAGAAAAGGAAATGCATTCTGTGAAGTTGCTGTACAGCTTCATCACGCAAAGTTACAGGAGAATACACTGATACGTTGGAGTTGTTAGTGCAGTTGTATATCTACTGTTTGTAGCTCAAGGTGATTTGATAGTGGTCCTTAGAATTCAGTTGGGTCAGTTGGACAGGAGAGGTCCTAGCAGTGTTAATTCACTTCTTTTTGGGCCAACACCTTTACAAAAAAATTAATTGGCAAACTGTTTCTTCATTTGGCTCCAAACACACATCACATTGTATCAGACGCATCACCCATACATTGTGATGAAAATTAAAAATGGTTCTGCATTTCGATAACAAAAGCAAAATACTGCGGATGCTAGAATCTGAAAACCCCCCAGAAAATGCTGGAAATCTCAGCCGGTCAGGCAGTATCAGTGGAGAGGATCAGGAGTTATGACGAAGGGTCATCGACCTGAAACATTAACTCTGTTTTTCTCACCACAGATGCTGCCTGATCCGCTGAGATTTCCAGCATTTTCTGTTTTTACTCCAGTCCTATAAAATGGTTTAGCAACCACTTTGTAAATGAAGAGAGAGCCCATTTAATTGTCAGAGAAAAGAAAAGTCCAACTATAATCTTTCAAAGTTTTTTCACTTTTGGCGGAGGGATATATATACTATAAAATATGCAGCATATCTTATACCTGTGTATAAGTCACTTCCATAATTTACAGGTGTCTTTTTTGTAAAACTGTGTACAAATTGCTCTCCTTTGTTTTCAATACCCGTTATCCTGAATGAAGGTGGTAATTGTAGTTTGAACCAGTTCTTTTACATTTTATATGCGTGTTGGGTGTTGGCTATGTGCATGTAGCATGTTCTTGAAATGGTTTCCCTCTATGCAAGGTGTGAGGAGGCATAGTTCAACAATCGTTGAGACTAAGTCGATAGTGCTGATAATGGAGGTATAAAAATCTCCAAATGAGATAATTGAAATGCTTCAAATTTCAAATATTGATGATTGGAGCTGAAATAAGTCTCAGCAGTCAACTTTAACCCTTCCCACCCGCTATAAGTTTTAGACTTAATTGATAGGACCTCTTCTGTCTTCAGACCTGCTTTTCCCTATTGACATATTTACATAATTGTTCAGATAAGTTTATGAGGCTGTTACCTGCTTTAAGTGGGCAACTGTAAAACCCAAAAGGTTAAAATCAGAAATGGTCACAATCCGACAGGTAAGTAATCTGCTCGTTTTTAACAGTTCGCCTGCCACTGCTCCCTCTAATTTGCGGTCTAATTGCATGGTCCCTTTAAATTTGCTGCGCAGTATCTTCCAGTGGCAGCAGCTGGTGAGCGGCCTGTGCAGGACCTCCCAATTGGCACGCAGCCGTGCAGCAGTGCATCTTAGCGGGGACATTGCCAGCTGCCCAATTTCTGGCAGGTGAGAAGAAAAGAAAGAAAGAAGTACTTACATTTATATAACATTTTTCATGACCACCGGACATCCCAAAGGGCTTTACAGCCAATTAAGTACTTTTTGAAGCGTAGTCACTGTTGTCACGTAGAAAACCTGGCAGCCAATTTGCACACAGCAAGCTCCCACATACAACAATGTGATAATGGCCAGATCATCTGTTTTAGTATTGTTGATTAAGGGATAAATATTGGCCAGGACATGGGGAACAACATCCCTGCTCTTCTTTGAAATAGTGCCATGAGATCTTTTATGGCCATGTGAGCAAGCAGGCGGGGCCTCGGTTTAACATTTCGTCCAAAAAATGGCACCACCAATAGTTCAGTACTGCCTCAGTACTGCACAGGAGTATCAGCCTAGATTTTTTGTGCTCAAGTCTCTGGAGTAGGACTTGAACCTATAATCTTCTGACTCAGAGGCAAAGGTGCTACCAGTTGAGACATGGCTGACACTAAAAGGGCTATAATGAACACCGTTCTCTTCCCCTGATGTCACAGTAGGCAAGAGTACTGCATAGTATATTAAACTGTAAAGAAGACATAATTTCCAGGTTCAATCCATGACCTTTACTAAGTTAGCCGATCTCAGTCACTAATATTGAGGGCATTACAATTACCCTTAGTGTCCTTTTAATGTGAAGAGGAAAATATCAGCTAGTGTTCCTACTCCAAGTTGCTATCCAGTTACCCTGTTGGAAACTACATGTGTGGGCGTCAAGCGATAATGGATTTTTTCTTGAATATGATGCCCCCCATGTTGAATACCCACTGACTATATACCTAGAATTACTAGCCCAAGTTTTTCAATATTCCCTCTCCTTTCAGGACTGGAGGGTAGAAAAATGAAAAACAAAGCACACAAGACTAGAAATTGCGTAGCAGCTCGTTTGGGGCGATAACTTTTGAAGAGTCGCAAAAGTATCGTCAGGCAATAAAGATTTGCTACTCCCGGGAATGTCAGCTTTAGCGTTCCAAGAGGGAAGTGGAGCGCTAACTCAAGTGCTACCACTTCCTTTAGAGTGCTAAAGTGTGTGAGAGGGGCGGTAGTGGCAGATTGCTGAGCAATGTTGCCGTCTGTACAGGCTCCTTCTCTCGCTTAAAGGGAAGGGCCAATGTTGGGTTCAATCAATCGTAATGCTGTTTCTGTGGGGCCACGGGACCTGTGCTACATGTATAACAGCCCCAAGTGTTCTAAGTGCTGAGGAATCGCAGGTTCAAAAGAAATTAGAAGGCACCAGACTGGGGAGAGTAATAAAGTTTGCCCTACCTGACCACCACTGCCTTTAAATATCGTTCCCCAAGCGGCCAGCCGAGGTAACAACGCCTCATGCAGCTGCTGTTCTTGACGCCCGGCGGTGCTGCAGGGGACGGGAGTGAACAGTACATCGGGGAGGGCTAATGGGGCGCTGCGCACCGAATGATGTCACGATCTACAGGGCGCAAGAGAGCGAGGCAGTAAGTGGTAGCGCCAGTGCAAAACCGCCAGGGAAGTTAACGGGCGGCGGTGTATTTGCCATGTCCGGTCAGTAATCCCTTAGCGTCCCGTTACCGCCGCCCCCCTCCCCCCCCCACCCCACAGCAGACGCTAACAGAAGGCGCACGCCGGGCAAATTTCGTCCCCACAGAGAATAGAAACATTTCTACAGTGCATACATGAGCTGTAATTTCCTCCAACAATTTGACTAGTTATCTTAGACATGGGCCGGAAGTTTCTCATTGCTGTGTGGCGGGTTTGGAAGTGGGTCGGCTGTAAAAATTGGGGAAATAGGCAGCGCGTCGGGAACCTGCCATCATCCTTGGACGATGAGCAGAGTGAGTTGGCAGGTCTAAGTATTCCAACGGACAAAACATCCATATCCCCACCAACTCGGATGCAGCCCACTGAAGACAGTTTTGCAGATATAGAACAATCTCACAGAGACAGACTTTCCACTTTGCTCGCTAGGGCCCAAAAAATGGACGATGTTCCAACCTTAGCGATGTTTCAGCCTTGATGATCGCTGGACTATTGCCCATTTTTTGGATCGCGACGTTCAGCTGGGCGATGGCCCAGCGATGTGAAATGGGCGAAGCGAGAGCCTAGCGATGTGACATCACCCAGCGATCGCGCAGCGATGGTGAAGGCAAAAGCTTCCCTCGAAACGGGCTTCTGCGCATGCGTGGTTTTTTTTTTGGTGGACATGTTTTCCTGCATTTCTGGAGGTCAGGGGTCATCCACATATGCGCAGAGGGGGAGAGAGATCGAGAGAGGGAGGAGGAATATGTCTGACAGTGATAAAAGTGTTAGAGATGTGGAGATGGGGAGGAAGAGGCCCAAACCCTTTTCGGATGAGGCCAATGAGGCCTTCGTCGCGGAGGTCCACTCCTGGTGGGCCCAATTGACCGGGGAGGAGCGTGGTGGGAAACCAGCACTACGGGCATACCGTCAGATATGGAGCGAGATTGCCGCTGTCGTCTCATCTGCGTCCCACGAAGCCAGGGGAGATCCGATCAGTGCAGCAAGCGCTGGAACGGCCTTGTGGCTTCAGCAAGAGTAAGTACGATTTTATATTGTAATCATGCAAATTCTAAGTATAATTTTAATTATAATAGTAAATCTCCTGGATTGAATGCAAGCTTGTTATTCTAACATATATAAGAGTCACTTACACAGGGACCCAGCATGGACTGGGGAGAGCTGCCTTTGCTCACTGTCTGGCCTGGGACAATTTTGGATATTAGCTACTGTCATTGCCAAGTTCAATGTAGATTGTATTTGAGAGAGAGGTTTGTGTCAAGCATTAGCTCCTAAACATACCGATCTTTGTTATAACCATGCATCAATTGTGGACACAAACCCTATCAACATATAACATTGGAAACTGTTGTCTATAAATGATATAACCTAGTCAAGTAGCTTATGCCATGCTTTTTTCACATTTGCAGAGTAAGATATCTCATAATCAGGTGCAGCAGAGGCACCGGAGGAGCCACTGGCCGGCCTTGAGGAACATGCTGCAGCACCCGTGGTGTTGCCGTACCCTCCCATGCATCACGTGAGTAATGTGTCAAGCGGTGTTAAAGTAATGTAACATAATTTCATTTTAATAGAATAGACGAATGATGTCATGTTATGCATGCAGCCTCTGTGCTACTCTCAAGGTGACAACATAAGAACATAAGAGCAGGCCATCTGTCCCCTTCTCTGTCCGCACCCCATAAACCTTCACTTCCTTATCATTCTGTCTATCTGCGAAGGTTCACCAGACTGATTCCCGGGATGGCGGGACTGACATATCAAGAAAGACTGGATCAACTGGGCTTGTATTCACTGGAGTTCAGAAGAATGAGAGGGGATCTCATAGAAACGTTTAAAATTCTGACGAATTTAGACAGGTTAGATGCAGGAAGAATGTTCCCAATGTTGGGGAAGTCCAGAACCAGGGGTCACAGTCTAAGGATAAGGGGTAAGCCATTTAGGACCGAGATGAGGAGAAACTTCTTCACCCAGAGAGTGGTGAACCTGTGGAATTCTCTACCACAGAAAGTTGTTGAGGCCAATTCACTAAATATATTCAAAAAGGAGTTAGATGTAGTCCTTACTACTAGGGGGATCAAGGGGTATGGTGAGAAAGCAAGAATGGGGTACTGAAGTTGCATGTTCAGCCATGAACTCATTGAATGGCGGTGCAGGCTCGAAGGGCCGAATGGCCTACTCCTGCACCTATTTTCTATGTTTCTATGTTTCTATCCCACCTCCTCGGGTCTTTAACTCGGAAGCGTTTGCCAGCGTGCCACAGACCTGATCGGCAGAGGTGGGCAACCTAATCCAACTCAATAAATCTTTGTTATCAGACCCGTAAGACGGTTTTTAATTGCAGCTTCTGAATTGAACGTCATGAGCACGGGAAGCACACAGCTCGGGAACCTTGCCTGTGAAGGGGAGATGGAAACACAGTGGCCATTGTGTGAGGGCAATAATTAACAGCTGGGAATACCACATAAATACCTTACACCTCATTAGTTACCTAAGGGAAAGGCAGTTGCTGACCCCATTCTGTGCAGAGATATAGGTTTCTGGAGTTTGCAGGTCATTTCTGCAACCTCGGAAGCCACTCTCAACACATTGCTAATCAGTGTTAGAACATTGAGCAATTGGCCCTCTGATCGCTACTTGACCTGCCAATTACAACATCAGCATGGATGCCGTTTATGAGGCAGAATCGGACCAAGATGAGCCCCACCACCAACAACAGCCACACCAGCAGCAGCAGCAGCATTAACCACAGTGGTAGCCTCCTCCTCAACGACCTGATGTTCCACAGGAGAGAAGGTGGCAGCACAGGGCTGCACCACGTTGGAGGTGATATCCCCAACACTGGATATCCAGGCAGAGGATGAGCTTCCTGGACATGACTGGCAGCACTACTTCAGAAGGCTCAGGCTATCACGCCAGGTCGTCGCAGACAGTTATAGCTTGCTGGAACAAGACAACAACAACAACAGCTTGTATTTATTGAGCACCTTTAACAAAGTAAAACATCCCAAGGCGCTTCACAGGAGGTGCCCAGATGTCCTGGTGGAATTGCCTGAACAGTGCCTATCAAAGTCACCACCGCCTTCAACTTCTTCGCCTCAGGCTCCTTCCAGGGGATGACAGCGAACAATTGCAACATATCGCAGTCGGCCTCCCACAGATGCATCTCACAGGATCACCGATGGCATGTTTCACAAGTCAACCAATTATATCAACTTTTCCACTAATGAGGCCAGTGTTATTGAGTGGGCGCTCAGCTTTGTGACTCTAGCTGACTTCCTACAGGTGAAAGGTGCCATCAACTGTACACATGTGGCCATGAAGGCACCGTATCATCACCCAGGAGTGTTTGTGGTCTGCAAAGGCTTTCACTCCCTCAATGTGCAGCTCGTATGCAACCATAAAAAGATGATTGTGCATGTGTGCGCCAGATTCCTTGACAGCTGCCATGACTCTTTCGTGCTGTACTAAGATCCCCCCGCCCTCCGCCAACAACACCATAAAGCATCCCTACAATGACCAATCCAGTCCTCTCACCCAAAGTCCCAATGCTTGAGGTTAAGTAATGTGTCACCATTCACTCCAATTGACAAAGCCACTTCCAAGGTTTCCGTCAAAAATGAATTAGAACCAAAAGTGGTGCAAAGAAAGATTTTTATGTGCATTATCAAAACAACTGAAACTTAGCACCTTGTGCATCTACTTTTGTGTCTTTTTTCTTTTCCTAGTGCTTCTATGAGATGCAATGCTTGCAGCTTCAGCAGAGGTAGTTGCAGGCTCCACATTTCCCTGCTGCGACTCTGTAAACACTCTTGGCGGATGTCCTCTGGGTTTTGGAGCCTGGAAGGGTCCCACCAAAATTTGCTCCTCCTGTGACTGTGCAGGGGCAGACTTTCTGCCATCGGGATCCAAGGAAGCATGTGGGGCTCTGATTGAGGGGGAGGCAATGGGGGAGATGTGGAGGACTTTGAGAGGACTCAGCATCATCCCTCTCATGGGCCACCTGCACTTCCCTGCTAGCAAGGAGCTGGCGAGCACCTTGCTGTACAGCAATGGGGCGATGAAGGCGCAAGTTAACATTTACATCCCTCCTTGAGAGGAGGTCTATGAGTGCCTGCCATCTGATGCCCACAGCTAGTATGTGCTCATGTGAGTGGTGCATTTGGTGTTCCATGCAGGTGGCCATCCTTTCCATGGAAGAGTACATCATCACCATCACCTGTGACGTGGTGGTGTTCATGTTGGAGATGGACTTCTCTGAAAATTGCAGACTGCAAAAGATGCCAGAGCCTCATTCAATTGCTGCTGCCCCTCCAAGATCAACCTCCATCTCGATGGCTCCCGAGGCTCAGTGTCTGCATGTAGCTAAGCCGAGCTTGGAGCACCCTGCGCCCTCCGGCAAGGAGTCTCCACTGCCGTCTCTGTCAACACTACCCGCTCTTGCTCACTTGTGAATTGTGAGACACCAGGTGATAACTCTATTCTATGGCGCAAAGGACCCACCAAGCTGTGCCTATCTATGCTGGTGCTGGCCACGCTTCGGTCTGCTGAAGCTACACCTTCAGAGGCTGTAGGTTCCTCTGAGGAGTCCTCTTTCTCCTCTGGCTGGACAGTGGTAGGGTGGGGGAGGGTGGCAGTTAATGGACCTGTTGAAGAGTAAAGAGATGAATTAGAAGTGTTTTAATAAGAATGGGTAATGCTACCTTATGCACATGATGACATTTCACTGGCTGCTGATATCAGTTATCATATGCAAGTAACATTTAGACCACACAAATTTCAAGTAATGACCATCTTCAACAAGAGATAGCCTAATCATTTTCCCTTGAAATTCAAATGACATTAACATCACTGAGTCTCCCATCATCAATAGCCTGGGGGTCACCATTGACTAGAAACCCATCTGAACCAGTCACATAAATAAGAACATAAGGATATAAGTAATAGGAGCAGGAGTAGGCCATTTGGCCCTCGCACCTGCTGTGCCATTCAAATCATGGCTGCATCTGTCAATTATTTGCTCACTCACTTAACCTATCTATATCCCTTTGCAGACTCTTTGTGTCTTCTTCACAACTTGCTTTTCCACCTACCTTTGTATCAACAGCAAATTTGACTACATTACACTCAGTCTCTTCATCCAAGTCATTAATATAGATTGTAAATAGTTGAGGCCCCAGCACTGATCCCTGTGGCACCCCGCTAGTTACAGTTTGACCCATTTAATCCAACTCTCTGTTCTCTGTTAGTTAGCCAATCCTCTATCCATGCTAATATATTACCCCAACCCTGTGAACTCTTATCTTGTGCAGTAATCTTTTATTTGGCACCTTATCCAAATGCACGACATCTACTGGTGCCCCTTTATCCACCCTGCTCATTACAGCCTCAAAGAACTCTAATAAATTTGTCAAACATGATTTCCGTTTCATAAAACCATGCTGACTGCTTGATTGTATTAAGATTTTCTAAATGTCCTTAATAATGGACTCCAGCATTTTCCCAATGACAGATATAAATGCAAAATACTGTCGATACTGGAATCTGATGTTAGGTTAACTGGTCTATAATTTCCTGCTTTCTGTCTCTCTGCTTTCCTGAATAGGGGCATTATATTTGCAGTTTTACAATCTGCTGGGACATCTCCAGAATCCAGGGAATGTTAATAGATTACAAACAATGCATTCATTATCTCTTCAGCCACTTCTTTTAAGACCCTAGGATGCAGGTCATCAGGTCCAGGGGACTTCTCCAATAGTTTGCCTCGTACTTTTTCTCAAGCTCCCCCCTCCTTATAGTCCCTTGATTTTTGATTATTATTGGGATGCTTTTAGTGTCTTCTATGGTGAAGAACGATATTTGTTCAATGTCTCTGCCATTCCCCTGTTTCCCATTATCATTTCCCCAGTCTCATCCTCTAAGGAACCAACATTTACTTTAGCTGCTCTCTTCCTTTCTATATAGCTGTAGAAGCTCTGACTATCCGGTTTCATAGTTCTTGCTAGTTTACTCTCATAATTTATCTTCTCTCTCTTTATTATTTTTTAGTCATTTTTTGCTGGTTTCTAAAAGTTTCCCAATCCCCTGGCCTACCACTAATCTTCACAACATTGTATGCCTTTGTTTTTAATTTGATACTATTCTTAACTTCCTTAGTTAGCCACATATAGTTTAGCCTTCTCTTAGAGTCCTTCTTTCTCACTGGAATATATCTTTGCTGAGAGTTATGAAATATCTCCTTAAATGTCTGCCACTCCTGATCTACCGTCTGACCCTTTAAACTATTGTCCCAGTCCACTTCAGCCAACTCTGTCTTCATACCTTTGTAATTGCCTTTACTTAAGTTCAGGATACGAGTCTGAGACTCAAATTTCCCACCTTCAAAATTAATTTGAAATTCTAACATGCCATGATCACTCTTCCCTAGAGGATCCTTTACTATGCGATCATTAATTAATCCTATCTCATTACACATTACCAGATCTAAAATAGCCTGCTCCCTGGTTGGTTTCACAATGTATTGTTCGAAGTTAATCTAAGGGTTAAATCACGGCAGGAGAGCTCGGACACGTGGCATGCTCCTCCTGTGCTATGTGGGAACTCAGGGACGCTTCCAGTGTCCCTGACGACTACATGTGCAGGAAGTGTATCCTGCTGCAGCACCTGACAGAACGCATTGCGGCACTGGAGCTCTGCAGCTAAAGGTTACACAGGTAGATCGGGAATGGGTGACCAGCAGGAAGAGCAGTGGAAGGAAGGTAGTGCAGGGGTCCCCTGTGATCATCCCCCTCCAAAACAGATACACCATTTTGGGTACTGTTGGGGGGATGACTCATCAGGGGAGAGTAGCAGCAGCCAAGTTAATAGCACCGTGGGTGGCTCTGCTGCACAGGAGGGCAGGAAAAAGAGTGGGAGAGATATAGTGGTAGGGGATTCTATTGTAAGGGGAATATATAGACGTTTCTGTGGCTGCAAGCGAGACTCCAGGATGGTTTTATTGCCTCCCTGGTGCAAGGGTCAAGGATGTCTCGGAGTGGCTGCAGGACATTTTGCAGGGGGAAGGTGAACAGCCAGTTATCATGGTGTATATCGGTACCAACGATATAGGTAAAAAATGGGATGAGGTCCTATAAGCTGAATTTAAGGAGCTAGGAGTTAAATTTTAAAAAAGGACCTCAATGGTAGTAATCTCAGGATTGCTGCCAGTGTCACGTGCTAGTCAGAGTAAGAATTGCAGGATAGCTCAGATGAATACATGACTTGAGGAGTGGTGCAGAAGGGAGATTTCATGTATCTTACATTATTATATATAACTGTATCCTAACAGTTTTACATGACTGTAATAAGATATGACCTGTTAGCACCAGCATACCTTAGCACCAGGGGTACACTTGCAAGAGACAGGTATATAAGGACAGGTCTCAGGCAAGTGCAGCATTCCAGAGCTGTGAAATAAAGGTGCAGGTCCAGAGTGACCTTGACTTCAATACATGCCTCGTGTGAATCTGTACTGAGGGGACAAGACTTTACAGGAAGGATTCAAATTCCTGGGACATTGGAACCGGTTCTGGGGGCGGTGGGATCAGTATAAACCGGACGGTCTGCACCTGGGCAGGATTGGAACCAATGTCCGAGGAGGATTGTTTGCTAGTGCTGTTGGGGAGGGGCTAAACTAATATGGCAGGGGGATGGGAACCTATGCAAGGAGACAGAGGGAAGTAGAAGCAAAAGATAGAAAGAAGAAAAGTAGAAATGGAGGGCAGAGAAACCCAAGGCAAAAATCAAAAAGGCAAAATTCTAAAGGGGAAAAATGTGTTAAAAAGACAAGCCTGAAGGCTCTGTGCCTCAATGCGAAGAGTATACATAATAAGGTGGACGAATTAACTGCGCGGGCAGCGGTTAACGAATATGATAGAATTGGCATCACGGAGACATGGCTCGAGGGTGACCAAGGCTGCGAACTCAACATCCAGGGATATTCAACATTCAGGAAGGATAGACAGAAAGGAAAAGGAGGTGGGGTAGTATTGCTGGTTAAAGAGGAAATTAACACAATAGTAAGGAAGGACATTAGCTTGGAGGATGTGGAATCTGTATGGGTGGAGCTGCGGAATACCAAAGGGCAGTAAACGCTAGTGGGATTTGTGTACAGACCATCAAACAGTAGTAGTGAGGTTAGGGACAGCATCAAACAAGAAATTAGGGATGCCTGCAATAAATGTACAGCAGTTATCATGGACGACTTTAATCTACATATAGATTGGGCGAACCAAATTTGTAGCAATACGATGGAGGAGGATTTCCTGGAGTGTATTAGAGATGGTTTTCTCAACCAATTTATCGAGGAACCAACTAGAGGGCTGGCCATCCTAAACTGGTTGATGTGTAATGAGAAAGAACTATTTAGCAACCCTGTTGTGCGAGGCCCTTTGGGGAAGAGTGACCATAATATGGCAGAATTCTTTATTAAGATGAAGAGTGACACAGTTAATTCAGAGACTAGGGTGCTGAACTTAAGGAAAGGTAACTTCGATGGTTTGTGACGTGAATTGGCTAGAATAGACTGGCAAATGATACTTACAGGATTGACGGTGGATTGGCAATGGCAAACATTTAAAGATCACATGGATGAACTTCAACAATTCTATATCCCTGTCTGGAGTCAAAATAAAACGGGGAAGATGGCTCAACCGTGGCTAACAAGGGAAATTAAGGATAGTGTTAAATCCAAGGAAGAGGCATATAAATTGACCAGAAAAAACAGCAAACCTGAGGACTGGGAGAAATTAAGAATTCAGCAGAGGAGGACAAAGGGTTTAATGAGGAGAGGGAAACTAGAGAATGAGAGGAAGCTTGCTGGGAACACAAAAACTGACTGCAAAAGTTTCTATAGATATGTGAAGAGAAAAAGATTAGTGAAGACAAACGTAGGTCCATTGCAGTCAGATTCAGGTGAATTTATAATGGGGAACAAAGAAATGGCAGACCAGTTGAACAAATATTTTGGTTCTGTCTTCACGAAGGAAGACACAAATAACCTTCCGGAAATACTAGGGGACTGAGGGTCTAGTGAGAAGGAGGAACTGAAGAAAATCCTGATTAGTCGGGAAATTGTGTTTGGGAAATTGATGGGATTGAAGGCCGATAAATCCCCAGGGCCTGATAGTCTGCATCTCAGAGTACTAAAGGAAGTGGCCCTAGAAATAGTGGATGCATTGGTGATCATTTTCCAACAGTCTATCGACTCTGGATCATCTCCTATGGACTGGAGGGTAGCTAGTGTAACACCACTTTTTAAAAAGGAGGGAGAGAGAAAACAGGTAATTATAGACCGGTTAGCCTGAGATCAGTAGTGGGGAAAATGTTGGAATCAATTATTAAAGATGAAATAGCAGCGCATTTGGGAAGCAGTGACAGGATCGGTCCAAGTCAACATGGATTTATTAAAGGGAAATCATGCTTGACAAATCTTTGAGGATGTAACTAGTAGAGTGGACAAGGGAGAATCAGTGGATGTGGTGTATTTGACTTTCAAAAGGCTTTTGACAATGCCCCACACAAGTGATTGGTGTGCAAAATTAAAGCACATGGTATTGGGGGTAATGTGGATAGAGAACTGGTTGGCAGACAGGAAGCAGAGAGTTGCGATAAACGGGTCCTTTTTAGAATGGCAGGCAGTGACTAGTGGGGTGCCGCAGGGCTCAGTGCTGGGACCCCAGCTATTTACAACATACATCAATGATTTAGATGAAAGAATTGAGTGTAATATCTCCAAGTTTGCAGATTACACTAAGCTGGGTGGCGATGTGAGCTGTTAGGAGGATGCTGAGAGGCTGCAGGATGACTTGGACAGGTTAGGTGAGTGGGCAAATGCATGGCAGATGCAGTATAATGTGGATAAATGTGAGGTTATCCACTTTGGGGGTAAAAACACAAAGGCAGAATATTATCTGCATGGCGGCAGATAAGGAAAAGGGGAGGTGCAATGAGACCTGGGTGTCATGGCACATCAGTTATTGAAAGTTGGCATGCAGGCACAGCAGGCAGTGAAGAAAGCACATAGTATTTTGGCCTTCATAGCTAGGGGATTTGAGTATAGGAGCAGGGAGGTCTTACTGCAGTTGTAGAGGGCCTTGGTGAGGCCTCACCTGGAATATTGTGTTCAGTTTTGGTCTCCTAATCTGAGGAAAGATGTTCTTGCTATTGAGGCAGTGCAGCGAAGGTTCACCAGACTGATTCCCGGGACGGCAGGACTGACATATGAGGAGAGATTGGATCGACTGGGCCTGTATTCGCTGGAGTTTAGAAGGATGAGAGGGGATCTCATAGAAACATATAAAATTCTGACGAGACTGGACAGGTTAGATGCACGAAGAATGTTCCTGATGTTGGGGAAGTCCAGTACAGGGGACACAGTCTAAGGATAAAGGGTAAGCCATTTAGGACTGAGATGAGGAGAAATCTTCACTCAGAGAGTTGGTAACCTGTGGAATTCTCTACTGCAGAAAGTTGTTGATGCCAGTTCGTTGGATATATTCTAGAGGGACTCAGATATGGCCCTTACGGCTAAAGGGATCAAAGGGTATGGAGAGAAAGCAGGAAAGGCGTACTGATGTGAATGTTCAGCCATGATCGTATTGAATGGTGGTGCAGACTCGAAGGGCTGAATGGTCTAATTCTGCACCTATTTTCCATGTTTCTATGTTTTCATGAAACCTATATGAAGATTAAAATCGCCCATGATTACCGTACCTTTCTTTTAAGCCGCCATTATTTCTTGATTTATACTCTGTTCTACAGTGTAGCTACTGTTAGAGGGCCTAGATTATCCCACCAATGACTTATTTCCCTTATTATTTCTTTTCGCTGCTCAGACTGATTATACATCTTGATCTTCTAAGCTAATACCATTTCTTACGACTGCACTTATCTCATCCTTTATTAACAGAGCTACCCCACCTCTTTTTCCTTTCTGCCATCCTTCCGAAATCTCAAATAACCCTGAATATTCAGTTCCCAGCCATGGACACCTTGCAACCACATCTCTGTCATGGCTATCAGATCATACCCATTTATTTCTAGTTGTGCCGTCAATTCATCTATCTTGTTATGAATGCTGCTGCATTCGGATAAAGAACTTTTAATTTTGTCTTTTTACCATTTTTCCATACTCTGACTCTACATTCTGCTGCACTCTTATGTTTATACGCTCTGTCCCTTCCTATCACACTCTGGTTATCAGTACCCCTATTACTACTCTGCACTATTGCCTTCTCCTTTCTCTTTGACTTTTAAAATTTCCCCTCAACATCCAGCGGTATTCAACATTCAGGAAAGATAGACAGAAATGAAAAGGACGTGGGATAGCGCCAAACTGGTAGCAATATGGTGGAGGAGAATTTCCTGGAGTGTACTAGGGATGGTATTCTGGACCAATATGTTGAGGAATCACCGAGAGGGCTGGCCATCCTACATAAGAACATAAGAACATAAGAATTAGGAACAGGAGGCCATCTAGCCCCTTGAGCCTGCTCCGCCATTCGAAAAGATCATGGCTGATCTGGCCGTGGACTCAGCTCCACTTACCCACCCGCTCCCCATAACCCTTAATTCCCTTATTAGTTAAAAATCTATCTATCTGTGATTTGAATACACTCAATGAGCTAGCCTCAACTGCTTCCTTGGGCAGAGAATTCCACAGATTCACAACCCTCTGGGAGAAGAAATTCCTTCTCAACTCGGTTTTAAATTGGCTCCCCCGTATTTTGAGGCTGTGCCCCCTAGTTCTAGTCTCCCCGACCAGTGGAAACAACCTCTCTGCCTCTATCTTGTCTATTCCTTTCATTATTTTAAATGTTTCTATAAGATCACCCCTCATCCTTCTGAACTCCAGCGAGTAAAGACCCAGTCTACTCAATCTGTCATCATAAGATAACCCCTTCATCTCCGGAATCAGGCTAGTGAATCGTCACTGTACCCCCTCCAAGGCTAGTATATCCTTCCTTAAGTAAGGTGACCAAAACTGCACGCAGTACTCCAGGTGCAGCCTCACCAATACCCTGTACAGTTGCAGCAGGACCTCCCTGCTTTTTTACTCCATCCCTCTCGCAATGAAGGCCAACATTCCATTCAGCTTCCTGATTACCTGCTGCACCTGCAAACTAACTTTTTGGGATTCATGCACAAGGACCCCCAGGTCCCTCTGCACTGCAGCATGTTGTAATTTTTCCCCATTCAAATAATATTCCCTTTTACTGTTTTTTTTTCCAAGGTGGATGAACTCACATTTTCCGACATTGTATTCCATCTTCCAAACCTTAGCCCATTAGGTTAACCAATCTAAATCTCTTTGCAGTCTCTCTGTGTCCTCTACACAACCCGCTTTCCCACTAATCTTTGTTTCATCTGCAAATTTTGTTACACTACACTCTGTCCCCTCTTCCAGGTCATCTATGTATATTGTAAACAGTTGTGGTCCCAGCACCGATCCCTGTGACACACCACTAACCACTGATTTCCAACCCGAAAAGGACCCATTTATCCTGACTCTCTGCTTTCTGTAAGCCAGCCAATTCTCGATCCATGCTAATATATTTCCTCTGACTCCGCGTACCTTTATCTTCTGCAGTAACCTTTAGTGTGGCACCTTATCGAATGCCTTTTGAAAATTTAAATACACCACATCCATCGGTACACCTCTATCCACCATGCTCGTTATATCCTCAAAGAATTCCAGTAAATTAGTTAAACATGATTTCCCCTTCATGAATCCATGTTGCGTCTGCTTGATTGCACCAAACCAATCTAGATGTCCCGCTATTTCTTCCTTAATGATAGCTTCAAGCATTTTCCCCACTACAGATGTTAAACTAACCAGCCTATAGTTACCTGCCTTTTGTCTGCCTCCCTTTTTAAACAGAGGCGTTACATTAGCTGCTTTCCAATCCGCTGGTACCTCCGCAGAGTCCAGAGAATTTTGGTAGATTATAACGAATGCATCTGCTATAACTTCTGCCATCTCTTTTAATACCCTGGGATGCATTTCATCAGGACCAAGGGACTTGTCTACTTGAGTCCCATTAGCCTGTCCAGCACTACCTCTCTAGTGATAGTGATTGTCTCAAGGTCCTCCCTTCCCACATTCCCGTGACCAGCAATTTTTGGCATGGTTTTTTGTCTTCCACTGTGAAGACCGAAGCAAAATAATTGTTTAATGTCTCAGCTATTTCCACATTTCCACATTTCCCATTATTAAATCCCCCTGGAGGAGGATTTCCTGGAGTGTATTAGAGATGGTTTTCTCAACCAATTTATCGAGGAACCAACTAGAGGGCTGGCCATCCTAAACTGGGTGATGTGTAATGAGAAAGGACTAATAAGCAATCTTGTTGTGCGAGGCTCCTTGGGGAAGAGTGACCATAATATGGTAGAATTATTTCTTCAGATGGAGAGTGACACAGTTAATTCAGAGACTAGGGTCCTGAACTTAAGGAAAGGTAACTTTGATGGTATGAGACGTGAATTGGCTAGAATAGACTGGCAAATGACACTTAAAGGGTTGACGGTGGATAAGCAATGGCAAACTTTTAAAGATCATATGGATGAACTTCAATAAGTGTACATCCCTATCTGGAGTAAAAATAAAACGGGGAAGCTGGCTCAACTGTGGCTAGCAAGGGAAATTAAGGATAGTGCTAAATCCAAGGAAGAGGCATATAAATAGGCCAGAAAAAGCAGTAAACCTGAGGACTGGGAGAAACTTAGAATTCAGCAGAGGGGGACAAAGGGTTTAATTAAGAGGGGGGAAATAGAGTATGAGAGGAAGCTTGCTGGGAACATAAAAACTGACTGCAAAAGCTTCTATAAATATGTGAAGAGAAAAAGATTAGTGAAGACAAATGTAGGTCCCTTGCAGTCAGATTCAGGTGAATTTATAATGGGAAACAAAGGAATGGCAGATCAGTTGAACAAATGCTTTGGTTCTGTTTTCACGAAGGAAAACACAAATAACATTCCGGAAGTACTAGGGGACCGAGGATCTAGTGAGAAGGAGGAACTGAAGGAAATCCTTATTAGTTGGGAAATTGTGTTAGGGAAATTGATGGGATTGAAGGCCGATAAATCCCCAGGGCCTAATAGTCTGCATCCCAGAGTACTTAAGGAAGTGGCCCTAGAAATAGTGGATGAATTGGTGATCATTTTCCAACAGTCTATCGACTCTGGATCAGCTCCAATGGACTGGAGGGTAGCTAATGTAACACCACCTTTTATAAAGGAGGGAGAGAGAAAACAGGTAATTATAGTCCAGTTAGCCTGAGATCAGTAGTGGGGAAAATGTTTGAATCAATTATTGAAGATGAAATAGGAACACATTTGGAGAGCAGTGACAGGATCGGTCCAAGTCAATATGGATTTATGAAAGGGAAATCATGCTTGACAAATGTTCTGGAATTTTTTGAGGGTGTAACTAGTAGAGTGGACAAGGGAGAACCAGGGATGTGGTGTATTTGGACTTTCAAAAGGCTTTTGACAAGATCCCACACAAGAGATTGTTATGCAACATTAAACACATGGTATTGGGGGTAATGTACTGACGTGGATAGAGAACTGGTTGGCAGACAGGAAGCAGAGAGTCGGGATAAACGGGTCCTTTTCGGAATAGAAAAATAGGTGCAGGAGTAGGCCATTCGGCCCTTCGTGCCTGCACCACCATTCAATAAGATCATGGCTGATCATTCCTTCAGTTACCCTTTCCTGCTTTCTCTCCATACCCCTTGATCCCCTTCACTGTAAGAGCCATATCTAACTCCCTCTTGAATATATCCAGGGAACTGGCATCAACAAATCTCTGTGGCAGGGAATTCCACAGGTTAACAACTCTCTGAAATGGGTCATTTCACCTGAATCCGACTGCAAGGGACCTATGTTTGTCTTTTCTAATCTTTTTCTCTTCACATATTTATAGAAACTTTTGCAGTCAGTTTTTATATTCCCTGCAAGCTTCCGCTTGTACTCTATTTTCCCCCCTCTTAATTAAACCCTTAGTCCTCCTCTGTTGAATTCTAAATTTCTCCCAGCCATCAGGTTTGTTGCTCTTTCTAGCCAATTTATATGCTTCTTCCTTGGCTTTAAAACTATCCTTAATTTCCTTTGTTAGTCATGGTTGAGCCATCTTCCCAGTTTTATTTTTACTCCACACAGGGATGTACATTTGCTGACGTTAATCCATGTGATCTTTAAATGTTTGCCATTGCTTATCCACCGTCAACCCTTTGAGTATCGTTTGCCAGTCTATTCTAGCCAATTCAAGCCTCATACCTTCGAAGTTACCTTTCATTAAGTTCAGGACCCTAGTTTCCGAATTAACTTTGTCACTCTCCATCTTAATAAGGAATTCTACCATATTATGGTCACTTTTCCCCAAGGGGCCTCGCACAACAAGATTGCTAATTAGTCCCTTCTCATTACACAACACCCAGTCTAGGATGGCCAGCTCCTGGTTGGTTCCTCGACATATTGGTCTAGAAAACCATCCCGAATACACTCCAGGAAATCCTCCTCCACCGCATTGCTACCAGTTAGGTTAGCCCAATCAATGTGTAGATTAAAGTCGCCCATGATTACTGCTGTACCTTTATTGCACACATTCCTTATTTCTTGTTTGATGCTGTCCCCAACCTCACTACTACTATTTGGTGGTCTATACACAACACCCACTAGCGTTTTCAACCCTTTGGTATTCCACAGCTCCACCCATACCGATTCCACATCATCCAGGCTAATGTCCTTCCTTACAACTGCATTGATTTCATCTTTAACCAGCAACGCCACCCCGCCTCCTTTTCCTTTCTGTCTATCCTTCCTAAATGCTGAATACTCTTGGATGTTGAGTTCCCAGCCTTGGTCACCCTGGAGCCATGTCTCCGTGATGTCAATCACATCGTATCTGTTAACTGCTATCTGCGCAGTTAATTCATCCACCTTATTCCGAATACTCCTCGCATTGAGGCACAGAGCCTTCAGGCTTGTTTTTTTAACACATTTTGCCCCTTTAGAATTTTTCTGTAATGTGGCCCTTTTTGTTTTTTGCCTTGGGTTTCTCTGCCCACCACTTTTATTTTTCTCCTTTCTATATTTTGCTTCTGTCTCCTTTTTATTTCCCTCTGTCTCCCTGCATAGATTCCCATCCCCCTGCCATATTAGTTTAACTCCTCCCCAACAGCACGAGCAAACACTCCCCCTAGGATATTGGTTCCGGTGCTGCCCAGGTGGAGACCGTCCAGTTTGTACTGGTCCCACCTCCCCCAGAACCGGTTCCAATGTCCCAAGAATTTGAATCGCTCCCTTCTGCACCACTCCTGAAGCCACGTATTCATCTGAGCTATCCTGCGATTCCTACTCTGACTAGCACGTGGCACTGGTAGCAATCCTGAGATTACTACTTTTGAGGTCCTTCTTTTTAATTTAGCTCCTAACTCCCTAAATTCGCCTCGTAGGACCTCATCCCGTTTTTTACCTATATCGTTGGTACCCATATGTACCACGACAACTGGCTGTTCACCTCCCTTTTCAGAATGACCTGCACTCGCTCCGAGACATCCTTGACCCTTGCACCAGGGAGGCAACATACCATCTTGGAGTCTTGGTTGCGGCCGCAGAAACGCCTATCTATTCCCCTTACAATTGAATCCCCTTTCACTATCGCTCTCCCACTCTTTTTCCTGCCCTCCTGTGCAACAGAACCAGCCATGGTGCCATGAACTTGGCTGCTGCTGCTTCCCCGTGATGAGTCAACCCCCTCAATAGTACTCAAAGCGGTGTATCAGTTTTGCAGGGGGATGGCCGCAGGGGATCCCTGCACTACCTTCCTTGCACTGTTCTTCCTGTTGGTCTTCCATTCCTTATCTGGCTGTGGACCCTTTACCTGCGGTAAGACCAACTCACTAAACGTGCTATTCACGTCATTGTCAGCATCGTGGATGCTCCAGAGTGAATCCACCTTTAGCTCCAATTCTGCAACGCGGTCCGTCAGGATACACTTCCCGCACACGTAGTCATCAGGGATACCGGAGGCGTCCCTGATTTCCCACTTAGTACAGGAGGAGCATAACACGTGTCCGAGCTCTCCTGCCATGTCTTAACCCTTAGATTAACTTAAATTAGCAACAACAGTGCTAAAAGTTTACTCACTGATATAGAAGAGAAAAAAGAAAAACTGCTTACCAATCACCAGCCAATCACTTACCCCTTGGCTGTGACGTCACCTTTCTAGTTCTTTCTACTTCTTTTTTGCCTTCTCCCAGTTGCTGCACAAGCACGCCTTTATAGGCCTCTCGCCGACCCCGGACTCATGACTCAGCGACGCACCTCCCGACTGCTGTACTGAGGTGAATGATCAGCCATGACCTTATTGAATGGGGGTGCAGGCTCAAAGGGCCGAATGGCCTACTCCTGCACCTATTTTCTATGTTTCTATGTTTCTATGTTTTTATGTTTTTATGTTAACCCCTCACCCCCATTATTTAGTGTAATGTCCTATCTACAGCCCTAGATATTCGATTTGCCAGCATGGTTCAAATGAAGCCCGTCCCAACGGAACAGCTCTCTCTTTCCCCAGTACTGAATCCTGTGCCCCATGAATCAAAACCCATTTCTCCCACACCAATCTTTGAGTCACACATTCATCTCTCTGATCTTATTTACCCTATGGCAGTTTGCTCCTGGCTCAGGTAGTAATCCAGAAATTATTACCTTTGTGGTAAATGCTGTGGCTATTAGAACAGGTTAAAGGCTTGGCATTCTGCTGCCAGTGCTTCAACTACTGACTCCCCAAAGCCTCTCCACCACCTACAAGGCACAAGTCAGGAGTACAATGGAATATGCTCCACTTGTCTGGGTGGGTACAGCTGCAACAACACTCCAGAAGCTCAACACTATCCAAGGCAATTTAAACACTTGATCAGCACGTTATTGTTTAGGATCGATTGTTGGTTAACTTCCTTCCTTCTAAGGTTCACAATGACATGCTTTGAGTGAGCACAAGACACTTGCTGGTGGAGTACATGAAACAGGCATTATTCATATGCAGCATAGATGATCAATCTAACTGTATACAAAGAGTGACATTTTGGTTTCTGTATCTTTTGAGCCCTCTAAATAACTGTTGAAAACCATGCTCCTTTATACGCCTCAGTTTGCCTACATCAAAGGCGCATGTCAAAGATAAAACCTCATGATGTATCTGTTCTTGAATCCTTTGAAAACAGTCGATTTACATAAACAGTTGTACTTGTTTACTTCAAAGATACTTCTTTCAAACAAGACTTCCTGAACGAACTTTTCTCAAATCCTGTGAGGAGTTTTGTTAACAGTTACTAATTTCCTTGCACAAGCATCTCTTGTAGATAATACTCAGACATTAACAGCAGAAGATAAGCCGTGCTTTCTTCTGTGGCACCCTGCAGCTATCTTGTTTATCTTGGAAAGCCTATTGGAAGATCATCATCATCATAGGCAGTCCGTCGGAATCGAGGAAGATTTGCATCCACTCTTAAAATGAGTCCTTAGATGGCTGAACAGTCCCATACAAGAGCCACAGCCCCTGTCACAGGTGGGACAGATTGTCGTTGAGGGTAAGGGTAGGTGGGACAGGTTTGCTGCACGCTCTTTCTGCTGCCTGCGCTTGATTTCTGCATGCTCTCGGCGATGAGATTCGAGATGCTCAGCGCCCTCCCGGATGCACTTCCTCCACTTAGGGCGGTCTTTGGCCAGGGTTTCCCAGGTCTTGGTGGGGATGTTGCACTTTATCAGGGACTTTGAGGGTGTCCTTGTAAAATTTCCTCTGCCCACCTTTGACTCGTTTGCCGTGAAGAAGTTCCGAGTAGAGCGCTTGCTTTGGGAGTCTCGTGTCTGGCATGCAGACAATGTGACCTGCCCAGCGGAGCTGATCAATTGTGTTCAGTACTTCAATGCTGGGGATGTTGGCCTGGTCGAGGACGCTAATGTTGGTGCGTCTGTCCTCCTAGGGGATTTGTAGAATTTTGCGGAGGCATCGTTGGTGGTATTTCTCCAGTGACTTGAGGTGTCTACTGTACATGGTCCATGTCTCTGAGCCATACAGGAGGGCGGGTATTACTACAGCCCTGTAGACCATGAGCTCGGTGGTAGATTTGAGGGCCTGGTTTTCAAACACTCTTTTCCTCAGGCGGCCGAAAGCTGCACTGGCGCACTGGAGGTGGTGTTGAATCATGTCATCAATGTAAGAGGCTCCCGAGGTATGGGAAGTATACAAAGAAGTTCAATTTTTATCCCTTAACTCTCCAGGATATCCAACACTCATCCACTAGCCTAAATATCCACTGCCTCCACCACCACCATATCATGGCTGCAGTGTGTACTATCTAAAGGAGCGATATAGCAACTTGCCAAGTCTTCTTTGGCAACACTTTCCAAATCCACAGCCTCGGCCATCTAGAAGGACAAGGGCAGCAGTTGCATGGGCACAGCAGAGCCTCCAAGTTCTCTTCCAAGTCACGCACCATCCTGAATTGGACAGATAACGTCGTTCCAAGAATTAATTAAAAAAGAACTCCACCTCTCCACTTCCCTTTCCTTCTTTAAGACCTTCCTCAAAATACACCTCTTTGACCAAGCTTATCATCACCTCTCGAATATCACCTTCTTTTTCCGATAATTTTCCTCAGCAACCTTGGGACATTTTTCCATGTTAAAGGTTATTGGGCTAGAAGTTCCACTTTTTTTGCATGCATAACGGCCACTTAACATCCATTTTACCGATGAGATGACATATAATGCCCAGATATTGCCCATTTAGCCACAAAATGGAAACTGACGCCCATTTTTCGGACACTTAGTGCCAAGCATTACTTTCCCCATGTGTGTAATGCCAGGGTAAAATAATACTGCCCGCCCACTTTTTTGGGCAAAATCATCAGAATGGGCGAAACCAAAGCCTATAATATCGCCCAGCGTTAATTTCCGCAGGTAAATAACATCAAGATTCAATAATACCGACTGCCCACTTTATTTTGTTGTAAAGATCACATTTGCTGAAACTAACGCCCAGGAGATCACCCAGCGTCACTTTCACCACCTCGCACAATCTCGCCCACAATATCACTTGCCCAAAAAAATGCCGGGAAAAAGTGGAACTAACCGGAACTACTCACAGCGGTATGGACGCCATGTTCTAAATCACATGTCGCATCATTTAAAAGGCTGCTCTGCTTCAACCTCGGGGGAGTTCGGATGTACTCTGGAGGTCTTTGGAAGTGATGTGAACATCTGAACAAACATCTTTATGATACTATGAATGATTGGAATTTAATAGCTGTCTTCGTCGGGACATTCATTCTTTGTGACCAATCGTTGGGAAACAGATAGCTATTGGAATGGGACCTGTCCTTTCTCACCCTCTCTTGATGACCAATTACATGCTGCAGACTCGAGATGGCAGAAGGTACGCTCGACAGCATCATGTGCCCAATGTAAGATGTGCCAGACTGATGAGGACGACCAGATGTTACACCCCTCCGCAGGTACAGGGAGAAGCGGTCTTACCTCAACTTGTCCGATAACACCTGCCTTCGGAGACTGCGCTTCCACAAAGAGGTTTTCACTGAGGTATGCCAGCTCAAAAGGGGAGATCTGCAGCTTGCCAGCACCATCAGTACTGCACTGTCCGTCGAGGTCAAAGTCACCATGGCACTGTCGTTCTACGCCACGGGTTCTTTTCAGGCCTCAGCTGGTGACATTTGCGGTATGTCTCAGCAAGCCACACATTGCTGCATTAGACAGGACGGACTTTATCAGCTTCCCTATGACCAGGGAGGCTCAGACTGAGAGGGCTTTAGGATTCTACCGAATTGCTAACTTCCCCAAGGTGCAGGGAGCAATAGACTATACAGACATCACGATGCGGGCAACTTTTCAGGATGCAGGGGTTTTCAGGAACCGCAAGGGATTCCACTCCCTGAATGTGCAACTCATAGTCGACCACCAGCAAATTATACTGGCAGTGAATGCTAAATTTCCGGGCAGCATCCATGATGCTCACATCTTGTGTGAGTGCGCTGCATCTGACTTGTTTAACAATCAGCCACAAGGTCAATGCTAGATGCTTGGTGACAAAGGATATGGCCTCGCTACCTGGCTGATGACCCCCCTGCGTGACACCTGCACCGAAGATGAAAGGCGATACAATGAGAGCCACAGAGCCACTCACAAAATTGTGGTGAAAGCCATTGGTGTGTTTAAGCAGCACTTTTGATGCCTGAACCACCCAGGAGGCAAGCTCCAATACCACCCTGAGCAGGTAGCTCAATTTCTGGTGTGTGCTCCATGCTGCACAACTTGGCTATCAGGAGGGGACAAGAATTGCCAGAAGGGTCTGACAGCCCACCTGACCAGAAAGAGGAAGAGGAGGACGAGGAGGTGGACGCTGACATCGGGCCAACAATCAGGCTGATGCTGAAGCCATGCCCCCGCCCCACTGTAGACCGCATGAAAGGGCCCGTGGTGACATGATAGCTGCAAGACTCTTACGTCAGGAACTCATAAATGAACACTTTGCCTGAAAAAACATTAGTGGTATTTACAAGGCTGACACACTGCTGGGTGTGCAGGTCATACATCAATGGTGGGCATCACCTTGGTGACAGTTAAAGTTTAAGTTGATTGAAGTTAAGTGTAATTATACCCTTTGATTTTAAAGAATCACTGGTTTGTAATGGTGCAGCTATCTGAGCCAATGCGCAACAAGGCTTTGTTAAATAAAAAACATTTAAACCAAACATTTTTCTGAAATCATAAGTATTTCAGTAAAAACCAACCCTCCCACCCCCCATCCCCCCCCACTTCTCCTCCCCACCTCTGCCCCTTCCCCTTCCCCCTCTGACTCCACGTCGCCTGGCCAAGGAACTCCTCAGGCGCTGCTTCATTGCGGGGGGGAGATGATGGCCGAACCACTGCTTGGACGGATACGGGAGAGGACTGTCCTGAGGTGGGAACGTGCTCCGAGCCAGAAGCAAGATGTTGCTCTTGGCTCTCATGTGTCATTGGCAATGGGGGTGCGGCACCTGAGGGTGCAGTGCCGTGCTCCGGGACCACTGGGAGCCCTCTGCCACCAGTGTTCCTGGCTACCAACTCCAGGGCCTCCTCCATTCCTTCTGTAATGTATGTACATGCTGTTTGTAGCCATCAGATGATGTCATTGTTGGAGGCCACTGAGCAGCACGCACATGGTCCTGCTCTGGTATAAAAGGCCAGCCATTTTCTGAGTCAGGCACTTTGGGCCAAAATAAAGCAGAAGCAAGGTTGTATCTTGCTTGGTTAAACAGTACTCAGTTTGAACCTTTATTGCATACATAACATTTGGCGACAAGTATACATGAACCTTTGTTTGCAAAATGAGCACGATTTGATTTTTAGAACGATTCGTGGAGGGAGAAGATTGGGCAGACTTTGTGAGCAGTTTGAACCAGTACTTCATGGCCAACAAAATGAAGGGGGTTAACAATGCAGATCGGCGCCGGGCCGTGATCCTCACTGTGTGCGGTTCTAAGATCTACGATCTGATAAAGAATCTACTCATGCCTTGTGATCCAACAGAGAAAACGTATGAGGAATTGTGTACATTGGTATGGGAGAACCTTAAGCCAGACGACGGCATCATCATCTTGAGATACAGGTTTTATACACACGTTCGATCAGAGGGCCAGAGCACTGCGGAATTCGTTGCCGACCGGAGACGTCTAGTGGGACCGTACAAGTTTGGGACGGTGTTGGCAGACATGCTGCGTGACTTCTTTGTTATCGGTATCAACCACGAGGTGATCCTGTGCAAACTTCTGGCAGTGGAGGAGTTGGATTTAAAAAGGGCCATCCAGATCACTCAATCATGTATGACGACGGACAGAAACCTAAACCAAATATCGGTGAAGAAATGAACCTCGGCAAGTAATGTAAATGCGATTGATTTGGCATTTGACAGAGTGGCACATGGCAGGGCCTATCCGGTTGCGTTTGCGAAACCTGTGGTTGCCCAAAGTCCGCCAGCGCGAATGTATCCGACTTCTCCGTGTTGGCGTTGTGGGGGAAATCATCGGCACCAGCAGTGCCGATTTAAGCAATATAGTTGCAAAGGCTGTCTGAGAGTGGGGCATCTCCAGCACAGGTGTCCACAGATGAGCAAGCGAGCTGCGACACACCACATGGAGGAGGAGAGTCAGACTAGTGCGGATCCGGATACGCAATCCGAGATGCCAGAGGAGGAGGTGTATGGACTGAACTCTTTCATAACCAAGAGTAAACCAATTTTGATTAATGTGAAGTTTAACGGGATACCGGTAGTCATGGAACCGGGCCAGTCAATCGATCGTGAACGAGAGGGCATTTAATAAGTTGTGGGATACCAAGAGGCCCAGGCTGAGCCCTGTTAACGCCAAGCTGTGCACATACACCAAAGAACTGATAAAGGTGATTGGCAGTGCACAAATTAATGTGTCATATAACGGTGCAGTTCACGAGTTACCGCTGTGGATTGTTCCAGGCAATGGCCCAGCGCTGCTCGGCAGGAGCTGGTTGGAGAAAATCAGATGCGACTGGAACGACATAAAGGCGTTGTCATCGGAGGAAGATACATGTTCCCAAGCATTGAGCAATTCCCCTCGCTATTCGAACTGGGTATCGGCAACTTCACGGGAGCCAAGATGCAGATCTACGTGGACTCAGATGCAAGACCCGTCCATCATAAAGCTCGGGCAGTGCCGTATATGATGAGGGAGAAGGTCAAAATTGAACTGGACAGACTCCAGCGTGAAGGGATCATATCACCGGTCGAATTTAATGAATGAGCTAGCCCCATTGTTCCTGTGCTGAAAAGTGATGTCACAGTCAGAATCTGTGGAGACTACAAGGCTACGATCAACAGGGTTTTGAAACAAGATCAGTACCCATTATCGAAGGCTGATGACTTGTTTGTGACGGTAGCCGGAGGGAAGTAATTCACAAAACTGGACTTGACATCGGCCTATATGACGCAGGAGTTGGTCAAGACGTCGAAGAGACTTACGTGCATTAACATGCACAAAGGACTGTTTATTTACCACAGGTGCCTGTTTAGAATTCACTCGGCTGCAGCAATATTCCATATGGAAATTCTACTGAAGTCCATTCCCAGAACCGTCGAGTTCCAAGATGACATCCTGATCACCGGTCGTGACTCCAAGGAACATCTGAACAACCTGGAAGAGGTTCCACTGCGTTTGGACAGAGTGGGACTCAGAGTTAAATGCTCGAAGTGTGTCTTCATGGCACTGGAGGTCGAATTTCTTGGGAGGAAACTTGCCGCTGATGGCATCAGACCTACTGACGTGAAAACCAAAGCCATCAAGAATGCACCCAAGCCGCAGAACGTGACGGAGCTGTGTTTGTTCCTGGGTCTACTCAACTACTTTGGTAACTTCCTACCGAAATTGAGCACCTTACTTGAACCAGTGCACATGCTATTGAGAAAAGGCAATAACTGGGTGTGGGGCACATAGCAAGAGAGAGCTTTCGAGAAAGCCACCAATCTGCTTTGCTCGAACAAGCTGTTGGTACATTATGACCCATGGAAATGTTTAGTTTTGGCCTATTACTCATCGTCATATGGAACTGGTTGCGTGTCACAACAAGCCAATGAGTCGGGGAACCGTCACCCTGTCGCGTATGCATCCAAAAGTTTGTCTAAAGCAGAAAGAGCCTACAGTATGGTAGAAAAAGAAGCTTTAGCCTGTGTGTACGATGTTAAAACGATGCATCAATATCTGTTCGGTCTGAGATTCGAGAGCAAAGGTATCAATACCAACGCTTCATCCCGCATCCAAAGGTGGGCGCTGATATTATCTGCCTATGATTATGTCATTCGCCACAGATCTGGCACAGAGAATTGTGCCGATGATTTGAGCCGGTTGATGTTGCCCACATCGGAGGTGGAAACGCCACAATCGGCAGATTTAATGTTAATCATGGATGCTTTTAAGAGTGAAGGTACCTCTGTCGCGGCTCAACAAGTTAAGACCTGGACCAGCCAGGACCCGATATTATCGGTGGTAAAGGGTTGCATCCTCAAAGGGTATTGGTCTGCCATACCGAAGCAAATGTGCGAGGAGGCCAAACCGTACATTCGTCACAAGGACTGTCTATTCAAGCAGATTGCATATTGTGGGGCAATCGAGTTGTGATGCCAAAGAAAGGGAGAGAGAAGTTTGTGTGTGAGTTACACAACACACATCCTGGTATAGTGATGATGAAGGCCATCGCCAGGTCCCATGTATGGTGGCTAGGAATTGATTCTGAGCTAGAAGCATGCGTGCATCAGTACAACATCTGCATGCAGCTCAGCAAGGCACCAGCGGAATCGCCGCTGAGTCTGTGGTCATGGCCATCCAAACCTTGGTCCAAGATCCATGTAGATTTTGCAGGTCCCTTCCTGGGCAAGATGTTTTTAGTGGTGGTGGATGCTTATTCAAAGTGGATAGAATGCATAATCATGTTATCCAATATGTCCATGGCAACTGTAGAGAAACTCAATGTCATGTTCACGACACATGGTCTGTCTGACATAGTGGTGAGCGACAATGGGTCGTGCTTCACTAGTCAGGAGTTTCAGGAGTTTGTAAAACTTAATGGCATAAAACATGTAAGGTCAGCACCATTCAAGCCTGCGTCCTCGGGGCAAGCTGAACGTGCATTACAAATTATCAAGCAAAGCATGAGAAGAGTAACCCAAGGTCACTGCAGACCCACTTGTCTTGCATACTGCTGAGTTACAGGACAAGACCCCACACACTCACTCGTCTGCTGAACTCATGATGAAAAGAGATCTTAAGACCAAGTTATTGCTTGTACATCCAGATTTAAGTAATCATGTTGAATACAGAAGACAGAGTCAAAAAGGGTACCATGATCACGCAACTGTGTCACGTGAGATTTCTGTTAATGCTCCTGTGTTGAATTATGGTCAGGGTCCCAAATGGATCACTGGTATGGTCATGGCCAAGGAGGGCAACCGAGTATTTGTTATCAAGCTCAAGAATGGGCAAACTTGCAGGAAACACATGGATCAAACAAAGCTGAGACACACAGATGAGCCAGAGCAGTCGGATGAAGAAACCGTCGACGACCAATCAACCTACCAGCAGCCTTTAGTGGACTCAATAGTCATCAGTGAACCCGGAATTTCTATCACGGACTAGTTCAATAAAAATGGACTTGTAATTCCTGACATGGTCACTGCCACCCCCAACAAGTCAGCCATCCAGCCACCAGCCACAACAGACTCCGCACACTCACCTAAGGCCGGAATCGAACTGAGACGGTCAACCCGGGAGCGTAAAGCACCGGACCGTCTTAACCTGTGAAAGACTGTGATAAGATCTCAGAGATGGGTATTGTCATGTATCTACATGCTGTTTGTAGCCACCAGATGGTGTCATTGTTGGAGGCCACTGAGCAGCATGCACATGGTATAAAAGGCCAGCCATTTTGTGAGTCAAGCACTTTGTGCCAACATAAAGCAGAAGCAAGATTGTACCTTGCTTAGTTAAACAGTACTCAGTTTGAACCTTTAATGCATACATAACACCTTCCATGTTATATATTAGTTGTTGGACAAAAACTCGGTGCCAACTATGTTCTTCGTGCTTAGTAGGTTTTTTGCCGTTGGTGAATCTCCCTCATACCTCCCACAACAGCCAAACAAGCACACACCACATCCACACACACTTTCAGTCCCTCTCAGTTCCCTCTCTCTCCCTCTGTCTCCTCATCTGCGCATGTAATGATGACCCCCTGACCTCCTGAATCGCGGGAAACGAGCGTTGCCATGCCATTGCTAAGGACGCCGACACTTTACGGCAGAAGGTCAGAGAGATTTAACGTTAACGCCCATTGCATCTCGCTTGTGGTAATGCCCAAATTTAAAAATGGAGACGAGGGACTTGAGAATGGGGGACAAGCCGGCGATCTGAAAACCCATTTTTACCACCCACGCCGGAAATAATGCCCATTTTTGGGCACTCTGCACAAAAGTTTAAAATCTAGCATTGTTACTGTTATGTATGAATAAAGAGTCTGACTAGATACTGTGAGCTCAAAGTAAAGTGTGACCTTAGTCTTTTATTGCAGGTCTCCAGAGTGCCTCACCAGCCTGCGAGG
Organism: Pristiophorus japonicus; assembly: GCF_044704955.1. Taxonomy (NCBI): domain Eukaryota; kingdom Metazoa; phylum Chordata; class Chondrichthyes; family Pristiophoridae; genus Pristiophorus; species Pristiophorus japonicus. Next base: position 44,632,345 of record NC_091980.1, on the reverse strand, counting down.
CCTCCTTAAGTACAGGTGCTCCCAAGGGATTGTGGGATCCCTTGGGAGTCCAGGGGATGAGCCCTCTGGGGGCTACACAAGGTATTTACAGGTTTACATATATAACAACACTCCCCCACCACCCCAAGTCAATAGTGTAACTATTTACAGGGTGAGTCAATCTGGGGCCTTTCTTTCCCTGGTTGATTGTCTTGGTACAAGTGCTGGTTTTGGTGAATCATTTGTTGGGCCCTTGCTGGGCTGCTGTGCAGCTGGCCTTGTTGGGCTGCCTGGTGTGGTGAGTCCTGCTGGGCTGCTGTGGATGATGGGTTCTGCTTCATGATCAACCGCAGTGTCGGTTGCCACTGGTGTGTGTGTTGGGGGGTCAAAGAAGGTAGGGTCCAGTGTGGGTTACTCTGGATAGTCCGTGAATCTGAGTTTGATTTGGTCCAAGTGTTTCCGGTGGATGAGTCCATTTGAAAGTTTGACCCGAAACACCCTACTCCCCTCTTTGGCCACGACGGTGCCGGGAAACCACTTGGGACCTTGTCCATAATCAACACAAATACAGGATAATTGATTTCAATTCCACATGACACATTTGCGCTATCATGATATGTACTTTGTTGAAGCCACCTGCTCTCTACCTGTTCATGTAGATCAGGGTGGACTTACAAGAGCCTTGTCTTAAGTGCCCTTTTCATGAGCAGTTCACCGGGTGGAATCCCAGTGAGTGAGTGGGGTCTCGTGTGGTAACTAAGCAGAACTCGGGATAGGCGAGTCTGCAGTGAGCCTTCAGTTACCCTCTTCAAGCTCTAGTTTGCACTGCTCTCTCTGCCTGACCATTGGATGCTGGTTTGAACGGGACAGATGTAACATGTTTGATCCCATTACGGGTCATGAACTCTTTGAAATCGGCACTGGTGAAGCATGGCCTGTTGTTGCACACAAGGACATCAGGCAGGCCGTGTGTGGCAAACATGGCCTGCAGGCTTTCAGTGGTGGCAGCGGACCTGCTTGCCGACATTATCTCGCATTCAATCCATTTGGAGTACGCATCTACAACCACTAGGAATATTTTACCCAAAAACGGGCCTGCATAGTCGACATGGACTCTGGACCATGGTTTGGAGGTCCAAGACCATAAACTTAGTAGCACCTCCCTGGATGCATTGCTTAACTGCAAACATGTGTTACATTTGTGCACGCTGGACTCTAAGTCCGCATCGATACCGGGCCACCACAGGTAGGATCTGGCTATTGCTTTCATCATTACAATGCCTGGGTGAGTATTGTGGAGATCACTGATGAAGGTGTCCCTACCCTTCTTGGGGACCACTACCCGATTGACCCACAGAAGGCAGTCTGCCTGAATAGACATTTCATCTTTGCGCCGCTGGTACAGCTTTATCTCTTCCTGCATTTCCAATGGGACACTGGACCAGCTCCCGTGAAGCACACAGTTTCTTACGAGGGACAGTAAGATGTCCTGGCTCATCCAGGTTCTAATCTGTCGGGCTGTGACGGGTAATTGCTCACTCTTGAATGCTTCCATTACCATGACTAAATCTATGGGCTATGCCATTTCCACCCCCATGGTGGGCAATGGCAGCCAACTGAGAGCATCGGCACAATTTTCTGTGCCTGGCCTGTGGCGGATGGCATACTTTATGCGGACAACGTGAGCGCCCATCTCTGGATGCAGGCCGATGCATTAGTATTTATCCTCATACTTTCGGAAAAGAGGGATATCAGTGGCTTATGGTCAGTTTCCAATTCAAATTTGAGCTCAAACAGATATTAATGCATTTTCTTTACCCCATAAACACACGCTAATGCTTCTTTTTCAATCATGCTGTAGGCTCTCTCAGCCTTCTGGATGCATAGGCAACCGGTTACAATTTCCCAGATTCATTAGCTTGTAGCAATACACACCCCACCCTGTATGACAACGCGTCACATGCTAGTACCAAACGCTTGCATGGATCATACAACACAAGAAATTTGTTTGAGCATAACAATTTTCTAGCTTTTACAAAGGCATTTTCTTGGCTTTTGCCCCATACCCATTCATCTCCTTTATGCAGTAAGACATGCAGTGGTTTTAGCAGTGTGCTGAGTGAGACCCGATAAGAATTTACCAAAGTAGTTCAAGAGTCCTAGAAACGACCGCAGCTCTGTCACGTTCTGTGGCCTCAGTGCCTTTTTGATTGCCTCCATCTTCAAATCAGTGGGCCTGATGCCGTCCGCCGTGATTCTTCTCCCTAGGAACTCCACTTCAGGTACCAGGAAAACGCACTTCAAGCGTTTTAACCTGAGTCCCACGCAGTTGAGTCGAATAAGAGCCTCCTCTAGGTTCTGCAGATGCTCGACTGTGTCCCGACCTGTAACCAAGATGTCATCCCGGAAGACCACGGTGCGCGGAACCGACTTCAGTAAGCTTTCCATGTTTCTCTGGAATATTGCCGCAGCTGATCGAATCCCAAATGGGCATCTGTTGTAAATGAAGAGACCTTTGTGCCTGTTGATGCAGGTGAGGCACTTTGATGATTCCTCCAGCTCCTGTGTCATGTAGGCCGAGGTCAGCTTCGTGAACGTCTTTCCTCCTGCCAGCGTCGCAAATAGGTCATCTGCCTTTGGTAGTGGGTATTGATCCTGCAGGGAGAAACGATTGATAGTTACTTTGTAATTACCACAGATTCTGATGGTGCCATCTCCCTTGAGGACTGGAACAATTGGACTGGCCCACTCATTGAATTCGATCGGCAAAATGACGCCCTCTCGTTGCAACTGGTCCAGCTCGACCTCCACCCTCTCTCTCATCATGTACGGTACTGCTCTCAGCTTGTGATGGATGAGTCACACCCCCGGAATTAGGTGGATCTACACTTTTTCTCCTTGGAACTTCTCGATGCCTGGTTCGAACAGCGAGGGGAACTTGTTTAAGACCAGGGCACACGAAGTGTCATCAACGGACGAGAGCACTCGGACGTCATCCCAGTTCCAGCGTATCTTTCCCAGCCAGCTTCTGCCGAGCAGCGTGGGACCATCGCCCGGTACCACCCAGAGTGGTAGCTTGTGCACCGCTCCATCATAGGAGACCTTTATCGTAGCATTGTCAATTACGGGAATCAGTTCCTTTGTGTAAGTTCTCAGTTTAGTGAGAATGGGAGTCAGGACTAGCCTTAAGGCCTTGCTGCACCACAATTTACCGGAAGTCTTTTTGCTCATAATGGACTGGCTCGTGCCCGTGTCCTGCTCCATTGACACTGGGAGTCCATTTAATTCAACTTTCAGCATTATCGGGGGACACTTTGTGGTAAATGTGTACACCCCATATACTTCTGCCTCCTCGGCCTGAGGCTCTGGTTCATTGTGATCTGCCATGGTTCTGTTCTCCTCTGCAACATGGTGGTTTGCAAGATTATCAGGGTTTTCAGCTTGCCTGCACATACGTTGGAGGTGTCCCATTGTTCCAGAGCCCTTGCAAATATACCCTTTGAAGCGGCATGAATGGAAATGATGATCATCCCCGCAGCGCCAACAATGTGTGAATGGCCTTGCATTCATCAGCCTTGATGGTGGACTCTGAGACATCTGCGGATGTGCAGCTGCAGGCATGTGGGGCCTGCCCTGTGCATTGCGATTTGAAGACAACATCACTTTGTTCATAATACTTGTAGCAAGTACAAAGAAGTCCCTGAGCATGTGCTCCAAATGTCCTTCAAATTCGTAATGTCCTGCAAGGCATCTTAGCTTGGCAACATAGCTCGCCACTTCCTTACCTTCAGACCTTTTGTAGGTGTAGAACCGGTACCTCGCCATCAGAACACTTTCCTTCGGGTTCAGTTGCTCCCGGACCAATATGCACAAATCATCGTATGATTTCTCTGTGGGTTTCAATGGAGCAAGAAAATTTTTCATGAGGCCATACATTGGTGCCCAGCATATGGTGAGGAGAATCGCCCTTCGTTTGGCAGCGTTCGCTTCTCCTTCCAGCTCGTTGGCTGCGAAGTATTGATCGAGTCGCTCCACAAAGGTTTCCCAATCATCTCCCTCCGAAAATTTCTCCAGGATGCCCACTGTTCGTTGCATTGTTGGGTTCGTCATCTGTATCTCATCGTCAGTTGTTATGTATGAATAAAGAGTCTGACTAGATATTATGAGCTCAAAGTAATGTGTGACCTTAGTCTTTTATTGCAGAGTGCCTCTCCAGCCTGTGAGACCTCCTTAAGTACAGGTGCTCCCAAGGGATTGTGGGATCCCTTGGGACTTCAGGGGATGAGCCCTCTTGTGGCTGCACAAGGTATTTACAGGTTTACATATATAACAGTTACTGCATTAACAACAGTTATCGCTTCTCGGCCTTTTGGCTAAGATCAAGTGTAGTACCGTTTCTGACCAGCCACCATGACCTCCGGGTGGTTTCTCCCTGGTCAGGAAGGTATATGCTTGCATTTTTGGAAACAGGAGGTGGGTGGGGAGGTTTGACCCATCCACCTCCACGGAGGTGTGTGGGGGACCTGACCCATCCACCTCCATGGCACGAACCTGGTATTGCAGTACTTCCAGGAATGGTGCAGTGGCTCTAGGCCTTTTGGCTAAGAGCATTGGCGCAGAGTGATCCTTGGCATGTGCAAGGTGACCTCTGGCGTTTGTGATTTGACAAAGAATTGGAACGATTGGCTACGAATTTAAAAAAAAACAGTTCCAAAATGTCCACTAATCCTGGGGGTGTGATTTCACTATTTAATCTTCTATTCATTCAAGATGGCAAACATCAAATAGTCTCAGATTAAACTGAAGCTGTCAAGTTCTAATTTTTTTTTAAATGTGGTGTTTTTAAACAAGATAAATGAAGTGGGGTGAAGAGGCAAATTTTAATCTTGAGAGAGTTTGGATTCTTTTCATCCAAATGGCCTACTTTACTCAATCTATTCCCCGGTAACCGCAGCTGTGTGTAATGCAAAGCAGGTTGTACCGTATGTAGGTTACCTAGTTTTGCTTGGAAGAGGTCAGGGTTCAATTTTGATCTAACTTTGCACCCATTATTGTTTTCAAGCAGTGAATAAAGCACATTAATAAAAAACTTTGCAGGTCATATATTTATCAGATAAATTAAAGGTGAAAAAACTTCAAACATATTCAACTCCTGAAACTTTCGCCAGCCCCATTGAGTTATCATATATCAATCATTTTTATCATGGTGATGTGGTACAAAAAATATTACTTGAAAAATATTTCCCTGGAATTCAGCTGGAGCCAGCATTTTCAGTTTGATGGAGCGGACATCAGTAGAGGCTTTCAACAATATCATGTGCTTTTCGTTTCAAGTAGTGAATAAGCCATGAGTTGAAGGGAACTGAATGTGAAAAGCTAATGATCAAAAATAGGGAAAAATATAATTGATTATTGGAATAAGCTTCAATCATAAATTACAATGCTTTTTATTTTCCTAGTGATGGGAAGTGTGTTGCCATTTTTATTTCACAAAATTTCTCCTTTACCTAACCCCACCTTTCCTTTCAGAAGACACTGACCCCTTACTGATGAATATTTCTACATCTGCTGCTTTGAACGTCCTCTGGTACCTTCCTGAAGTAATTATTCGTCACTTGTGTGCCTAGACATTGAGTGTTGGCAGAGGTCATCACACCCAATGCTGAAGCAAAATACTGCAGATGTTGGAAATCTGAAATAAAAACATAAAATGCTGGAAATACTCAGCAAGTCAGGCAGCATCTGTGGAGAGAGAAACAGAGTTAACGTTTCCGTCGATGACTTTTCGTCAGATGAAAGTTATTTCAGATTTCCAGCATCCGCAGTAATGTCTAGGCACACAAGTTCAGCAAGGTACCAGAGAATGTTCAAAGCAGAAGATGTAGAAATATACATCAGTAAGGAGTCAGTCATCACATCTAAGATTGATCTTGTCCTCATCTGACAGCCACCTACACCCAATTACTAAAAGACATTGGGGCCGAAATTGATGGCCTTACCGCCCACTGCCACCGACTGTCACCCACTGCCGCCAACATTCCTCTCGTCGAACCGCTCAGTGGCACTTTCTTCATGGCCTGGAGCGGGCGGGAGGGGCGAGCCGCTGGGAAATGCCCGCCAACATCAGTGAACGGCTGATGCGTGTAAGTAGTCTCCCGCCCGCTGAGATGCCATATTCATGTAGGCGGGAGTCGGCTGGAGTTAGAAACATAGAAACATAGAAAATAGGTGCAGGAGTAGGCCATTCGGCCCTTCTAGCCTGCACCGCCATTCAATGAGTTCATGGCTGAACATTTAACTTCAGTACCCCATTCCTGCTTTCTCGCCATACCCCTTGATCCCCCTAGTAGTAAGGACCTCATCTAACTCCTTTTTGAATATATTTAGTGAATTGGCCTCAACAACTTTCTGTGGTAGAGAATTCCACAGGTTCACCACTCTCTGGGTGAAGAAGTTCCTCCGCATCTCCGTCCTAAATGGCTTACCCCTTATCCTTAGACAGTGACCTCTGGTTCTGGACTTCCCCAACATTGGGAACATTCTTCCTGCATCTAACCTGTTTAACCCCGTCAGAATTTTAAATGTTTCTATGAGGTCCCCTCTCATTCTTCTGAACTCCAGTGAATACAAGCCCAGTTGATCCAGTCTTTCTTGATAGGTCAGTCCCGCCATCCCGGGAATCAGTCTGGTGAACCTTCGCTGCACTCCCTCAATAGCAAGAATGTCCTTCCTCAGGTTAGGAGACCAAAACTGTACACAATACTCCAGGTGTGGCCTCACCAATGCCCTGTACAACTGTAGCAACACCTCCCTGCCCCTGTACTTAAATCCCCTTGCTATGAAGGCCAACATGCCATTTGCTTTCTTAACCGCCTGCTGCACCTGCATGCCAACCTTCAATGACTGATGTACCATGACACCCAGGTCTCTTTGCACCTCCCCTTTTCCTAATCTGTCACCATTCAGATAATAGTCTGTCTCTCTGTTTTTACCACCAAAGTGGATAACCTCACATTTATCCACATTATACTTCATCTGCCATGCATTTGCCCACTCACCTAACCTATCCAAGTCGCTCTGCAGCCTCACAGCATCCTCCTCGCAGCTCACACTGCCACCCAACTTAGTGTCATCCGCAAATTTGGAGATACTGCATTTAATCCCCTCATCTAAATCATTAATGTACAGTGTAAACAGCTGGGGCCCCAGCACAGAACCTTGCGGTACCCCACTAGTCACTGCCTGCCATTCTGAAAAGTATCCATTTACTCCTACTCTTTGCTTCCTGTCTGACAACCAGTTCTCAATCCATGTCAGTACACTACCCCCAATCCCATGTGCTCTAACTTTGCACATCAATCTCTTGTGTGGGACCTTGTCGAATGCCTTCTGAAAGTCCAAATATACCACATCAACTGGTTCTCCCTTGTCCACTTTACTGGAAACATCCTCAAAAAATTCCAGAAGATTTGTCAAGCATGATTTCCCTTTCACAAATCCATGCTGACTTGGACCTATCATGTCACCTCTTTCCAAATGCACTGCTATGACATCCTTAATAATTGATTCCATCATTTTACCCACTACCGATGTCAGGCTGACCGGTCTATAATTCCCTGTTTTCTCTCTCCCTCCTTTTTTAAAAAGTGGGGTTACATTGGCTACCCTCCACTCTATAGGAACTGATCCAGATTCAATGGAATGTTGGAAAATGACTGTCAACGCATCCACTATTTCCAAGGCCACCTCCTTAAGTACTCTGGGATGCAGTCCATCAGGCCCTGGGGATTTATCGGCCTTCAATCCCATCAATTTCCCCAACACAATTTCCCGGCTAATAAGGATTTCCCTCAGTTCCTCCTCCTTGCTAGACCCCCCGACCCCTTTTATAACCGGAAGGTTGTTTGTGTCCTCCTTCGTGAATACCGAACCAAAGTACTTGTTCAATTGGTCCGCCATTTCTTTGTTCCCCGTTATGACTTCCCCTGATTCTGACTGCAGGGGACCTACGTTTGTCTTTACTAACCTTTTTCTCTTTACATATCTGTAGAAACTTTTGCAATCCGTCTTAATGTTCCCTGCAAGCTTCTTCTCATACTCCATTTTCCCTGCCCTAATCAAACCCTTTGTCCTCCTCTGCTGAGTTCTAAATTTCTCCCAGTCCCCAGGTTCGCTGCTATTTCTGGCCAATTTGTACGCCACTTCCTTGGCTTTAATACTGTCCCTGATTTCCCTTGATAGCCACGGTTGAGCCACCTTCCCTTTTTTATTTTTATGCCAGACAGGAATGTACAATTGTTGTAGTTCATCCATGCGGTCTCTAAATGTCTGCCATTGCCCATCCACAGTCAACCCCTTAAGTATCATTCGCCAATCTATCCCAGCCAATTCACGCCTCATACCTTCAAAGTTAGCCTTCTTTAAGTTCTGGACCATGGTCTCTGAATTAACTGTTTCATTCTCCATCTCAATGCAGAATTCCACCATATTATGGTCACTCTTCTCCAAGGGGCCTCGCACAACGAGATTGCTAATTAATCCTCTCTCATTACATAACACCCAGTCTAAGATGGCCTCCCCCCTAGTTGGTTCCTCGACATATTGGTCTAAAAAACCATCCCTTATGCACTCCAGGAAATCCTCCTCCACCGTATTGCTTCCAGTTTGGTTAGCCCAATCTGTGTGCATATTAAAGTCACCCATTATAACTGCTGCACCTTTATTGCATGCGCCCCTAATTTCCTGTTTGATGCCCTCCCCAACATCACTACTACTGTTTGGAGATCTGTACACAACTCCCACTAACGTTTTTTGCCCTTTGGTGTTCTGCAGCTCTACCCATATAGATTCCACATCATCCAAGCTAATGTCCTTCCTAACTATTGCCTTAATCTCCTCCTCAACCAGCAATGCTACCCCACCTCCTTTTCCTTTTATTCTATCCTTCCTGAATGTTGAATACCCCTGGATGTTGAGTTCCCAGCCCTGATCATCCTGGAGCCACGTCTCCGTAATCCCAATCACATCATATTTGTTAACATCTATTTGCACAGTTAATTCATCCACCTTATTGCGATACTCCTTGCATTAAGACACAAAGCCTTTAGGCTTGTTTTTTTAACACCCTCTGTCCTTTTAGAATTTTGCTGTACAATGGCCCTTTTTGTTCTTTGCCTTGGGTTTCTCTGCCCTCCACTTTTCCTCATCTCCTTTCTGTCTTTTGCTTTTGCCTCATTTTTGTTTCCCTCTATCTCCCTGCATTGGTTCCCATCCCCCTGCCATATTAGTTTAACTCCTCCCCAACAGCACTAGCAAACACTCCCCCGAGGACATTGGTTCCGATTCTGCCCAGGTGCAGACCGTTCTATGCAGGACGTTAGTGGACCTCAACGGTAAGTGTGAAAATGCTGTAAAAAAGGTTAGTGAAGTTCATTTAAATTATTTCTTTATGGGTACTTACCTGGATGGCATCCCCTGAAGGTTATCAGATTTTTTTTTTGTTTTTGATGCTTTTTATTTTTCATTCTTCGACTCTCCCTGGGCCCGACTCCATCCTCGGTGGCACTTGGGTGGCAAGTGCCTCTGCCGCCAAGACTGAGAGCTCCCACCGGCTGCCGACCAGATTGATGGCATACATCGCAGATTTATCGCCCTTCGACCTTCAAGGAACCTGGGTGACGAAAGTCTTGCCCAAAGAACCGTCTGGGACCTCGGCAGCCATCAGTGGTCCTTTGGGCGGCACTTGGGCGGGCGGAGGCTTTCATCAATTTCGCACCCAAGATCATTTTTAAAAGCCATTGAAAATAAAAAAGGCTAGACTCGAATATTATCTTTGCACATCTGGGAAGTGTATTTGATTTCAATAGGATGAAAAGACCTCTTCCCACAAGTGTCACAAATTTCACAAGGGGCTTAAGTGAAATTAATTTGAGGTACTCTTTATTGGTTCTTAATGGGCATAAAATTTCAGCACAAAACTATCTATTCATTGGTACTAAGTTGCTAGTATTACGGAGAGAGACCACAAAATGTGCTGAACAGAAATGTCACACAGATGCAATTGGAACTATTTTCTGAGGATATTGTTGTGGCAGAATACAGAACTGCACTTTGCATCTAACCTGTGGAAACATAGAAACATAGAAACATAGAAAATAGGTGCAGGAGCAGGCCATTCAGCCCTTCTAGCCTGCACCGCCATTCAATGAGTTCATGGCTGAACATGAAACTTCAGTACCCCCTTCCTGCTTTCTCGCCATAACCCTTGATCCCCCGAGTAGTAAGGACTTCATCTAACTCCCTTTTGAATATATTTAGTGAATTGGCCTCAACTACTTTCTGTGGTAGAGAATTCCACAGGTTCACCACTCTCTGGGTGAAGAAGTTTCTCCTCATCTCGGTCCTAAATGGCTTACCCCTTATCCTCAGACTGTGACCCCTGGTTCTGGACTTCCCCAACATTGGGAACATTCTTTCTGCATCTAACCTGTCTAAACCCGTCAGAATTTTAAACGTTTCTATGAGGTCCCCTCTCATTCTTCTGAACTCCAGTGAATACAAGCCCAATTGATCCAATCTTTCTTGATAGGTCAGTCCCGCCATCCCGGGAATCAGTCTGGTGAACCTTCGCTGCACTCCCTCAATAGCAAGAATGTCCTTCCTCAAGTTAGGAGACCAAAACTGTACACAATACTCCAGGTGTGGCCTCACCAAGGCCCTGTACAACTGTAGCAACACCTCCCTGCCCCTGTATTCAAATCCCCTCGCTATGAAGGCCAACATGCCATTTGCTTTCTTAACCGCCTGCTGTACCTGCATGCCAACCTTCAATGACTGATGTACCATGACACCCAGGTCTCGTTGCACCTTCCCTTTTCCTAATCTGTCACCATTCAGATAATAGTCTGTCTCTCTGTTTTTACCACCAAAGTGGATAACCTCACATTTATCCACATTATACTTCATCTGCCATGCATTTGCCCACTCACCTAACCTATCCAAGTCACTCTGCAGCCTAATAGCATCCTCCTCGCAGCTCACACTGCCACCCAACTTAGTATCATCCGCAAATTTGGAGATACTGCATTTAATCCCCTCGTCTAAATCATTAATGTACAATGTAAACAGCTGGGGCCCCAGCACAGAACCTTGCGGCACTCCACTAGTCACTGCCTGCCATTCTGAAAAGTACCCGTTTACTCCTACTCTTTGCTTCCTGTCTGACAACCAGTTCTCAATCCACGTCAGCACACTACCCCCAATCCCATGTGCTTTAACTTTGCACATTAATCTCTTGTGACCTGGGAGGATTCAACATTGAAGATGCATACTGAAGGTGCTCCATTTTCCAGCATAGAAACCCTCCCCTAATGAAAACAATAAAGTAACAATGCCTTTTCCAGGATATTTCAAATTGATTAAAAGCCCATTCAAATTACTTGGCACTCAGCCATTTTGTTTATAACAAGATATATTCTGAAGTTAGCTGGTCACGGCTATAATTGTTTCTGATGGTGAATGTGATTTATAGGTCCTGCGAGAGTGCATCCAATCTACTTGGAAAACCACAGACTATTGATCTATACATACTCTATTGGAATGGCAGTGAAGAATATGTGGGGCAGCTCTTTGAACAAGACTAGAGACAAAGCAAAAGATGATATGCTTTTGATTTCTTTTGGCATGCTGATTAAGGATACCATACTTACAACACTGCTCTGGTCAGAGGTTATATGAAAATGGAGGGCAAAATCTTACGAATGCTGCAATACATTAAAGAAGACAAAGAGGAATTGTAATTAATTCAGTAATATTGTCACAGGATAGTATTCTTAATGCTTTGATTTTCACTCAAGTCACAAATCTGGCGAGTGGGAAGAAGATATCGCCAATGTGAGGGCTAGGCCTCATTTCACTATGATAATGGGCTGCCCACCTGATCGGGAAACAAGCAGCCCATCCTGGCTTCAGTGTCGGAAGGGGTTCAATAACCTCACATGAACAGTAAGGGTGTGAGTAAAGCTGTTTATCTTCTCATTTCTTCTCAACAACATCTGTAAACTGTCCTTACAATCCCTCCCTCAGCGCTCTCAACAATTCCCTTCCATCATATCCTTTACCATATAATCACAAGGGCACACTGCATGCTACAAACTAACACTATTCTCTTCTCACATCCTAGAACAATACTAGCCCAGACAGTATCTATTCCTGGTGTCGAGAGGAGGTGGGGGTGGGCGGGGGACGGGTGGATGGGCGCTGTTGTTTTAAGGGTAACTAACATCCCTTATCTTGCAGATCACTTTGTGCCTCTGGAACTTGCACATCACCAGTTGCTCTCAGCACTCCTTCTTCACTTCATATTCTACATGCTTGACTTTCCATTCACCACTTCCCCATCCTGATTGCATCTTACTTCTTCTTCATCTGTCAACGTAAGAACATAAGAAATAGAACAGGAATAGGCCATATGGCCCCTCGAGCCTGCTCCACCATGCAGTGAGATAATGGCTGATCTTCCATCTCAACTCCACTTTCCTGCCCTATCCCCATATCTCTTGATTCCCTTAGGGGGAGAAATTCATTAATGTTCCGTTTGGGAGTGGTACCTTTTGAAAGCCGGGAAACTTAGCGCCAGGCACTACTGTTTCCCCACTCTCAAAAAATTGACTTTAGCACTCCAGGAAGGAGGTGAGTGCTACAAAAAGTGCTGTACTTCCTTCTTCGAGCGCTAAAGGATGCAGATGGGGCGGAGACCTCATTGGGCTGTGCAGCACTGTCGCGTACAAAGGGTCCTTCCCTCCCTTGAAGAGAAGGGCTACCGATGTAGGCTCTAGAATTTAAAATGGACCTACCTGGACAATCAAGGGAGCAGCAAACCCACTTGATCAGCCCAGCACTCAAGCAGCCAGGCTGAAAAATCATGGGTAGGAATCCGCGAAGAAAATGACATCCATAAATGTTGTATATGCTGACTATGAATGTACACTAATTGTAGTGACTGGGAGATTGTATAAGATGGAGACTTGTTTACCTGATGTACTAGCAATAAGGTTCACACCGTGTACACACATGCTGGCACCACTAGAGGGTGCAACTGGTGGAGACCGGGAGTTTCTTGCCCTGGTGGCAGCGCACTGTATAAAAGGCTGCACACCATGCTTGCACTGCACTCTGGAATTTGGAATAAAGGACCAAGGTCACTACAGTTCAAGTACAACACATTACCTTGTGGAGTCATTCATAACTACAGCATAGACATAACAACTGCCGACGAGAATAAGGACTTTCACGCGATCATGGCTAGCTTTGGCACACTAAAAGACTTTACAGAGGGCGATGATTGAGATGCCTTCACAGAAAGGCTCGAGCAATATTTAGTGGCAAACGACCTGGCAGGGGAGACAGACACATTGGCGGAGAAGCGCAAGGTATACTGCTGACCAGTTGTGGGCCCGAGGTCTACCACCTTGTCAGGGACTTGCTGGCACCCACGAAGGCCAAGGATAAGACATATGATGAGCTGACTGAACTAATTCACGACCAACTTAATATGTTTCAATGAGATCACCTCTGATTCTTCTATACTCCAGACAGCATTGGCCCATTCTACTCAATCTCACCTCATAGAACAACCTTCTCATCCCAGGAATAAATCTAGTGAACCTCCATAGCACCACCTCTCCGACAAGTATGTCCTTTCTTAGGGAAGGAGACCAAACAGTACACAGTTCTCCAAGTGTGGTCTTACCAAAGCCTTATAAGTTATAGCAAGACTTCCAACCCCCTTACAATTTGCCTTCCTAATTGCTTGCTGTAGCTGCATGTTAATTTTATGTGATTCATGTACAAGGACTCCAAATCCTTCTGAATACCAACATTTACCAGTCTCTCATCTTTTAAAAAAATATTCTGCTTTCCTAACATAGTGGATAATTTTATCTTTCCTCACATCATACTCCATTTGTCACCTTCTTACCCACATTAAACCTGTCTATATCCCTTTCCAACCTCTTTACGTCCTCCTCACAGCTTACTTTCTCACCAAGCTTTATATTTTCAGTATATTCGGTGATTCATCAAAGTCATCATATAGATTGTAAATAGCTGAGGCCCAAGCAGTGATCCTTGCGGCACTCCATCAGTTACTCCCTCCCAACACAAAAATTAACCAGTTATTTCTACTCTCTCTTTTCTGTCCGTAAACCAATCCTCATCCATGCTAATATCTTACCCCAACTCCATGAGCCCTAATCTTGTGTAACAACCTATTGTGTGGCATCTTAACAAATGCCTTTTGAAAATCAAATGTGCAACGTCCACTAGTTCCTCCTTAACTCATCATCATAGACGGTCTCTCGAACGAGGATGACTTGCTTTCATGAGTTCACAGGTGTTTCGATGAAGGACCCGATGTTCCAGTCCTGAACTCCTGCTGTATTTGCCCATGCTCCAATCATGGACCTGGATCTTGGTGACGCCCCTTTTCACTGCCGTTGCTCTCCTGCTCCAGCACGTGCTGTTCCCTGAAGTGGTATGCCGCCATGCTGCTCCTTCTGCTCCCTGGCCTGCTCCGTAGGAGTAGTGGCGTTAGGAAACATTTTTCAGTTGTTCCAGTGGCTCTGAGAGACTAAATCACACTAGACTTTTCATGCAGTTTGGGCACTGGGCTAGACTTCCACAATTTGTATAAAAATGGCATCAGGTTTAGAGCCTGTAGCTAACTTAAGACGATGAGAGTTTAGAGGCTTGAGTGGATGTGTAGGCAGCATGGCATCTTGTAGGTTATTCGTCTTTCCAGCTTCATCGGGAAGCAGGAGATGTGTGACTTCTTTATGATTGTTAAACGGCAACTGTGGGTACTGAACTTCCTTTCTTCTGTAGTTCACAACAACATGCTTTGAGTAAACACAAGATACTTTACAGTGTAGTGTATGGAACAGACTTTATTGAAATACAGCACAGCAGATTTTCATTTTCTGTATCTTTTGAGTTCTCTGAAGAACTGTTGAAAACTGTGCTCCTTTATGCATCATATTTTGCCTATATCAAAGGTATATGTCACAGATAAGACCTCATGGTGTATCTATTCCCAAATCCTTTGATGACAGTTTATTCATGTAAACAGTTGTGTTGTTAACTCCAAAGATATTTCAATTAAACAACAACAACTTGTATTTATATAGCGTGTTTAACGTAGTGAAATGTTCCAAGGCGCTTCACAGGAGTATTATGAAACACTGAGCCACATAAGGAAAAATTAGGGCAGGTGACCAAAAGCTTGGTCAAAGGGGTAGGTTTTAAGAAGTATCTTGAAGGAAGAAAGAGAGGTAGAGATGCGGAGAAGTTCAGGCAGGGAATTCCAGAGCTTAGAGACTAAGCAACAGAAGGCACGGCCACCAATGGTTGAGCGATTATAATCAGGGATGCTCAAGAGGGCAGAATTAGAGGAGCGCAGACATCCCGGGGGGGGTGGTGTAGAGCTGGAGGAGATTATAAAGATAGGGAGGGGCGAGGCCATGAAGGGATTTCAAAACAAGACATCCTTGCATAGCTATTCTTAACCTCTTTGAAGAACAGGCTTTTTAACCATTATCTTTCTACACTATAGTTAACGGATTTCTCTCCCTATGCTTATTACCCGAGCCACTAAAGTTAATCACTCATGGCTGAGGTCATTACTGTCACTTATTTCCACTTCAAAGCCATCCTCTTTATCTTGGAAAGTCTGTTGCTCCAAGATACAAAGAGGTTCAACGATAAACCCTTAACTCCCCAAGCCCCCAAGATCTCTTGTTGGCCGGCGCAGATTTGATGGTAAGTACTGCAGGGAATTGAATACGGTCAGGGTGATCTCCTGGATTAGTTTCGATCGCCTGGATGGGTTGGAGACGAATTTTCTCTGATTTTTTTCCCTAAATTGGCTTGAGTTTTTATCTGTTTTTTGCCTCTCCTAGGAGATCACATGACTCCGGTTGGGATGAAGTGTAGAATGTTTCAGTGTAAGGGGTGTTGCAGTTGTGTGGGGCGGACTGGTTGGGCTGGGTGCTCTTTACCTTTCCGCCATTGTTCTTGCTCATAGGTTTATATGTAACCTTCAGGGCTGCTGACCGAGGGCCGTGCGGCACTTTGTCGGCTGGCACGGACACGATGGGCTGAAATGTCCTCCTTCTACGCTGTAAATTTCTATGTTTCTTCTATGTCCAACACACAACTCTCCAGGATGTCAAACAACAGCACTCACTATTTGAGCTCCTGCATTAAGATTGTGTGTGCGACCAGAGGACTGCTGGCACCTGTAGAACTATACCCTATCAGCTTAAGATAAGGAGAGGGGAAGAAAGTGCGAACATGAGCAAAAGATCCATGGCTTCCAGATGGCTCTATCGATAAATGCACCACCTGCTGTGGCACCCAGCCACACAGGTCAGGAAAATCACAAGTTGAATACACTGCCAATAGTTGTCCACTTACAATAAGTCCTAAAGAGCAATATAATAGGCCAGCATGAGTCACTACTTTCAGTAGAGCTTGAGAGAGAGTTTAAACAGTGTGGCTGGCAACAACCAGAAGGAACTAGCTGGCAGAGGTATATACATTTGTGATTTTAAAATAGAATTTTATTCATAAAATATGTCAGCAGAATGCTTTCTTTTCAGGGTGGCGGGGGGTGGGGGGGGGGAGCAGCGTCGGGGAAGGGGAGATGGTAGGAGAGCCAGAAATGATGAGGATCAATTTAATTTTGATTCATCAAGCACAAATGACATGGTTATGCTTTTCAATATGATTTACCTCATTGTGTATGTTTTTGCAAACCAAGATAACATTATTTGTCAAACTTTTTTAAAAACAAAAGCAGTTAAGTATTAAGAATGTTATACAGGTTGGAATTGTAGTTGTGTCTCAGTAACAAACTTTACTATGCATGTCTGAGTCCTGCCATGGTATTGTGGGCGCATCTTCCTTCCCAACATGCACATATACAGGAAAGGAGGCAAAATAAGAGGAAGGGCTC
Source organism: Pristiophorus japonicus (assembly GCF_044704955.1). NCBI lineage: Eukaryota > Metazoa > Chordata > Chondrichthyes > Pristiophoridae > Pristiophorus > Pristiophorus japonicus. The sequence goes on along the minus strand of NC_091980.1, from coordinate 44,615,352 downwards.
CTGCCCCATGCTCACACAGACTTAACAGGAAATTAGATTGGCAGTGACTTGCGGCTTTCCACATTACTGATCTGTGATATGGGGAGGCTAAATTGGAAAACAAATAAAAGATTTTCACTAAAAGCGTACCTCCTTGTGTTAGTTATTTTTTCTTTTCCTTTTCTTCTCCCTCCCACACCATGCACTATCAGGCCAGTAAAAAGATGCTGAGGGCGGGCTTGGGCAGGGTGGGCGTGTACAGCCTGTTACTGTCTTTTTCGCGTTCTGGAGAACAGATCAAGGTGAATTGCTGTCTAATTGCCCCGCTTGTTTATTTTGGAGATTTGACAGGTCTTATTTCCACTCTGGTCTATGGCATAGATTGATGGATCACGAGGGTGCTACCCTGCCATCTAGGGATGTTTCTTTAAAGTGAAAAACACAGAATGTCTGAAACTGAGCCTGGTTATGTCCCTTTACATCTTGTAGTTTGTCTTTAAATCTGTTGCTCTGTATCTTTTTTTAATCACCAAGGCAGCCATTGATTGTAAATTGCAGCATTAAAAAAGAATCACTGACACTTTTCTCATTATCCAAACTGCCCATAAATAATTGCTTTTTATGATAGTGTTAATGAATTCTGTACAGTTTGGCAAGTAGAGAAATAAGGTGTTAAAATCCATTATTAACATAATTTAGTAACAAAATATGATGTCCTTATTAATATTATCTGGATGTCTCTGGCAGACTGATACTTCCTTCTCATTAATCACTTTGATGCATTCATCTTCACAATGAATTTATATTCAAAATTGCACTAGCTAATAGTTTACAGATACCATATATTATCATTTATTATGAAGATACTGGGGTCTGTGCTGAGATTGTGCAAGGGATTCATCATCATCATCATAGGCAGTCCCTCGGAATCGAGGAAGACTTGCTTCCACTACTAAAATGAGTTATTTGGTGGCTGAACAGTCCCAACATGAGAGCCACAGACCCTGTCACAGATGGGACAGAATATTCGTCGGGGGAAGGTGGGTGGGGCTGATTTGATTCTTCCGCTGCCTGCGTCTGACCTCTTCACTTATCGAAGTGAACTGTCCATTCACTTATCGAAGTTAAGTTGGAATTCAGTCCAGACTGATTGGACGAAAGTGGTCCTTCCCCAATATTTATGAGCTCTAAGGACAGTATTAGGAGCATTGATCTAGTTCCTTGCAGAAATGGGAGGACAGAACAAAACTGTTCACAACTTGCCATTATTTGCACTACATTGACAGTCTCACTCTGATGAACCATGCAGATTGTTAGTGTAAGGAAAGGGGATAAACCACATTGGTCAGTACTGATGCATTCATAATAAAGGATGAAACTGAGTACTGTGTACAATGAGCAAGTGTGACCTTAGCTCCTTTTATAAGACTCTAGAGTGCAGGTACCTCGTGGGTGGCCTGCTTAAATACTGTGCTCCCACGGAATGCTGGGATGCCTTGGGACACCCTCTGGTGGTAGTGTAATACAGGTTGCAAGGGGTTAAATACATAACATCACTCCCCCGTAAAGTCAATAGTACACTTATTTACAAGGTGAGACGTTCTGGGGCTTTTCGCTCCCTTGTCGATCATCTTGGTATAAATGCGGGTGTGGGTGAGTTCGTTATTTCTTCACTGGGCTGCTGGGCAGCGGGCCTTGCTGGGCTGCTGGGGATGGTGAGTTCGGCTTCGTGGTCAACCATGATGTCAGTTGCCACTTGTGTTTGTGTTGGAGGGTCAAAGTGTCAAATATTGGTGGACATTTCATGGTGAATGCGTACCCTGTACATTTCTGACTCCTCGGTACGAGTCTCCAATTCAGCCTGATCCACAGTGGATCGATCTTCCTCTGCAACGTGGTGGTTTGCAGGGTTTGCAGCTCACTGGAGGTGTCCCATTGTTCTGCAACCGTTGCATGCATAGTGCTTGAAGCAGCATTGATGGGCTGATGATCACCTCCACAGTGCCAACAAGGTGTTAACTGCCTCACATTAACGATTGATGGCGGACCCTGGGTCATCTGAGGTCATGCAGCAGCAGCCAGCGTGTACGTTCTGCCATGTATATTCCTGCTCGAAAACGACATTATTTTGTGTACAGTACTGGCCGAAACTTTTTCACTCTGCGAAATCTGTTTGGTGTTGTCGCTGGTGGACATAAATGCCTGGGTTATCATTATGGCTTTACTTAGATTCGGAGTTTCAACAGCCAATAGTTTGCGAAGGATTACCTCATAGCCAATGCCCAGTACAAACAGTCTCTAAGCATTTGTTCTAGGAATCCCTCAACTTCGCAATGTCCTGCAAGGCGCCTTAGTTCGGCGACATAGCTCGCCACTTCCTGGCCCTCCGACCGTTGACACGAGTAGAACCGATATCTTGCCATCAAAACGCTTTCCTTAGGATTTAGGTGCTCCCGGACCAGCATACACAATTCTTCATAGGATTTAGCTGTTGGTTTTACCGGAGCGAGGAGATTCTTCATGAGGCCATTGGTTGTTGCTCCACAGAGAGTTAGGAGGATCGCCCTTCATTTGGCAGTGATCTCGTCCCCTTCCAGCTCATTGGCCACAAAGTATTGGTCGAGTCTCTCCACGAAGGCCTCCCAATCATCCCCTTCTGAGAACTCATCGTCAATTGATGCGTTCATAATAAAGGATGAAACTGAGTACTGTGTACAATGAGCAATTGTGACCTCAGCTCCTTTAATAAGACTCCAGAGTGCAGGTACCTCGTGGGTGGGCTGCTTATATATCGTGCTCCCAAGGGATGCTGGGATCTCTTGGGGCTCCAACAGGTAGGCCCTCTGGTGGTAGTGTAATCCAGGTTGCAAGGGGTTAAATACATAACAAGTACGGTGTCCTTTGCAAAAGTTAGCGGTAAGGCATATAAGAGTAGAATTTCTCTTTTTGCTAATATTTGATAAAATTAACATTTCTTCCAGTGTTCCCCCCTCCTCCTCATGCTGCGGGAGAGTTCCATGGACTCTGGCTGCCCTTGAGAACTTTGTCCAATGAACACACTCCATATATGAGCCTAGACAATGAGGATAGGCATCACAGCCCAGTTTGATCCTTTGGTCCATCAGGGGTCACTGGCTAGCAATTAGGAGCAGTGACCTAGGCAGATTTTCCACTCCTTAGCTAAAGGCTTTGAAGCCAATAATTACAACCCTACTATCATCCCATTTGAGATCAACCAACTTATCAAGGACTAGATATTAAACTTGAGACTTTCCTCATCTGTATAACCTGCAGTGTATGAAATGATACAATGAACTGCGTACTGTGAGCCAATGACTAGGTGTAACCTGGTCAGTCTTTAATGGCTTCCAGAAGTCAAGAAGTTCAGGTTATATACCGGGCCCAGCACGAGTGTACCTATGACCCTTGGACCTCTGACAGTCGTGCCCCCTGTTGGTGAGCAGATCTTATGTACATACATTACATCATTCCCCGCACCCCCCCCCTCCCGCCCCCCCAGTTCTTGGCACAAGTCCATATTACAAGTTCAGACAGTCCGGAGCCCTGTGCTCCCTGGTTGACCATATCAGTACAATCCCAGTGCTTTCCGGCTCTCTCATGACCTGGGGCTGGGCGTTGACCACAGTGGGTTCTTCTGATGGCTGGATGTGAGTTGGTTGGTTGTCTAAGCTCGTGGTGTCTTCTTCCAACTGTTCCCGTTTGTCATTGTGTCTTAGCTTGATTTGATCAATGTGTTTCCTGCACATCTGTCCATTCTTAAGTCTAACCATATACACCCGGTTACCCTCCTTATCCGTAACATTGCCCGGGAGCCACTTGGGCCCTTGACCATGGTTAAGTACATACACTGGGTCATTTACAGATATGTCGCGTGACAATGCGGCGCGGTCGTGATACCACTGCTGGCGTTGACGTTGGGTTTCAACATGATCGTTAAGGTCAGGATGGACTAGGGAGAGCCTCATTTTGAGGCCTCTCTTCATCAATAGTTCCGCAGGCGGGACCCCAGTGAGTGTGTGTGGCCTTGTCCTGTAACTGAGCAGTATGTGTGACAGGCGTGTCTGCAAGGAACCGTGAGTTATGCACTTCAGGCTCTGCTTGATGGTTTGAACTGCCTGCTCTATTTGACCATTCGATGCAGGTTTGAACGGGGCTGACCTCGCATGTTTTATGCCGTTGCGTTTCATGAACTCTTGAAACTCCAGGCTCAAGAAACATGGTCCATTGTTGCTGATAACGATGTCTGGCAGACCATGTGTGGCAAACATGGCTCTCAAGTTCTCAATGGTGGCAGTGGAAGTGCTGGATGACATGATGACACATTCTATCCATTTAGAGTATGCATCGACAACTACAAAAATCCTTTTACCAAGGAAGGGGCCCGCAAAGTCAATGTGGATTCTAGACCACGGTTTGGATGGCAATGACCACAGACTGAGCGGAACTTCCTTTGGGGCATTGCTTAAATGCATGTAAGTGCTGCACTGATGCACGCATGACTCTAAGTCCAAGTCAATGCCAGGCCACCAAACATGGTCCTGGCGATGGCCTTCATCATGACAATACCAGAATGCATATTATGTAACTCCCGCACAAATCTCGCCCTGCCTTTCTTGGGCATTACAACACGATTACCCCACAGTAAACAGTCAGACTGGATGGAAAGCTCATCTTTGCGATGGCTGTTCGGTTTGGTTTCATCACCCATTTCCTTGGGGCTGGTCGACCAGTCCCCGTTAAGAACAGAACGTTTTACAACCGATAGGGTCGGATCCTGGTTGGTCCAGGTCTTAATTTGTTGAGCAGTGATAGGCGACTCTTCACTCTCAAAGGCATTCATGACCATGAGTAGCTCTGCGGGCATTGGTGTTTCCACCTCCGGTGTCGGCAATTTGGGTAAGAAGTTACCGAAGTAGTTGAGAAGACCCAGGAACGAACGCAGTTCCACCACATTCTGGGGCCTGGGTGCATTTTTAATGGCCTCTGTTTTCGCGTCTGTAGGCCTGATTACGTCTGCACCAAGAAATTCGACCTCTGGTGCCACGAAAACACACTTCGAACGTTTCAGCCTGAGTTCCGCTTTGTCCAGACGACGCAGAACCTCTTCCAGATTGTGCAGGTGCTCAGCTGTGTTACGACCTGTGACTAGGATGTCGTCTTGTAATACCACGGTCCTCGCGACGGATTTCAATAGGCTCTCCATGTTTCTCTGAAATATGGCTGCCACCGAACGAATGCCAAAAGGGCACCTGTTGTAAATAAACAGTCCTTTGTGCGTGTTGATGCACGTAAGTTTCTTTGATGATTCAACCAGTTCCTGTGTCATGTAGGTCGACGTTAGATCCAATGTGGTGAACGATTTTCTCCCCGTTAGTGTTGCAAACAGGTCATCAGCTTTCGGTAGCGGGTACTGATCTTGTTTCGAAACTCGATTAATCGTGACCTTGTAGTCTCCACAAATCCTGACCATGCCATCGTTCTTTAACACCGGAACAATGGGGCTGGCCCATTCATTAAATTTGACCGGTGAGATGACCCCCTCGCATTGTAGCCTGTCCAATTTGAGCTCGATCTTTTCTCTCATCATGTGCTGGACCACCCTGGCTTTGTGATGGATGAGCCTTGCATCTGGGCCTAGGTGAATCTGCACCTTGGCTCCCTTGAAGCTGCCAATTCCCGGTTCAAACAGTGAGGGAAATTTGCTCAGCACTTGAGCACACAAATCATCATCCGCTGATGATAAAACGTTGATATTGTACCATTTCCATTTTATTTTCTCGAGCCAACTCCTGCCGAATAATGATTGGCCATTGCCCGGGATAATCCATAATGGTAGACCATGAACCGCTCCCTCATACGACACTCTAACTGCTGCACTACCGATCACTGGTATGAGCTCTTTGGTGTAGATACGCAACTTCGCATTTATCGGACTTAGTTTGGGTCTCTCTGCCTTGGTCTCCCACAGCTTTTCGAAAGACATCTGGGTCATTATCGATTGACTCGCACTTGTGTCTAATTCCATGGATACCGGCATGCCATTTAATTTTATCTCCAAGTTAGTAATTTTACCTCCATCATTATTGGTTGGCTCTTTGTTAGGAACTCACGTACGCTATACACTTCCTCCTCGGAGCTCTCAAATGTCTCGGGCTGCATTGCCAGATCCACACTGAATTGATCATCATCCACGTGGTGTGTCGCAGCTCACTTGCTCTGCTGCAAATATGTTCGCTGAAGATGCCCCGTCTTCGCACACCCTCTGCATACATACTGCCGGAAGCGGCACTGATGGGGTCGGTGATTGTCCCCGCAATGCCAACACGTTGAGCTAGGATTTGCGCTCGATGGCGGGCTTTGAGCGGCTCCCGTTCTCGCATACGCAGTCGAGTAGGCCCGCGATGGTGAACTTTGAGCGGCTCCTGGTCTTGCAGACGCAGTCAAGTAGGCCCTGCCATGTTCAGCTCTGCTGGCTGTCAAGACAATTTTGTACACAGTACTTGTCATGGAGTTCCTGTTTTGTTGCGATATCTGCTTCATGCTTTTCTGCGTGAACATGCAAGCCTGGGCGATGGTGATGACCTTGCTGAGATCCGGCATCTCTGCAGCCAGCAGCTTACTTAATATCATCTTGTGGTTGACCCCGATCACGAAAAAGTTATGCAGCATGTCTTCCAATGCAGGCCCAAATTTGCAAGGCCCTGCAAGACATCTCAGGTCGGCAACAAATGCCGATACGTCCTGGCCTTCTGGCCGAACGTGTGTATTGAAGCGATATCTTGTTATGAGGATTCCTTCCGTGGGTTTACGGTGTTCCCGAACTAGAGCACACAGTTCTTTGTAATCCTTTTCTGTAGGAAGAGTAGGTGAGAGCAGATTCTTGATGAGTGCATAGATCGTGGGGTCACGGACAGTGAGAAGAACTGCCCTTCGCTTCTCTGCATCCTTGTCTTTGTTTAGGTCGTTTGCCATGAAATACTGGTCAAGGTGATCCGTGAAATCTCCCCAATCCTCTCCCTCATTGAATCTCTCGAGAATTCCAACAGTACCCGATCGTGCTGTGCTCGCCATACTTTTGCATGGGCTCGTATTTGCCTCGTCGCCAGTGTATGAAATGAAACAATGAACTCCGTACTGTGAGCCAGTGACTAGGTGTAACCTGGTCAGTCTTTAATGGCCTCCAGAAGTCAAGATACAAAGGTGAAGTTCAGGTTATATACCGGGCCCAGCACGAGTGTACCTATGACCGTAGGACCTCTGGTTGGTGGGCAGACCATATGCACATATATTACATAACCCACTTACAGATTGGAGTTGATGGTCACAGAGGCAACATGGTCATCATGAATGCAACAGATGCGATTTATGCGTGGGCCCGTATTTTAACTCCAGGTGGATTCCCCGTTCAAGCCTGAGTTAAAATTACAGTTGGGTCTCAATTATGTCATTGGGCAACAACATTAAAAAAAACTACTTTGCATTGACGTAGATTATTAAAAGCAGAACTGAAGAGATGGGTCCTTTAGTTCAGTCTTGGCATCCTGTAAGATTCATACAGAGAACTTGGCATTGAATAGAAGGATCTCTTACAAAACATTTCTCCTCAACACTCTGCTTCACTCCTTCAACATGATATCCTGAGGATGTATATGTCTACAAACCAACACAACAAACATCTAGAAGAACCCTGGTTGCTCTGGGTGCATATCCTTGCTGCCTGCTCAGGAGAGCAGTTTAAAATTGCAGATATTGTGGCGGCTTTCAGACAGTTAAAAGCCAGGGCGAGTAGGGTTAAAATCCCCAATTGAGTCCCACCTTGCAGAGGAACTCCTCATATGATTTCAGCCTACTGTGAAAGATCTCTGCATGAGTTGAGTTCTACTGTGAAAGATCCCTGTACGTTATGAGCTCTACTGTGGGAGTTTCCTTGTATGATTTGAGCTGACTGCAGAAGCTTCCCACAGGATTTGAGTTCTACTGTGGGAGCTCCCTGCATGATTGGAGCCTACTGTGGGTCTTCATAGCAATATTGAACTTACTGTCGGAACTCTGCAAGATTTGAGTACTGCCCGCTCCTCATGCTGGCAATGTCAGGGAATTTTGCCGCTCATCCCGCTCTCCACCTGCCCTATTCCTGCCCTGAGTTCACGGTAAACAAATGTGCACATACACTATAAACTGGGTTCGCAGAATACTCACCATTTGACAGCAGGTCTGCTTTTCTGTTGGCAACAGATTCTCTACAAATAATGTATTTCTCACACGTAAACTGTGTGATTCACTGTTTGCTCTTCAACGAGGAGCTCTTGTCATTCAAAGGACAAGTAGGATCCTCGAAGCCTCAAAGCTTTTTCACTTTGGTTTGATGACCAGATAAGAAGGGCATTTCAATAAGCCCACCCACTCATAAAGCTTTTACTGAAATGCATTCTGGCAAAAAAAAATCTTCAACTAAAGATTTACAGGTAAATACATTTCAGCAGATCACCAAAAGCTTTGGGAGTTGCACACTAACCTCTAAGATTTTGTTGACTCACCGCCCTCTCTTTCATATGGAATGCCTTGTTTTCATTTCACTGTAGCCAAGAACTGATGCGGCTCAGTTACCAGAACAAGTGAACTGGAATAAAAGGCAACTTAGGGACTTAAACTTTCAGATTGGCAGTCAAGCGAGGTTACAGTTTGTTAAAATGATTGCTGTGCACATTTCAATCTCGATAGTCCATACTCTCATTAAAAACACAAAAATAATACTTTGATTTCACGTTAACTTTTTTTTAAATAGATGAAGAAAGTATTTTTAATTTTTCCTGTTTTTTCATAAATGTTTGTTTGATACTGATTGTAGCTGAATTGTGGCTTTGTTTCAATACTTATTTGTGCTTTGTGGAAAAGTCAGAACCTGGAAGCAAGCTTGTACTTCATATAAACCAATGACTTTATGCATGCAATTGTGCCTCAGGCAAACAATAAAACCTTTAATGCACTGGAAATGGCATAGGCTACCTACTGTATCACCTGATCATTCAGAGACAGCAGCAAACCATTATTCTAATAGAATGTGCAGCTCAGGTTATGCTACTGATTCATGTTTACTGCAGGAAGTAAAATTATATAGAAGCTAAAAAGATAACTCAGCAGACAAATATAACAATACAGTGCTTAGGTCTTACTGATACTTTAAAACTATTTTCTGAGGCCAATGCAACAAATGTCTCAGAATCCTTTGTCCTAGGATTCTTTGGTTGAGGTGATATACATACATATGCTTCTAGGCACCATGGAGCCCTGGCTCAACAATATGAGTGGAGCAAAGTGGCAGGCTAAAAAAGCATGAGACACCAGCCTGGTTTTCTTTGCTTTGATGTCAAAGCTGTCACTACAGAGGATATTCTTCCAAATTAAGCAAAGATTCTCCACTTAGAAACACTTCCAGAAGTGACAGAGAAGAGACAAGACAAATTCACAAATGTGAGCAACTTCAACTAAAACTGAGCCTTTAGAAACAAAATTTGATTTTACTATCGATATGCTGCCCCTCGGTGAAATTATTCACAAACATAACATCACGTTCCACATGTAAGCTGATGAAACATTGCTCGACCTCACCACCCCTTTCTCGAACCCTCCACTGCCTCGATGTTGACTGACTCCTTGTCTTGGATTCAGTCCTGGATGAGCCAAAATTTCCTCTAATTAAGCATTGGGAAGATGGAAGCCATTTCTTCTCCCCCACCACAAACTCTGTTTGCTCTCTATCGGTTCCATCACTCTCCCCGGCCACTGTCTCAGGTTGAACCAAACTGTTCGCAACCTCGCCATTGTATTTGATCCTATGCAAAGCTTCCGACCCCATATCCTCTCCATCACAAAGATTACCTGCATAATATCACTCGTTTCTGGCACTGCCTCACCTCATCTGATGCTGGAAATGTTATCCATGATTTTGTTACCTCCTTACTCTACTATTCCAATGCTCTCCTGGACAGCCTCCCGTCTTCCACCCACCATAAACTTAAGCTCATCCAAAACTCTGCTGCCTATATCCGAACTTGCATCAAGTCCCATTGAAGGGGAGGTGCATTTTTCCTGGAGCATATCATTCAAATGGCCGGGAGGAAGACAAAAAAAAATGATGTTACAGCAGGGGAGTGAGCATGTATCTGATGCAGCACAGGTGGCCTTGGTGCAAGGAGGTCAACATGAGGAGACATGTCCTGTTTCCACAGGTAACTGTGCAAAATCCAATGGGAGCAGATAGCTACTGTGGTAAATGCCAACAGCATAACCCTAAGGACCAGGATGCAGAGTAGGAAGAAGTTTAATGACTCCAGACGAGTGGTCAAGATCGGTGAATTCATCTTCAAATGTCATATTCCACCATCTGAAATAGTGGATGTATTGGTGATCATTTTCCAACAGCCTATCGACTCTGGATCAATTCCTATGGACTGGAGGGTAGCTAATGTAACACCACTTTTTAAGAAAGGAGCGAGAGAGAAAACAGCGAATTGTTGACCGGTTAACCTGACATCAGTAGTGGGGAAAATGTTGGAATCAATTGTTAAAGATGAAATAGCAGCGCATTTGGAAAGCAGTGACAGGATCGGTCCAAGTCAGCATGGATTTATGAAAGGAAAATGATGCTTGACAAATCCTCTGGAAGTTTTTGAGGATGTAACCAGTAGAGTGGACAAGGGAGAACCAGTGGATGTGGTGTATTTGAACTTTCAAAAGGCTTTTGACAAGGTCCCACACAAGAGATTGGTGTGCAAAATTAAAGCACATGGTATTGGGGGTAATGTATTGATGTGGATATAGAATTGGTTGGCAGACAGAAAGCAGAGAGTCGGGATAAACGGGTCCTTTACAGAATGCCAGGCAGTGACTAGTGGGGTGCCGCAGGGCTCAGTCCTGGGTCCCCAGCAATTTACAATATACATTAATGATTTAGATGAAGGAATTGAGAGTAATATCTCCAAGTTTGCAGATGACACTAAGCTGGGTGGCAGTGTGAGCTGTGAGGAGGATGCTTAGGGGCTGCAGAGTGACTTGGACAGGTTTGTTGAGTGGGCAAAAGCATGGCAGATGCAGTATAATGTGGATAAATGTGAGGTTATCCACTTTGGGGGCAAAAACATGAAGGCAGAATATTATCTGAATGGCGGCAGATTAGGAAAAGGGGAGGTGCAACGAGACCGAGAGTGGATGTCATGGTACATCAGTCACTGAAGGTTGGCATGCAGGTGCAGCAGGCGGTGAAGAAGGCAAATGTTATGTTGGCCTTCATAGCTAGGGAATTTGAGTACAGGAGCAGGGAGGTCTTACTGCAGCTGTACAGGGCCTTGATGAGGCCTCACCTGGAATATTGTGTTCAGTTTTTGTCTCCTAATCTGAGGAAGGGCGTTCTTGAGCGAGTGCAGCGAAGGTTCACCAGACTGATTCCCGGGATGGCAGGACTGACATATGAGGAGAGACTGGATCGACTGGGCCTGTATTCACTGGAGTTTAGAAGAATGAGAGGGGATCTCATAGAAACATATAAAATTCTGACGGGATTGGACAGGTTAGATGCAGGAAGAATGTTCCTGATGTTGGGGGAGTCCAGAACCAGGGGTCACAGTCTAAGGAAAAGGGGTAGGCCATTTAGGACCGAGACGAGGAGAAATTTTTTCACTCAGAGAGTTGTTAACCTGTAGAATTCTCTTCCGCAGAGAGTTGTTGATGCCAGTTCATTGGATATATTCAAGAGGAAGTTGGATATGGCCCTTACGGCTAAAGGGATCAAGAGGTATGGAGAGAAAGCAGGAAAGAGGTACTGAAGTGAATATTCAGCTATGATATTATTGAATGGCGGTGCAGGCTCGAAGGGCCGAATTACCTACTCCTGCACCTATTTTCTATGTTTCTATGTCTATGTTTCTAGCTGCATCATTAGTCTCACACACAGCTCAATGTACCATACCCCCATCACTCACCTACCAACAATCTCTACCAAACACGACTCATACCATAAAATCATAGCTCCACCTTACCCTCAGTCACTTACCACTGCTGTAATCCTCAAAACCACATCTCACAGCTTATACACAATATCAGCTATTCAACAATGGCAGGCACATCACCCAAATACATTGCACTGCACTCACTGACACACTTCCCTTTCTCTTGCAAGAAAAGGTGGCACACAACCAGCGTCAGCAGGACCTAACTGGCAGGGGACAGGTGCACCTGCATAACCTGATCCCGATGGAGGAGACCGTGTTGGCCATTATTGGAAGGGCCATCGCTTAGCCCGTGGCCAGTGGCGTGGCTGAAAGAATACAAGATGCTGGTAACCTCATACGCAATCCTCCTTCTCACATCCCACTTCCCCCTCATCCCATAATCTCTTCTGATTTATAAGCTGCACATGGTGTAAGCATGCAGCTCTTGCTTTCTGCACCACCTCAGCACAATCTTACAATTCTTCCTTTCTCCATTCAGATAGCAAAGAATTGAGACCTTGCTAGGCACTGGTGGAGGAGCACAAAATAGAAGAACACCAAGGCACTGGTGATGAAGACACAGCACCGTCACTCGATTTCATATCAGCTCAGATACTGACATTCCGCATAGTTTAGAGGATAGGGTATAGATGGCATCAGCATGTAGTGAGATACTGGGTATGAATGGCCTGCAGCCAGGGCAGGGTGAAATGGGTTACATATGTGCCAGCTTTCCAGATGAGGACATTGATAGGGTGGCACACAGAAGAACGCAGATGGGTATGCACAATGAAATGTTTGTTGCATTGACAGGCCTGCCAGAATGCTTGAGTGCAATGTCAAGAAACATGGAGGAGTCCAGCACCAACCTTGCACAGGGCTTTGCACAGAGCTTGGAGCCCATGATTTCCACATGGAAGTGATGGGTAACTTCATTGGCACACTTGTGGACCCAACCATGATGCAGCATTTGATGGCCGATATCTCAACTTCCATTGCAGCACAAGCAAAAGCAATCCAATGTCTAGGTGCTGCAGTGGAAGTTTAGACTTTTGCAATGCAGGCTCAGACTGCTCTCATGCAGGCTCAGCTTGCTGCCACATAAGATCAGACTGCTGCCATTTGGTTGTGTTTACCAGTGTGGAAAGGGACTTGCAGAGTGTCACAGCAGTCCAGCAATCTGTCCTCCAACAAATTCCGAGCAATGCTGAGGCACTGTCCCATGGAAGTGGCAGTGACTCTATGGAGCACGAGCCTGCTGTCCTCTCTCAGGATGGCTGCATTTGACCTCCCACCACTGCCGCTCCGCCAGTGCTCTTGCTGTTGCCTGTCAGCGAGCCAGCCCAGATGCTGCCGCTCATGCTGAGGTGGAGCCGGGCCTTCTAGGCCCTGAACTTCTCGCGGTCTTCCTGCAAGGCCATATGCAGTCTCCCCCACTGAACGTCAGCATCTTCCAATAGCCATGCTGCAGCAGCTGACGTAGCACTTTGTAGAAGCACTCAGACAGGCAAAGGCAAAGGAAAACAGGCACTAAGGGAATGCACAAGGGTGATTAGTTGGCATTGTTATATAATATTGGATGGATTAATGTATAAAGTTGGATTGGAATGTTACTTTTGTCGTGGCTTTTTTTTCAGCATTGTGGCCAAGACGACTTTGAATTAAGCTGTGGGACTACTATGGAATAGTAAATTAGGATTGCATTCACTGGTACCGCAATCGGGTGAATTAATCACAGACAGCCCAGCCAGGAAGGGCCTAGCTGGCTTGGCTCCCCCACTCCGCATCCTCCTCTTCAGCTTCCTCCTGCTCCTCATCTTCTGCTTCTGCCTCATCCTCATTTTCTGCTTCCTCCTCCTCCTCCACTTCCCCCTCCTCCTCTTCCTCAGCCTGGTGGCAACGGCTGAGCCTTCATGACGGCGAGGTTGTGGAGCATGCAGCTGACCACGATGAGTTTTGAGGCGCACTCTGGTGAGTACTGCAGGGCTCTTCCATTGTGGTTCAGATAGTGGAAAGCCAATGGTATGTTCTATCAGATTCCATGTGACAGCATGGCTTTCATTATATGTATGCTGCACATGTGTGCATAGATTGTGCATGAGCCAGATGGTCAGCGGATAGCCCTTGTTGCCGAGTAGCCACCCTCTGGTTTGTTGTGTTGGCTCAAAGACTGAGGGAACAGCAGACTGGCACAGGATAAAAGCAACATGTCTGCTGCCAGGATACCGGGTATTCACTATCGTAATATGCTGAGCATGGTCACATACTAACTACACCTTCAGTGAGTGGTAACCTTTGCGGCTTCAGTACATTTCAACATTTATATGCAGTGTTCGCAAAGACACATGCGTGCAGTCGATGGCACCTTGCACCATGGGGAGCTTGCTATCCTTGCAAAGCCATGCTCACACTCCACCTGATTCTCTCTGGTTAGAGAGAAGACAATGAACTCGCCACTCCTAGCATAAAGAACTTCGGTCACCTCTCTTATGCCACAGTGGGCGGCAAACTGGGAGATGTTACAGATGTCGCAAACTCCAGCCTGGACAGATCCCGAATTAGGGAAATTCAGGGCCCCAGGATCACCTTTCCAGCTGCTGGCAGTGCTGTCCTTGCCCTGGTGTGTGGCTGTAGGTCTGCCAAGAGGTGGCAGAGTTCTGTGAGCACCTCCTTCATAAAGCATAAAATGCCTCACACACTGTTCCTGGCTCAGGCTGAGGTAAGAGAATTGCTCTTTGAACCCCTAGGTGGGTAAGGCCTCCTGCTGAGAGCCCTTCTCCCCCACCCGCTCCTCCCTCTGCAAGCAGCTTGTCCTCTTAGCCTCCTCTGCTCCAACTCCATGTCATGCTGCAGGCTGAGGCGGGTGACACCGGATCACCCATGACTGGGAGCAAGCGGTCTGACCAAATCCCGTGAAGTCAGAACCAAGGCCTTCTCCACTTACAGTAGCTCTCCCTGTCACCTCACCAACTTTAAACAACTCTGCAATGCACCAAACACTTGCAGAAACTTACACAGAGTGAGTAGGAATTAATCAGCAACTAACCTGGGAGTGGTTGCTGATCCCTTTAAATATCACTGGTGGAGGGTCCTTGCTGCTGCTGAACACATGTTCAGCTGTGCAAGTTTAAGAGAAGGAGTTAGCTCCAGGGTTGAGGACAAAAATGGCAGCACTGACATTAAATTTGATGTTACGATCTGCCCACTCAACGTACTTCCAGCGCACGTTCCAAAGACCTGCCCTTCAGCCCTTACCAAGATGATTTCCGGTGCAGCATGCACCAGAAGTGTGCACATGGAACATCAAAATGGCACTCACAGTGCTGAATAATCACCCAGGAAGTCTTAACAATCATATAAACAATGTCTTCTACTTTGACTATTGAAATATCTAGACCAAGCTACAAATTTATATAAAAATATTATAGAATTTCTTATGAATTCACACTGGACAGATCCTCAGATCTATCACATTGAACACAATCTTAATATTTTCACTTTTTACCTGATTTTCTTGGCACTGCTTTGATTGACTGAAAATGCACCTTAAAGGGATTTACTCCCAATGGGCCCAATTTTGGCCATGACTTGCATCAATTTTTTTGGAGTAAATTGTTTTTTCTGGCGTAAGTTAAAAAATGCCATTTTCCCCCAAAACTTTGCTCCAGAGTAAGTCAGTTAGATATGATTTTTTTTAGTTCAGTTTTTTTTCCAAAAGGGGGCGTGCCCAGACACTTATGCCAGTTTTGGCCATTTATGCCACTTTGGCCAGCTAAAACTTACTCCAGCTCTGAAAAAGATTGCAGACAGTTAAGAAATCAGTGCAGGTTAGTACATTCAAAGCACCAAGACTTACAAAGCACTAAACAAACCAAAAAAAGTAATAAGCAATCAATCAATAACAAATAAAAAATAGAAGTCCTACCTTTATGCCAGAATCAAGTTTTTTTTTTAAGACCCCCCCCATCAAAACACTCTTTCTCCTCCCCCCCAAAATACTCTTTCTCCCCCCCACCCCCAAAACTCTCCTCCTACCCCCCCACCCCCCAATCAAAACTCTCAAGCACAACCATCAATGAATAAAAAATAAAACTGAAGTTCTATCTCGGCCAGGAACTCAGCGGGCCGGCCGGCCGCTGTGGGAGAACACTCGGCCAGGGATAGGGTGCGGCGAGATCAGGGCATCCCTTCGGCTGGGGGAGGGGCGGGGTGGGGGGCTACGAGCATTGGGTCCTGCTCACAGCCCGCAGGACACGCTGGGAGGGCAGGAGCATGCGCGCAGACTTCACTCTGCATGTGCGCAGGTGCTGCCACTGTTTTCGGCACTGGCCTGTTGCTCCGACCCCCACTTCACAATGCACACCACGCTGGGACTCCGGGGACTCGGAAGAGCGGCCAGGATGGGGCGACTTTTTTCTGGCGCTGTTTCCAGCGTGCTTAAGTGCGCCGAAAAAAGGAGTTGGGCAAAATTGAGCCCATTGAGTTGAATACCTAATTACAATATAGCTGAAAACCAGCATGCAATGGCAATACTGTTTGAAGAATTGAGCATTGTGCCTGACGCACTAATCTTCCTTTATACATTGGTGCAACTGCCCTCATTCTTTATTGGTGTTTTCATTTAGTCTACCGTGGCTTTGTTACCCTGGTCTTTGAGACATACGTTGAGTCCACTTTTCAGAACAGTCTTGTAGGAAGCAGCAGATCCCTATCACTCTGGAAATCATGGGTGATGGGGTGCAGTTGTGCTATAAGACGGCCTCCTCAATTAATCCAGACAGATGAAGCGCTCCTTAAAGATGCCAGTGATCTTGTTTGCTAATTAGTCTGGTTGTACCATGGGTTTAATTGTGCTCAGCTTCTGCCCATAGGTTGGTGCATGAGTTTCATGAGTAGGCATTGATTCTGTTCTGGTGGCCATATAAAATCCATTTTGGTTCATGTAGGGCACAGCATTTTGCCCAAGCACTCCAATGGCAGAAGACTCTTTGGGAAAGCTACCCGTTCTTTAGAATTATGTTGCTCAGCTGAAAGGGAGATGAACCCAATGTTCCTGCTGATCAGTAAATCTGGGATATCTGTGGGCAGCAAATTAAGAACACTGCAGACTTTCCCAGTGCTAGCTCAGAAGGAGCCAGTGCATATAAATGGGGAGGTCACAATGATTTTGACAGTCACTGATATTGATGTACAGATGATATTTGTTGTTCCAAGATCACCTTAACCTCTTGAGGTACATCTCAACTGGCATTACCAGTATGGGCCTGGTACAAGAGAGTTGGTGTGTAGCAGAGAGGCAGCACTTGATACAAGATGTGTGCCACCTTATATCACAGTCAATGGAAAGGAAAATTGGGTGAGGTGTAAAACAAGCTGCTAATCCCTGATACCTATTCTTTGACTGACGATAAAGGTTAAAATTACCCCCACTCAGTGCTACTCTTCCTGGTCTTTTCTTACATTACATTACAAATAACTGGCATTAAAGAGGTACTTTTATGAATTTGCACTGCTGGCAAGGAGCCTCCCTCACTGGCAGGATGTAACAGATAATCAGATTGTATACACCAACATTTCTGATATGCATTACATGGATGAGTCTCCCCGCTAACAGCGTGAACATAAAAGTATCTATATAGACTCAAAATGAGATAATCATACCATATGCTGCTATGGTTTCCATAAAACAAGTTCCTGATTATAAGTTGGCCCTCAGGAGAGTGGAATAGGCAATCAGTAGGTGAGCAATTTACTCACAAAAAGAGAAAGGAGAAATAATCAACAGACAAATCCCACCCTCAACCCAAAACTATTCTTGCACAACTCCTAGCGATCAGTCAGCTTAAGAACAACAAGGAAGTGGAAGCAGTTTGCCCAGCCACCCTTTCAATCTGTCAATGGGGGGTACCTAAAAGATTGAATCAAATGTTTTCCGAATGAAGTATAAATGTTAAGGCAAAACGTAGGAGCATGAAACATTGTTTTTACCATGACTTTACTAAAGAAAAGTTTAAAAAAATATATGTTGAAAGTTAGAATTTGTGACTATCATTTTTGGAACATGATAATATAGAAAGAAAAGAAACTCTCACAATAAATAATGTATGCATTGTGATCCCACTGCTAATCTCATAGACAGATTTTCAAGACTGGATTGGATATTACATATAATAATCATGGGGGCTTGGGAATCAATGACAACAGTATTCTTATATTTTGAAAACAAGATGAAACAAACTGTTTGGATTGTGGCAGATCATTAATCGTAAAACTAGATTATAATGGCGGAGGCACTGTGCCAAACTCAATTTTCTAGCTTTGTGCATGTTGCTAATTCTTCAGAGGCTTGTATCTTCAAGTTCAAAATGGTTTGTAGTAAAAGATCCATCGCTTATTATTCAAAGACATTGTATATGTGTGGTCTTTTATTTGTTTTGTAATAGCGTTTTTATGGTGCTGTTTATATTAAGTATCCTTCACTTTCGTGCTCCAATACAATTTTTAATGTTCACAATTTTTATTACACCAACAAAGAATGTGCAACTTTAAAATTACAAATTCTATATATGTTGCATCAATGAACCAGAGAAAAGCTTTTAATTACTACTATTAAAGCGATAATTATTGCCATTTAAACATTTTAATTCAGATTGTAACAATCATGATTTTCTTCGAATTACACATAAATGGCTATATGGTAATTCTTAACAAACTATTGGTGTGAACTTTTTACATTCTTCAGCAGGAAATTATACTGAAAACAATTACATATCTAAAAAGAACAGATAACTGAATTTAAAGTTTTATTTCTATTACTGTATATGAATGGGGCAACATTAATCAAAGAGCACCTTTCTTTATATTATTATGTAAACATTATGCTTAACAAAGTGAGAGAATTTAACTCTTTACCATTTTAAGTACCCATTGACCTCATCACACAATCCCAGATCAGGTACAGAACAATCAGTTGAAGAGTAAAGGCTGACATTTCCTCTGGAAAAGGGGAGATATCGAGTGGTAAGGCCTACTGCAGCATTCCTATCCCAAGCTAAATTCACCTCTGCCTCAACCCCAGTCAGAAACTGCTGGTCATATTTTCCATCTAGCCACATGCAAATGTTGGCCAGGTGGTGGGCCCAGACTCTCGGCTTGTTTTCCAACTGTATGCTCCTCTTACTGGCACTTTCTGTTATCGTCTGATGAAAGGTGGCGGAAACTGGGATAGCGATAGCAATGGACCCTGTTTCTGTAAATGGAGGGATAGGGCCTAATAGGGACCTCTTCTCCCTCATAATTGCGCCCCCATCCACCCCATCCCTGTACTTAGCAATGTAGGTTTTGATCCCTACTGGAGCCTGCAAAGCCAGGTGATTATTTGACCTTTAGCACTCCTTCCCCTTTCAGGTCCTTCACCACCGCTTCTGGTGCCTTAGCGACATTCCCGCTGTCTTGGACCCTGATTTCCGTATTAAAAGGTGTTCATTGCCTAAAACAGACGGGTGCTTTGGAACTTAGCGGTCAGCTGCTTTCAAAATGCAGCCAGCCACATCGTTAGTATGAAAGGGGGAATAACACTACCAGCACCATTTTGAAGCTGTTAACCACCCCACTGGCCGTTAACATCAGACGAAGGCAGTGAAAATCAACCCCAAGTGGAATAAAGCATTAGAGCAGATGCTTAATTAGATTCTCACAGGAATTTCATTGGGGCTACTCCATGAGTAAATGAGGTTTCCGACGAACTTCCACTGAAGCTACGGTGACAGAGTGGGAGAAGCCCCAAGGAAAAGCTCAGGTCTGCGATTAGCAACCAATCAATTGATTCGTAACTGAAAGTGGCTTTAGTTATTATTGTTTAGTTAGATTTTGTTATGTATGTAAACCTGTAAATACCATGTCTAACCACCAGAGGGCTTATTCCCTGGAGTCCCAAAGGATCCCATAATCCCTCGGGAGCACCTGTATATAAGGAGGCCTCACAGGCTGGAGAGGCACTCTGAGATCTGTAATAAAGGACTACAGTCACACCTTACTTTGAGCTTGCAGTATCTGGTCTGACTCTTTATTAAAGACATAAAAACTGACAAACGAACTCCACCGCAACAATGCAGAGAACCGTGGGCATCCTGGAGAAATTTTAGGAGGGAGATGTTTGGGAAACCTTCGTGGAGCGACTCGACCAATACTTCGTGGCCAACGAGCTGGAAGGAGAAGCGAAAGCTGCCAAACAAAGGGCGATCCTCCTCACTGTTTGCGGGGCACCAACGTATGGCCTCATGGAAAAATCTGCTTGCTCCAGCGTTGTGCACACTGGTCCGGGAGCATCTAAACCCAAAGCAAAGTGGTCTGATGGCGAGGTGTCGGTTCTACACGTACAAGAGGTCTGAAGGCCAGGAAGTGGTGAGCTACGTCGCCGAGCTAAGGCGCCTTGCAGGACATTGCGAATTTGAAGGACACAGAGCACATGCCCAGGGACTTCTTTGTACTTGGCATTGGTCATGAAGTAATACTTCGCAAACTTTTGACTGTAGAGACCCCAACCTTGAGTAAAGCCATAGCGATAGCCCAGGCGTTTATCGCCATCAGTGACAATACCAAACAAATTTCTCAGCACACGAGTGCTGCTGCAAGTACTGTGAACAAAATAACTTTGTTTTCGAATCGAAATGTACAGGGCAGGACTTACATGCTTGCAGCTGCACGTCCGCAGATGACTCAGAGTCCACCATCAAGGGTGGTGAATACAAGGCCATTAACACCTTGTTGACACTTCGGGGGTGATCATCGTTTCCATTCATGCCGCTTCAAAGGAGACATTTGCAAGGGCTGTGGAACAATGGGACACCTCCAATGCATGTACAGGTGAGCTGCAAACCCTGCTAATCCTGCAAACCACCATGTTGCAGAGAAGGACAGATCCACGGTGGATCATGATGAACCAGAGCCTCAGACCGCGGAGGCAGAGGTACATGGGGTGAACACATTTACCACAAAGTGTCCCCCGATAATGCTGAAGATTGAATTAAATGGACTCCCGGTGTCAATGGAGCTGGACACAGGCGCAAGCCAGTCCATAATGAGCAACAAGACTTATGATAAGTTGTGGTGCAGCAAGGCCTCAAGGCCAGTCCTGACTCCCATTTGTACTAAACTGAGAACGTATACAAAGAAACTGATTCCTGTAATCGTCAGTGCTACCGTAAAGGTCTCCTACGATGGAGCGGTGCACGAGTTACCACTCTGGGAGTTTGGAAGATGGCTGGTCTTAGAGGTGGAAGGAGAGCAAACAGGTTCACAGGTCTGGAGCTGGAGACACTGATGGATGGGGTGGAGGAGAGAAGGAGAATAATGTTTCCAGACTTGGGGAGACCTGGCAGACAGGCAGTAAATGATGCATGGAGGGGGATTGCAGGGGAGGTGTCAGGCACCTCCATATATGAGAACTCACTCTTGCAGTGCAGGAAGAGGTTCAGTGACATCATCCAGCTTATGAAAGTGATTACCTCTTTCACCAACTGCTGACCTTGCATCTGCGAGCCTTTCCTTCAACATGCTCTTATTTCCTATATTCACTGTTTAGCCACTCAAGCTGCATTTCATTGTTCATGCCTCTATACATATATGTGTGCGTTCTCGCATTGGTGGCTCCCTTTCATCTCACACTTACAGCTGCATGTCACATAAAACACTTGTGCACTCATGCATCATCACAGTGGTACTCACCAACCATGCATTATTTTTCAGGCAAAACTGGCTCACAATAGAGCTGAGCAAAGGATGACTGGGGGTGGAGAAGCAGAGACACAAGTGCTGACACTTGTAGAGCAGAGGGCTCAGGTGTTGGTCGGCGGCCATGCTGCATTCCCTGTGGCCGATGGTATTGCAGACGCCGATGTGGGTAAGTGAAGGTCCTCCTTGAATGATTCCCTCCTTCAATGCGCCAGCGCCTACTAATCCTTACCTTTATGGAAGTCTGCTAGTTGCATCCTCCATGCCTTCATCCCCCACCTCGCCCTCACGGCAGCCCTTCTCCCATTTATGCTTGCAGATGTCATGCCCCCGCCGGCAGCGGAACTGGCGGCACTGATGAGGGCAACATTGGTAAGTGAGGCTGCCGTTGATTGTGCTTGCTACTTGAATGCGCCAGTGCCTACTGTGCTTTTCCGTCCAAAAGTGTGCTAGTTGCAAGCTCCATGCATCAATCCCCCACCTCCCCCTCACGGCAGCTCTTCTCCCATTTATGTTTGCAGATGAAACACCGAGTGGCAGCAGACCACCAATTCAGACCACATGCAGGCCTGAAGTGCAGGCTTCCTGATATCTCGCCAAGCAGTAATGAGGACACTGAGGTCTGCAGTAATGAAGGCACGACAATCAGCATTCCCTGGCTCATGCCAACAAATAATGAGGAAGAGGAGGACGAGGACGACACATAAGGCACAAGCGTGTCACTGCTCCCACCCACATGCACCAGCTCAGATAATGGTGGGAGTGCATGGTCTGATATAGTTGGCGTGGTAGATTGGGTGGCACTGGATATTGCGCCGGGTCCTAGCGAGCTTCAGCATGGTGATAGGGCTAGGGAACCTCATGTGCCACCTCTCCGGAGGGCGAGTCCGCACCGGAGTTCTGCTGAGCAGGACTCAGACGAGCCCATCGATATTGCGACTTATAAAAGAAGGATGGAGGCCATGCACTCGCAGATGTTGGGGGCACTAACAAGGGTGCCAGAGAAGCTGTCGGAAGTGGTCAGAAGTGTGGAGGCGACCGTCTTTCAAATACTGAACAGCTCTGCGCACACCATGGAGCCCACCATTGCCAGAGTGTAGGCCATGGTGGACTCACAGAGTGCCCGTCCACCTGTGATGCAACCTGCAGGTGATGTGGCAACTGCCATTTTGGCACACACACGATCGAACGATCGCATCGTCACGGCACTGGAAGCACAGAATGCTCTTATGCACTCTGGGCAACAGGCCACGGAGCGTCTTACTGCTACCATGGAATGTCAAACCGCTGCCACCACTGGTGGATTTGAGACTGTGGCTGCTCTCATGCTGTTTCAGCTCGATGCCAGCCGACACCTCAGTGTTGCGTCCGCGGCTGTGTCCATCATGGGCCACGGGGGAACCTCCGGTCTTGCGCCACATCACCGACCTGACCTCCCTCAGCTTGGTGGTGATGATCATGTGCTGCCCCCGGGGAGTGACGCAGGCTCCTCGGACCAGGATCCTGATGATATGCTCTCTCCGGATCACAACATTCCTAGCTCCACGCATGGGTCTACCGAGCCAAGGCAGATTGCACCCTCCCAGGAGGTTGCTGGTCAGTCTGCACCCAGCCCTTCTAGGGCCAGAAGTGTTCGAGGGCATCCTAGAAAGAAACTGTTGCTCCCAATCAGCGAACCAGAGCAGTCTTCCCAGACCCATGATGCAGACACAGGGATGACACCGAGGCGTAGATTTGGGGTAGTCACGCGTAAGAGATATTATAGCGAGATGCACAGGGGTTAAAAAATGATTAATAGTGTTAGATTATTATATTATTGTTGTTTATGTTTGTTTTTGCACACACTTGATTATTTGGATAAATCTTTCTTTTTGGTACATATATCTGGCCTGGTGTTTGGTTTGGGAGTGGGCATTTCTGCATGAAGGCACCCATTGTGATTGCCATTGAAAGTGGGAACTGAAGGGTCATGTGTGGATGGGCTTAACTGAAGCAAACAGCTATGAGACGCAGCTGCACCTCCCTTACAGGGTTGCGATGGGGATGATGCCTCCTAGCTCTGGGGCGACGGCGATCTTTCTTCTCCTGCCCCTCCTCCTCCTCATCAGGTGGTACTGCTGGCTCAATTTCCAGCGGCTGTCCCTTCAGTCTGCAGCAGACCACGACAAATATGGAGACCCATTGAGGAGAGTACCTCAAGGCACCACCAGAGCGGTCCAGGCAACGGAACCTCTGCTTAAGGATGCCAATGCCGTCGATGATGCACCTGGTGGCAGAATGCGTGTCATTGTAGGCATGCTCTGGCACTGTCCTGGGGTCCCGCAGTGGAGTGAGCAGCCAAGTGGATAGGGGATATCCCTTGTCCCCAAACAGCCAACCGCAATCCTGATTCGGGCCAGTGAGGAGAGTGGGCACACGGGTCTGCCGCAGAATGAAGGAATAATGGCTGCTTCCTGGGTACCTCACATTAACTGCCAGGATCCAATGCTATTGGTCACACACGATCTGCACATTCAGCAAGTGGAAGCCCTTGCTGTCATGTTTGTAACCTTCACATAACTGTAACCCTTATGTAACAACACTGTACACTGAATACACCTGAGTAATGCACACCTTGACCACAGGGGGTGAACTTGTGGGAGACACTCCTCATCTGGTCATCCAGGTATATAAAGGGAGGTCCCATGCAGGGTCAGCACTTCTTGGTCATGGGAATAAAGGTTCAGGTCAAGTAGTGACTTTGTCTGCAGCACATGCCTCGTGTGATTCTATAGTAAGGTGCAAGGACACCACATTTGACGACGAGAAACGGGAATCAACGACCCACGAGGATGGCCACCGGTAGCACAGAGGAACGGTACTGTGTTGGTGAGGACTGGGACGATTTTGTTGAGAGGCTCCAGCAGAGCTTTGTCACGAAGGATTGGCTGCGAGAGGAAGCGGCTGGCAAGCAGAGGGCGCATCTACTGACCAGTTGTGGATCCAAGATGTATGCGCTGATGAAAGACCTGCTTGCACCCGAGAAGCTGGCGGACAAGTCTTTTGAAGAGCTGAGCACTCTGATCGGTGAGCACCTCAAACCGGCGAGCAGTATACACATGGCCCGGCACCGGTTCTACACACACCGGCCTCGGGAGGGACAAAGCATATCGGACTTCATTGCGGACCTTCGGCGTTTGGCCAGCCTCTGTAAGTTCACAGACAACTGCAGGGGGGAGATGTTAAGGGATTTCTTCATTGAGGGCATTGGTCATGCTGGGATTTTCAGGAAGCTTATTGAGACCAAGGACTTGACTTTGGAAAGGGTAATGTTGATAGCTCAGACCTTCATGGCAGGGGAAGCGAGATCAAGATAATTTACGCACACAGCACTGGTTCCAACGTGGCGATGGACCAGGGAGTTAACATTGTAAACGAGATTCAGAACCCTGCAGGCAGGCATGGGCAATTCAACACCGCCCAGGCAGCAACAGGCTCGAGGGTGGGCCAGCAACAGAGACAATGGCAGGGGGAGCGGCAATTCATGCCATCACAAGGGACAATGCATTCCGGGATGGGACCATTGATACTCAGCAACAGAGTGCTCAGGAGTAATCAAAGAGACAATCAGAGAGGAATGCCTGTTAACAGTTCCTTTCTTCACAACAATCTCAGCTCATGCTGGAGGTGCGGTGGCAAACATGCTGCGAGAACCTGTAGATTTCAGCAATTTATCTGCAGAAACTGTAACTTCAGAGGACATCTGGCCAGACTGTGCAGAAAGCCCATAGCGAGGCTAGTTTAGGAGGCAGAGGAACCAAACGAGGGGTCTGCAAGGCAGTGTGATGCTTGGGGCAAAGCTATAGATGCTGAAGTCCAGCCGGTTCATGTGGCAGGCGTCCACAGCTCGTATGCCAAAACGTCACCTATGATAATGAAAGTTCTATTAAATTTTATCCCGGTACGCATGGAGCTGGACACAGGAGCCAGCCAGTCACTTATGAGTGCCCAACAATTTGAAAAACTGTGGCCACTCAAAGCTAACAGGCCCAAACTGGAATACATTGACACGCAGTTACGGACGTACACCAGAGAGATCATTCCAGTACTAGGCAGTACAAACTTGGTGGTCACACACAATGGATCGGAGAACCGGCTGCCATTCTGGATTGTCCCGGGGAATGGTCGCGCAAACTTGGGGAGGAGCTAGTTAGCCGAGATGAACTGGAAATGGGGGGATGTGCACGCAATTTCATCTGTGGAGCGAAGTTCATGCTCACAGATCCTACAGAAATTCGAGCCACTTTTTCAACCAGGTGTCAACCTGCCAGAGTGGCAAAAAGATCCTCCGCTCTCGGAAGCAGGTTGGCTAAAGTAGACTGGGAACACAGACTAAACGGTGGCACAATTGAGGATCAGTGGAGGACTTTTAAGGAGCTCTTTCATAGTGCTCAACAAAAATATATTCCAGTGAAAAAGAAGGGCAGTAGGAGAAGGGATAACCAACCGCGGATAACCAAGGAAATAAAGGAGATTATCAAATTAAAAACCAATGCGTATAAGGTGGCCAAGGTTAGTGGGAAACTAGAAGATTGGGAAAATTTTAAACGACAGCAAAGAATGACTAAGAAAGCAATAAAGAAAGGAAAGATAGATTACGAAAGTAAACTTGCGCAAAACATAAAAACAGATAGTAAAAGCTTTTACCGATATATAAAACGGAAAAGAGTGACTAAAGTAAATGTTGGTCCCTTAGAAGATGAGAAGGGGGATTTAATAATGGGAAATGTGGAAATGGCTGAGACCTTAAACAATTATTTTGCTTCCGTCTTCACAGTGGAAGACACAAAAACCATGCCAAAAATTGCTGGTCACGGGAATGTGGAAGGGAGGACCTTGAGATAATCACTATCACTAGGGGGGTAGTGCTGGACAGGCTAATGGGACTCAAGGTAGACAAGTCCCCTGGTCCTGATGAAATGAATCCCAGGGTATTAAAAGAGATGGCGGAAGTTATAGCAGATACATTCGTTATAATCTACCAAAATTCTCTGGACTCTGGGGAGCTACCATCAGATTGGAAAGCAGCTAATGTAACGCCTCTGTTTAAAAAAAGGGGGCAGACAAAAGGCAGGTAACTATAGGCCGGTTAGTTTAAAATCTGTAGTGGGGAAAATGCTTGAAGCTGTCATTAAGGAAGAAATACAGTAAGGGACATCTAGATAGGAATAGTGCAATCAAGCAGACGCAACATGGATTCATGAAGGGGAAATCATGTTGAACTAATTTACTGGAATTCTTTGCGGATATAACGAGCATGGTGGATAGAGGTGTACCGATGGATGTGGTGTATTTAGATTTCCAAAAGGCATTTGATAAGGTGCCACACAAAAGGTTACTGCAGAAGATAAAGGTATGCGGAGTCAGAGGAAGTGTATTAGCATGGATCGAGAATTGGCTGGCTAACAGAAAGCAGAGAGTCGGGATAAATGATCCTTTTCGGGTTGGAAATCAGTGGTTAGTGGTGTGCCACAGGGATCGGTGCTGGGACCACAACTGTTTACAATATACATAGATGACCTGCAAGAGGGGACAGAGTGTAGTGTAACAAAATTTGCAGATGACACAAAGATTAGTGGGAAAGCGGGTTTTGTAGAGGACACAGAGAGGCTGCAAAAAGATTTAGAAAGGTTTAGCGAATTGGCTAAGGTTTGGCAGATGGAATACAATGTCGGAAAATGTGAGGTAATCCACCTTGGAAAAAAAAACAGTAAAAGGAAATATTATTTGAATGGGGAGAAATTACAATATGCTGTGGTGCAGAGGGACCTGGGGGTCCTTGTGTATGAAACTCAAGAATTTAGTTTGCAGGTGCAGCAAGTAATCAGGAAGGTGAATGGAATGTTGGCCTTCATTGCAAGAGGGATGGAGTACAAAAGCAGGGAGGTCCTGCTGCAACTGTACAGGGTATTGGTGAGGCCGCACCTGGAGTACTGCGTGCAGTTTTGGTCACCTTACTTGAGGAAGGATATACTAGCTTTGGAGGGGGTACAGAGACGATTCACTAGGCTGATTCCGGAGATGAGGGGGTTACCTTATGATGATAGATTGAGTAGACTGGGTCTTTACCCTTTGGAGTTCAGAAGGATGAGGGGTGATCTTATAGAAACATTTAAAATAATGAAAGGGATAGACAAGATAGAGGCAGAGAGGGAGACTAGAACTAGGGGACACAGCCTCAAAATACGGTGGAGCCAATTTAAAATCGAGTTGAGAAGGAATTTCTTCTCCCAGAGGGTTGTGAATATGTGGAATTCTCTGCCCAAGGAAGCAATTGAGGCTAGCCCATTGAATGTATTCAAATCACAGAAAGATAGATTTTTAACCAATAAGGGAATTAAGGGTTATGGGGAGCGGGCGGGTAAGTGGAGCTGAGTCCACGGCCAGATCAGCCATGATCTTGTTGAATGGCGGAGCAGGATCGAGGGACTAGATGGCCTACTCCTGTTCCTAAATCTTATGTTCTTATGTATACGACATGTGCTCAGCTGGGAAATGCCCCCAGGGAGGCCCCACTCAGCCCGTGACCCTGGCCCACCAAGCTATGGTCACATATTCATGTACACTACGCGGGCCCGTTCATGGGAAAATTGTTCCTGATTGTTGTCGATGCATACTCGTAAATGGATCCAGGGCATCATATTCGTGCACGACATCCACCATCGTGGAAAGTCTGTGTATGGTCTTTGTGACCCACGGCTTGCTGGACACCCTGGTGAGCGATAATGGCCCGTGTTTCACTAGCTATTAATTCCAGGAGTTTATGTCGGGTAATGGTATCAAACACGTCAGGACAGCACCGTTGAAGCTGGCTCCCAATGGCCAGGTGGAACGTGCGGTTCAAATCATAAAACAGGGCATGCTTCGGAGTCAAGGACCCTCCCTTCAGTATCGCCTATCGCGCCTCCTGCTGGCCTATAGGTCCCGGCCGCATTCACTCACAGGAGTCCCGCCCGCGGAACTACTCATGAAACGCATGCTTAAAATGCGGCTGTCCCTCATTCATCCAGTCCTGTCAGACATTGTTGAGAGCAAGCGCCAGTCCCAAATTGAGTGCTATGATCGCAACTCAGTGGAGAGATGCATAGAAATCGATGACCCTGCATTCGTTCTCAATCATGCTTTGCGACCCAAGTGGCTTGAGGGTACTGTAATTGGTAAAGAGGGGAATAGGGTCATAGTGGTCAGACTTAACAATGGGCAGATATGCTGCAAACATCTGGACCAAGTAAAGAAAAGGTTCAGCATGGACACTGAGGAACCTGAGGAAGATCATGAGATGTCACCCGCACCACTGCCAGTGAATGAGCAACAAGGACATTCACCAGCATGCACAGTCCCTGCGGCCAGCCCGGACAGGCTGGAATCACCTCAGGCGACAGAGACGCATGCCAAGGCTCAGTCACCAGAGCCCCAACTGCGGCGCTCCATGAGAGAGCGTCGACCGCCTGAAAGACTCAATCTTTGACCCAAAGACATTGGGGGGAGGTGATGTCATGTTTGTAACCTTCACATAACTGTAACCCTTATGTAACAACACTGTACACTGTATACACCTGAGTAATGCACACCTTGACCACAGGGGGTGAACTTGTGGGAGACACTCCTCACCTGGTCATCCAGGTATATAAAGGGAGGTCCCACGCAGAGTCAGCACTTCTTGGTCCTGGGAATAAAGGTTCAGATCATGTAGTGACTTTGTCTGCAGTACATGCCTCGTGTGATTCTATAGTAAGGTGTAAGGACACCACACTTGCGGGTCACAAAGATTTCGGGGTGATGTTATGGCGCCCTCAGCCCAATGTGTGCGCAGTCAATGGCACCCTGCACCCTCGGGAAGCCTGCAATTCAGGCAAATCCGGCCCGACGCTCCACCTCTTTCTTCCTGGTCATCAAGAAGAAGATGTTCTGGACCTTTCTCCTGTAGAGTGCATCTGTGACCTGCCTGATGTACCGATATACCGAGAATTGGGAGATGTTGCCAATGTCTGCAGTGGCAGACTGGAAAGACCCTGCGGCATAAAAATTCAAGGCGATGGTGACCTTGGTCTCCATGGTGAGGGCGGTCCTGAGTTTTGTTTGAGGCTGCAGATCTTCTCGCAGCATTGCTCTTCAGTGAGCTGTAGGAAGGAGAACTGAGGTCTGTAAACCCTTTGAGGATAGGGCCTTCTTCCTCCACCTCTGTATTGGCCACCTCCCCTGGCAGCTGGATGCTGGCCATCTCCCTGGTCCTCCTCATTCTCGGGCACCTCTGGAGGCTCTTGCTGACCAGGCTCCTCTCCCAGTATTTGGAGGGGGGGGTGGCGTCAGCCTCCCTCACCCTCCTCCTGATGCCAAATGCCTCCTGGCCACCCTCTCTAGCTGCAGGTCTGCGTACATCTGCATACCCTTCGCTCTGTTGTACAGCTATGGCTGTTGCCTCCCTTGCCCGCTGCATCTCTATATGGTGCTGATGGCAACGCCTTCTCCTGCATGCCAGCCTGCGTCTGACCAGGTATACCAGGTGTTCCCCTGCCAACACTGATTCCATTCCTTTTCAGGCTGCACCCTGCCAAGCAGATCTCTGGAGCCCAGAATGAGACCTACAGGCCTCCACTAAAGTGTCAGACCCGAAAGTCCTCCAAAGTCTCTGAAAACCTCTGAACTGCACTCAGCAGGTTCAATAGTGGCGAAAAAATATAAACCAATCTTTCCGAAAAAATGGACCCGATCGCTGGAATAGTCGAGCGTTGTCGCATTTCTGGACTGATTCTGAAACCTCGCGGGGGCACTGCCGGAAAGAAACCTGCTTCTTTGCTTCCTGAATATGGGTGGTGTGGGCGCTTTTCAGTGGCCCCCATCCTGATGATGTCACTGCGGCCCAAATGTCTTTACCGCAGCTTCACCCCACCGATTCCAGCGGAAGTGCGCACCACTGGAACCACCACCACCCCCTCCTCCCTCCCCCCACCCCCCCCCCCCCACCGAGCTGAATATGGTTTGGAGGAGGAAAAAACATCCGAAAATGGCGGCCGCTCGATTTTTCCGATCGCCGCCCAAACCCCACAGTAACGGTCTCTTCAGGGACACTGAATTTCGGTCCCATGGTATGAATAGATGAAAGGATTTAAAGGGCATATTTTTGTCTAATAATTTTAGTTAAAAGGTAGACATGGGTTTAAAGCTGGAAACAACATTTTACACTAACATCACATATTTGATAAAGTTAGATAATTGAGGAATAACTGTTCACAATACATCTGGATCTGATGGGATACATCCTGGAAACTTTACAGAAATAAGAAAGGAAATGGTTTTGGTTAAAATTATTAGGAGCTCCATAAAAACAGGAACAATACCTATATTTTTCATCAACAAACCAGTAACTAAGCTACACATGACATTATTATTATAATAGATTTTTCAGCATCTGTCTAAAATCTTAAAAACAAAATTGTCAACTGAGAAACATAAGAACATAAGAACATAAGAAAGAGGAGCAAGAGTAGGCCATTCGCCCGCTGGAGCCTGCTCCGCCATTCAATAAGTTCATGGCCGATCTTCTACCTCAACTCCATTATCCCCATATCCCTTGATTACCTTAATATCCAAAAATCTATCGATCTCCATCTTGAATATACTCAACAACTGAGGCTCCACAGCCGTCTGGGGTAAACAATTCCAAAGATTCACCACCCTCTGAGTGAAGACATTTCTCCTCATAGTCCTAAATGGCCAATCCCTTATTCTGAGACTGTGACCCCTGGTTCTAGACTCCCCAGCCAGGGGAAACATCCTCCCTGCATCTACCCTGTCAAGCCCTGAAAGAATGTTGTATGTGTCAATGAGATCATCTCTCATGTTTATAATCTCTCGAGAATATAGGCCTAGTCCACTCAATCTCTCCTCATAGGATAATCCCCCCATCCTAGGAATCAGTCTGGTAAACCTTTGTTGCACTTCTTCTATGGCAAGTATGTCCTTCCTTAGGTAAGGAGACCAAAACTATGCAAAATATTCCAGGTACAGTCTCACCAGGGCACTATATAATTGCAATAAGATGTCTTTACTCTTATGCTCAAATCTTCGTAATAAAGGCCAACTTACCATTTGCTTTCTTAATTGCTTGCTGTACTTGCATGTTAACTTTCAGTGATTCATGTACTAGGACACCCAGGTCCCTCTGAACACCAACATTTCCCAATCTCTCACCATTTAAAAAATACTCTGCTTCTCTATTTTTCCTACCAAAGTGGATAACTTCACAGTTCTCCAAATGATATTCAATTTACCATGTTCTTGCCCATTCACTTAGTCTGTCTATATCCCCTTGAAGCCTCTGCATCCTCCTCACAAGTTACATTCTCACCTAGCTTTGTATCATCAGCAAACTTGGATATATTACATTTGGTGCCCTCATCAAAGTCATTGATATTGATAGTGAATAGCTGAGCCCCAAGTATTGATCCCCACTGTTTACAGGCTGCCAACCTGAAAATGACCCATTTATTTCTAACCTCTGTTTCCTGTCCATTAGCCAAATCTCAATCCATGCTTGTATATTAACCCGAATCCCATGAGCCCTAATTTTGTTGAATGCCTTCTGAAAATCCAAATAAATTATATCCACTAGTTCCCTCTTATCTATTCTGCTAGTTACAACCTCAAAAAACTCTTAACAGATTTGTCAAACATGATTTCCCTTTCATAAATCCGTGTTGACTCATAAGACATAAGACATAAGAACTAGGAGCTGGAGTAAGCCCTATGGCCCCATCGAGCCTGCTCCGCTATTCAATAAGATCATGGCTGATCATCGACCTCAACTCCACTTTCCTGTCTGATCTCCATATCCCTTTATTCCCCTAAACTCCAAAATTCTATCTATCTCAGCCTTGAACATATTCAGAGACTCAGCATCAACAGCAATCTGGGGCAGAGAAGTCCAAAGATTCACATCCCTCTGAGTGAAGAAATTCCTCCTCGTCTCTGTCTTAAATGGTCTACCCCTTATCCTGAGAGTGTGCCCCTAGTTCTAGACACTCCAGCCAGGGGAAATAACCTCTCAGCATCTACCTTGTCAATCCCCTGCAGAATCTTGTATATTTCAATGAGAGCATCTCTCATTCTTCTAAACTCCAGAGAGTATAGGTTCTGCCGAATGATATTATTGTTTTCTAAGTGCCCTGTTAACACGTCCTTAATAATAGATTCTAGCATTTTCCCTACTACTGACATCAGACTAACTGATCTATTGTTCCCATTTTCTCAGTCCCTCCTTTCTTAAATAGGGTTACATTTGCTACCTTCCAATCCATGGGCACTGTTCTAGAATCTATTGAATTATCTCTATAGCAACCTCTTTCAAAACCCTAGGATGGAGGTCATCAAGTCCAGAGGATTTATCAGCTTTTAGACCCATGAATTTCTCCAGTACTTTTTTTTCCTAATACTAATTCCGGATATAAAAGGGGTCAGAGGGTCTAGTAAGAAGGAGGAACTGTGGGAAATCCTTATTAGTTGGGAAATTGTGTTGGGGAAATTGATGGGATTGAAGGCCGATAAATCCCCACGGCCTGATGGACTGCATCCCAGAGTACTTAAGGAGGTGGCCTTGGAAATAGCGGATGCATTGACAGTCATTTTCCAACATTCCATTGACTCTGGATCAGTTCCTATCAAGGGTAACCAATGTAACCCCACTTTTTAAAAAAGGAGGGAGAGAGAAAACAGGGAATTATAGACCGGTCAGCCTGACCTCAGTAGTGGGTAAAATGATGGAATCAATTATTAAGGATGTCATAGCAGCGCATTTGGAAAGAGGTGACATGATTGGTCCAAGTCAGCATGGATTTGTGAAAGGGAAATCATGCTTGACAAATCTTCTGGAATTTTTTGAGGATGTTTCCAGTAGAATGGACAAGGGAGAACGAGTTGATGTGGTATTTTTGGACTTTCAGAAGGCTTTTGACAAGGTCCCACACAAGAGATTAATGTGCAAAGTTAAAGCACATGGGATTGGGGGTAGTGTGCTGACATGGATTGAGAACTGGTTGTTAGACAGGAAGCAAAGAGTAGGAGTAAATGGGTACTTTTCAGAATGGCAGGCAGTGACTAGTGGGGTACCGCAAGGTTCTGTGCTGGGGCCTCAGCTGTTTACACTCTACATTAATGATTTGGATGAGGGGATTAAATGTAGTATCTCCAGATTTGCGGATGACACTAAGTTGGGTGGCAGTGTGAGCTGCGAGGAGGATGCTATGAGGCTGCAGAGTGACTTGGATAGGTTAGGTGAGTGGGCAAATGCATGGCAGATGAAGTATAATGTGGATAAATGTGAGGTTATCCACTTTGGTGGAAAAAAAAATTGTGACAGACTATTATCTGAATGGTGACAGATTAGGAAAAGGAGAGGTGCAACGAGACCTGGATGTCATGGTACATCAGTCATTGAAGGTTGGCATGCAGGTACAGCAGGCGGTTAAGAAAGAAAATGGCATGTTGGCCTTCATCGCGAGGGGATTTAAGTACAGGGTCAGGGAGGTGTTGCTACAGTTGTACAGGGCCTTGGTGAGGCCACACCTGGAGTATTGTGTACAGTTTTGGTCTCCTAACTTGAGGAAGGACATTCTTGCTATTGAGGGAGTGCAGCGAAGGTTCACCAGACTGTTTCCCGGGATGGTGGGACTGACCTATCAAGAAAGACTGGATCAATTGGGCTTGTATTCACTGGAGTTCAGAAGAATGACCTCATAGAAACGTTTAAAATTCTGACGGGTTTAGACAGGTTAGATGCAGGAAGAATGTTCCCAATGTTGGGGAAGTCCAGAACCAGGGGTCATAGTCTAAGGATAAGGGGTAAGCCATTTAGGACCGAGATGAGGAGAAACTTCTTCACCCAGAGAGTGGTGAACCTGTGGAATTCTCTACCACAGAAAGTAGTTGAGGCCAATTCACTAAATATATTCAAAAGGGAGTTAGATGAAGTCCTTACTACTAGGGGGATCAAGGGGTCTGGCGAGAAAGCAGGAATGGGGTACTGAAGTTGCATGTTCAGCCATGAACTCATTGAATGGTGGTGCAGGCTAGAAGGGCCGAATACTCCTGTATCTATTTTTCTATGTTTCTATGTTTAGCGCCTCATTCTCGCTAGACCATTGGTTCTCCACTATTTCTGGAAGGTTTTTTGCGTCTTCTTCTGTGAAGACAGACACAAAGTATTTGTTTAATTTCTCAGCCATTTTCTTATCCTTCATTATAATTTCTCCTGTAAGGGATCCACATTTGTTGTCGCGATTCTATTCCTTTTTACATACCTATAGAAGCTTTTACAATCTGTTTTTGTCTCTCGCTAGTTTACTCTCATTCTATTTTCCTTTTCTTAACCAATTTCTTGGTCCTCCTTTGCTGAATTCTAAAATCCTCCCAATCCTTAAGCATACTGCTCTTTTTCAAAGCATTATAAGCCTCTTCCTTTGATCTAATACTATCTTTAACTTCTCTTGTGAGCCACAGTTGGTTCACTTTTCCTGTGGGGTTTTTGTGCCTTAAAGGAATGTATATTTGTTGCAAATTATGTATTCATTCTTGAAATGCTAACCATTGCTTGTCTACCATTATATCTTTTAATGTAGTTTCCCAATCTACTTTAGCCAACTTGACCCTCATACCTATATAGTTTGCTTTGTTTCTAGATTCGGATTCAAATAAATCACTTTCAAATTCAATATAAACTTCTATCATATTATGCTCCCCTAAAGGCCCCTTTACTACAAAGTTATTAATTAACCCTTTCTCATTGCACAATACTAGATCTAAAATAGCCTGTTCCTCAGTTGGTTCCTTAACATACTGATCTGAAAAACTGTCCTGTATACATTCCAAGAATTCGTCCTCCACACTGTTACTGCAATATTTAGTTTGCCCAGTCTAGATGTAGTTTAAAGTCCCCCATGATTACTGTATTACCCTTGTTACATGCAACCTCTCATCTCCTGATTTATACTGTGCCCTACATTACCACTACTGTTTGGGGGCCTATAAACAACTCCCACCAACGTTTTCTGCCCAATGCTGTATCTTAGCTCCACCCAAACTGATTCTACTTCTTGGTTTTTGGAGGTAACATTCTTTCTCTCTGCTGCCTTTATCCCATCCTTTATTATCAGGCTACCCCTCCTCCTTTTCCATTTTGCCTATCTTTTCTAAATGTTAAGTATCCTGGAATATTTAGTTCCAAACTGTTATGTATGTAAACCTGTAATTAACATGTCTAACCCCCTGGAGTCCCAAGGGATCCCACAATTCCTTGGAAGCAGCTGTGTATAAGGAGGCTTCACAGACTGGAGAGGCACTCTGAGATCTGTAATAAAGGACTATAGTCACACTTACTTTGAGCTTGCAGTATCTAGTCTGACTCTCTATCCAAGACATAACAATTGGCGACGAGATACAGATGACGAACCCAAACGCAACAATGCAGAGAACTGTGGGCATCCTGGAGAAATTTTCAGAGGGAGCTGTTTGGGAAACCTTCATGGAGCAACTTGACCACTACTCCGTGGCCAACGAGCTGGAAGGAGAAGGGAACACTGCCAAACGCAGGGCGATCATCCTCACCATTTGCAGGGCACCAACATATGGCCTCATGAAAAACCTGCTTGCTCCAGCAAAACCCACAGACAAGTTGTACGATGAGTTGAGCACACTGGTCCGAGAGCATTTAAATCTGAAGGAAAGCGTTCTGATGATGAGGTATTGGTTCAACATATACAAGAGGTCTGAAGACCAGGAAGTGGCGAGCTACGTCGACCAGCTAAGGTGCCTTGCAGGACATTGCGAATTTGAAGGAAACTTGGAGCATATGCTCAGGGATTTCTTTGTACTTGGCATTGGCAATGAAGTAATACTTCGCAAACTTTTGACTGTAGAGACCCCAGCCTTGAGTAAAGCCATAGCGATAGCCCAGGCTTATCTCCACTAGTGACAATACCAAACAAATTTTCAGCACACTCGTGCTGCTGCAAATACTGTGAACAAAGTAACGCTGTTTTCGAATCAAAATGTACATGACAGGACTTACACGCCTGTAGCTGTACATCCGCAGATGACTCAGAGTCCACCATCAAGGGTGGTGAATACAAGGCAATTTACAACTTGTTTGCGCTGCGGGAGTGATCATTGATTCCATTCATGCCGCTTCAAAGGATACATTTGCAAGGGCTGTGGAACAATGGGACACCTCCAATGTATGTGCAGGTGAGCTGCAAACCCTGCTAATCTTGCAAACCACCATGTTGCAGAGGAGGACAGATCCACGGTGGATCATGATGAACCAGAGCCTTAGACCGAGGAGGCAGAGATATATGGAGTGCACAAATTTACCACAAAGTGTCCCCCGATAATACTGAAGGTTGAATTAAATGGACTCCCGTTGTCCATGGAACTGGACACAGGCACAAGCCAGTCCATAAAAATAAAAAGACTTTCGATAAGTTATGGTGCAACAAGGCTTCAAGGCCAGTCCTGACTCCCATTCATACCAAACTTAGAACGTACACAAAGGAACTGATTCCCATAATTGGCAGTGCTACCGTAAAGGTTCCTACGATGGAATGTTGCACGATTTACCACAATGAGTGGTACCGGGCGATGGCCCCACGCCGTTCGGCAGGAGCTGGCTGGGAAAGATACGCTGGAACTGGGACGACATTCGAGCACTTTCGTCTGTCGACA
This sequence comes from Pristiophorus japonicus, assembly GCF_044704955.1. Taxonomy (NCBI): domain Eukaryota; kingdom Metazoa; phylum Chordata; class Chondrichthyes; family Pristiophoridae; genus Pristiophorus; species Pristiophorus japonicus. Next base: position 44,577,880 of record NC_091980.1, on the reverse strand, counting down.
ACACCTCATGTGCCCAGGTCCTAAGCAAGTTTCCCTCACCGTTCGAACCAGGCATCAGGAAGTTCCAAGCAAGAGTGCAGATCCATTTGATTCCGGGGGCATGACCCATCAATCACATGGCGAGAGCAGCACCTTACATGATGAGAGAGAGGGTGGAGATCGAGCTGGACAGGCTGCAACGAGAGGGCATCATTTCGCCGATCGAATTCAATGAGTGGGCTCGTCCAATTGTTCCTCAAGGGAGACGGCAGCATCAGAATCTGTGGTGATTACAAAGTAACTATCAATCTTTCTCACTGCAGGATCAATACCCGCTCCCAAAGGCACACGACCTATTTGCGACGCTAGCAGGTGGGAAGCTGGACTTGACCTTGGCCTACATGACGCAGGAGCTGGAGGAATCATCGAAAGGCCTCACCTGCATCAACACGCACAAAGGTCTGTTCATTTATAACAGATGCCCGTTTGGGATTCAATCGGCCGCGGTGATATTCCAGAGGAACATGGAAAGCTTACTGAAGTCGGTCCCGCACACTGTGATCTTCCAGGACGGGATCTTGGTTACAGGTTGGGACACCGTTGAGCTCCTGCAGAACCTGGAGGAAGTTTTTAGTCAGCTTAATCGTGTGGGACTCAGGCTAAAATGCTCGAAGTGCATTTTCCTGGCGCCTGAAGTGGAGTTTTCCTGGGGAGAAGAATTGTGGCGGACGGAATCAGGCCCACCGATTCGAAGACGGAGGCAATCAAAGACGCACCAAGACCACAGAACGTGATGGAGCTGCGGTCGTTTCTAGGACTCCTGAACTATTTTGATAACTTCTTACCGGGTCTTAGCACATTGTTAGAACCCCTGCAATCTTTACTGCATAAAGGAGATGAATGGGTATGGGGTAAAAGCAAAGAAAATGCCTTTGAGAAAGCTAGGAACCTGTTATGTTCAAGCTTGTTTTGTACGATCCATATAAACATTTGGTACTAGCATGTGATGCGTCGTCGTACGGGGTCGGGTGTGTATTACAACAAGCTAATGAATTTGGGAAATTGCAACCGGTTGCTTATGCATCCAGAAGTCTGTCTAAGACCAAAAGGGCCTACAGTATGATCGAAAAAGACGCGTTAGCGTGTGTTTACGGGGTAAAGAAAATGCATCAATATCTGTTCGGGCTCAATATTCAATTGGAAACTGACCATAAGCCACTTATATCCCTCTTTTCTGAAAGTAAGGGGATAAATACGAATGCATCGGCCCGCATCCAGAGATGGGCACTCATGTTGTCCACATATAACTATGCCATCCGCCACAGGCCAGGCACAGAAAACTGTGCCGATGCTCTCAGTAGGCTACCATTGCCCACCTCTGGGGTGGAGCTAACACAGCCTGCAGATTTATTTATGGTAATGGAAGTATTCGAGAGTGAGCAATCACCTGTTACCACCTGACAGATTAGAATCTGGATGAGCCAGGACCCCTTATTGTCCTTAGTAAAAGGAGTTGGTCTAGTGTCCCGTTAGAGATGCAGGAAGAAATAAAGCCGTACCAGCGGCGCAAAGATGAAATGTCTATACAGGCAGACTGCGTCCTATGGGGTAATCGGGTAGTGGTGCCAAGAAAGGGAAGGGACACTTACATTAGTGATCTCCACATTACCCACCCAGGCATTCTAATGATGAAAGCGATAGCCAGATCCCATGTGTGGTGGCCTGGTATCGATGCAGACTTAGAGTCCTGTGTACACAAATATAATACATGTTCCCAGTTAAGCAATGCACCCCAGGGAGGTGCCACTACGTTTATGGTCTTGGCCCTCCAAACTGTGGTCTAGGGTTCATGTCGACTATGCAGGCCCATTCTTGGGAAAATGCTTTAATGGTTGTAGATGCCTACCCCAATTGGATTGAATGTGTGATAATGTTGGCAAGCACATCCGCCTACGGGAACCTATGGGCCATATTTGCCATGCACGGCCTGCCTGATGTCCTTGTAAGTGACAATAGGCCGTGCTTTACCAGTGCCGAATTCAAGGAATTCATGACCTGCAATGGGGTCAAACATGTCACATCTGCCCCGTTTAAGACAGCCTCCAATGGTCAGGCAGAACGAGCAGTTCAAACAATCAAGCAGAGGTTGGAAAGGGTAACTGAAGGCTCACTGCAGACTCGCTTATCCCGAGTCCTGCTTAGTTACCGCACAAGACACCACTCGCTCACCGGGGTCCCTCCCGCTGAACTGCTCATAAAAGGGCACTTAAGACAAGGCTCTCATTAGTCCACCCTGATCTACACGAACAGGTAGAGAGCAGGTGGCTTCAACAGAATACATATCATGATCGCGCAAATGTGTCATGTGAAATTGAAGTAAATTATTCTGTATTTATGTTGAACTATGGACAAGTCCCAAGTGGCTTGCTGGCACTGCTTTGGCCAAAGAGTGGAGTAGGGTGTTTGTGGTCAAACTCGCAAATGGACTCCCCTGCAGAAAACGCTTGGACCAAACCAAACTCAGATTTATGGACTATCCAGAACAACCCACAAAAGACTCTACCTTTTTCGACCCTCCAACACACACACAAGTGGCAACCGACCCAGTGGTTGACCACGAAGCAGAACCCATCACCCACAGCAACCCAGCAAGACTCACCACCCCCAGCAGTCCAGCAAGGCTAGCTGTGCAGTAGTCCAGCGAAGGTCCAACAAATGACTTACCAACACCAGCATTTGCACCGAGACGATCAACCAGGGAAAGGAAGGCCCCAGATCAACTCACATTGTAAATAGTTTTACTATTGACTTTGGGGGGAGGGGGGGAAAGTGTTGTTATGTATGTAAACCTGTAATTACCATGTCTAACCACCAGAGGGCTTATCCCCTGGAATCCCAAGGGATCCCACAATCCCTTGGGTGCACCTGTATATAAGGAGGCCTCACAGGCTGGAGAGGCACTCTGAGATCTGTAATAAAGGACTACGGTCACACTTACTTTGAGCTTGCAGTATCTAGTCTGACTCTCTATCAAAGACATAACACAAACCATGGCTATTTTTTAACCATGTCTCCGAATGGCTATTAGATCAAACCTATTAATTTCTATCTGTGCTATTAATTCATCTATTTTGTTGCGAATGTTTCGCACATTCAGATAAAGTGCCTTTACCTTTGACTTATTTCTATTTTTCCCTGATGTTCCTTTAGTCACTGATGCCTTTTTATCTTTGTTACTCCATCTTTCCCTTCCTGGCCCACTCTGCTTATTTTTATCCAAAATTCTTCTCTTCTCTAGAACTTTGACATTTCTCTTGCTGCTTTTAAATTTACTCTTTCCTGAATCCTCACCTCTGCCGCTCCCCCATCCCCCCCCCACCTTCATTAGTTTAAAGCCCTGTCTACTGTCCTAGTGTTTCGGATCGTCAGGACATTGGTCCCAGCGTGGTTTAAGTGTACCCAACGGAACAGTTCCCTCTTTCCGCAGTACTGGTGCCAGTGCCCCATGAACTGAAACCCTTTCCTCCCACACCACTCTTTGAGCCACACATTTAAACCTCTAATCTGTTTGCCTCATGCCAATTTGCATGTTGCTCAGATAACAATCCAGAGATTATTACCTTTAAAGTTCTCCTTTTTAATTTGGATCCTAGCTCCTCAAACTTCCTCAGCAGAACTTAATTCCTAGTTCGACCTATGTTGTTGGATCCTACGTGGACCACGACAACTGGATCCTCCCCCTCCCACTCCGAGTTGTTCTCCAGCTGCGAGGAGATATCCTTAACCCTGGCATCGGGCAGGCTACACAAACTTCTGAACTCCCGGTCGCGGCTGCAGAGAACCGTATCTATCCCCCGACTATATTGTCGCCTATTACTACCACATTCCTTTTTACTCCGCCCATTTGAATGGCCTGCTGTGGTCAGTTTGCCCATCCTCCCTGCAGTCCTTGTTCTCATCCATACAGGCAGCAAGTACCTCATAACTGTTGGACAAGCTCAAGGGCTGAGGCTCCTCCATCACTATGGGTCCCCATACCTTCCTGACTCACAGTCATAACCTCCTGTCCCTGACCATTGAGGAAGTCCAGTATTCACTAGAATTACAGAACTAATTCAGGAAGTTCTGCAATAGTGCTTCAGGATATCTGTACTGTGGAAACTGCCCTGTTTACATCGCAGAGCAGATTCTGCAAGAACCAAAATGGAAAACAACTTTGCAAAGAAAAGCCTTCATCGACAGCTATTTTGAAATTGTTGCTTACCGCTTTTGATTCTGGTTGCTGTACTTTCCTTGATTTATGCAACAACACATACAGGGTTGAGTTGCTCATCCATAGTCACATTGAAAGCATGGCTGCTCTTGTCTTTTTTTGGGACAAAGTATCTGATCATGTTTAACAATGTAACAATGATTCAATTTCTGTGTCTCCTCCTATTTACTTTATATTGCAATCTAACTTGGCTTTATAAATAGCGGTATATTGTACAAAAGCAAGAAAGTTTTGCTAAACCTTAGTAAATCACTGGTTGGGCCTCAGCTGGAGTATTGTGTCCAATTCCAGGCACCATACTTTACGAAAGTTGTCAAGGCGTTCTCGATGGTGCAGAGTAGATTTACTAGAATGGTAGCAGGGATGAGGGACTTCAACTGTGTGGGGAGACTAGAGAAGCTGGGTTTATTCTCATTCGAGCAGAAAAGGTTAAGGGGAGATTTAATAGAGTTGTTCAAGATTTGAAAGGTTTTGATAGAGTAGAGAAACTGTTTCCACTGGCGGGAGAATCGATAACCAGAGGAGGCAAATTTTGAGATAATTGGCAAAAGACCAAGAGGGACCCAGAAGGATGAGAACAACCTTTTTTTAACACCGTGTGCGGTTATGATTTGGAATGCATTGCCAGAAAGGGCAGTCGAAGCAAATTCAATAGCAACTTTTAAAAGAGAATTGGATATATACTTGGAAAAGACAAAAAAATTGCAGGCTATGAGGAAAGCTCAGGTGACTGGGACTAATTGGGTAGCTCTTTCAATGGGCCAGCATAGGCACAATGGACCAAATGGGCTTCTTCTGAAATGTATAATTGTATGCACGTTTGTGTATGAAACAAAGTAACAAACTATCAGTGTATCATTGTAAAGGATATCAATAAGTGCTGCATAAATTTTGAGAATTAAGCTTTTAGTCTGGCACATTAATATTAATAAGCAATTCTAATTTATCAGTTTTTTAATTACTATGACAAGGAATTTAAATAATTCTGTAATGCATCTTCATGTTCATTTGAATTATGTGCCGTGTCCTCTCTTGGCTCGATAGCTTATAACTTGTATTAAAATGATGCATCATTTATTATATGAAATGCAATAAGATTTAATTCAGATCATTCAGTGCTTTCATTTTCTACAGCTGCTTGTATTCCTCATTCTGATGAGAATCTTTTGCTCCCTGTAAATCTTTTTGGAAAACTTGTTTGCTTCATCAATTTTTGTTTTTACAATAATTGCTTTGGTCTTAATATCTTCTCAAGAGAATGAAAACAAAACATGAGTCAGTTGTTATTCTTTTGTAGGAGCTGATGTATTTCCTGCAGGAGTTTTTGTTGGTTAGCAATCATACATCTTAAATATATACTGATTTCCGATAGGAGTCTTATTACATATTTTCCATATTCCATGAATGTCCTTTTTCGGCATTTGTATTCGGTGGTGATTGATGTTACAGTACAGGTTTTTTTTCTATTTTGGACACCCATTGTCACCAGTAAGCATTCCCAGCCTTTGGTGTGCAGAGTAATGATTCCTATTTTCTGGTCAAGATGGGATCTTGGGATACTTTGAGTTGCAGGAATTTACTGTACTGATTTTTAGTTGCTACACAGATAATTAAATACAGGAGAATGAAACATGCATCGCAGGGCATATATCCAACATAATTTTAAATTCATACTTACAAGAAATGTAGCCTGAGGCACCGTTCTGCTTTGTGAGGTCTTGCTGTTTCCATTATCCAAAATAAGAACATTCAGATTATTTTGCTGTAACCAATTTTTTGCTTTTGCATGTTAGCACACAGCTATTAGTGTTCAACTGACTGAAAGAAAAAATAACTTGAATTTATATAGCGCCTTTCACAGCATGCACTAATGGCTACATTTGAAGTGTAGTCACTGTTGCTGTAATAGAGCTCCCCTTAGTGGACTACTATTCCACCTAGTGGATTACTGTGGTAATGCAACTACTGATGTAAATAATAAAGGATCAAATGGCAAGATGACATGATGACAGTTTTCTCTGTTAAGAGCCATCTTGTGTACTGTGCTTCTTAGTGATGTTGTAAGAATATTGGTGAGGAGGATAGGATTTTTGGATTCCCTAGCTGAATTTTTTGTTACTGGATGTTCCTGCCAACCAACAGAGAGAATTTGGGAGTTTCTTTGTTCTGCAGAACAGCTAAAATTTCAAGATAAATTACAAGCATATTTGGCTGAACTGTTGATGTTGCCAGAATCCAGATGTTTGCATCTATGGTAATAATTAAGTACTTGAGTGAATTCCATCATGACCGAGAGACTTTCAGAGCATATGTGAAGCATGTAGAAATATGTTTCACCGTGAATAATATCATCGAAGTCTACAATGATGAAAACCATAACCGGTTGATTTGAGAAAGGAAACAGACTATTTTCTTGATTGAAGCAGGCCCTAAGATGTAAAAACCCTGAAAAATGTGCTTGTTCCCATCAAGCCAAAAAACACGCCACTGATGGAGATTCTAAAGTGCTACAGTCCTGAGCCCCTGAAAATTACTGAAAGTTATTGTTTTGGAATATGAGATCAATTAATTGATGAGGATATCAGTGAGTACGTTGTAGTGTAAGCTATCCATTCAGTGTCATTTCAGAATTTTTCAGGACCGAGCATTGCGTGACCGCTTTGTTTGTGGGATGAAAAATGAAGCAATCAGAAGGAAGTTGTTAGCAATCTGTATCTTGACTTTTGATTTAGCTTGTCAGACAGTTAATTCGATGGATATTGCTGACCAATACTCCCGAGAATTTCGTACCATTTCTAGTCATCAGACAACCAAGGTGAATTGCCTGCAGGTTAGAAATAAAAGGCAGTTTAGTCCCAAGGCCTCAGCAACTGGCCAAGTTAACAGTATAGTCATGCTATCGGTGTCTGGGACAACACATTGCTCAAAGTTGTCCACATTTGAAGGCAGATTGTTTATACTGCAAGAAAACTGGGTATCTTGTGAAGGCATGCTGACTGAAGAGTAAACTGATGTTCAATGCTCGAAGTAGAAATCGCCAGACAATACATAGAATTGAAGAGAAGCAACAAAATGAGGAGGTTCTGGAATTAAATGTCATCAGGAGCACGAGGGTATCTAATAACGATTCGCGATGTATCGTTATCCAATTAGATGTTGTAGGACCCAAGATACCCATGGAAATCAATACTAGTGCATCCATGAGCATAGTAGCGGAATTGCTATATCTCGACAAGTTGTGTGATTTTTCACTGGAAAAATTGAAGCTAGAGCTGCATGGCTACTCAGCAGAGGAAATTCCTGTTGTAGGACGTATCACCATACCGGTGAAATGCAAGGATCACTTTCAGAGCTTGCCTCTTATAGTAGTCACAGGAGACAAACCTGCCTTGATAGGTAGAAATTGTTTGGGTTCAATGAAGCTGGATTGGAATGAGATTTTTCATGTGGAAACAAGATTTGCATCAAAAGATGACGTCCTCAAGCAGTATCTGAAGGTGTTTCACAAAGCAGGCAGTGGGATCCAATACTTCAAGGCCAGTGTCTGAGTGCAGAAGGACGCAAGACAAGTTTACTGAAAGCCACGTCCTGTGCTATACACACTCAAGGAGAGAGTTGAGCAAGAATTCAAAAGACTAGAAACTGAGACCATTATCTCAAAGGTAGATCTAAGTAATGCTGATCACAGTAATGCTGATGCTATATCAAGGTTGCCACCCCCATCACAAATTACAACCAATAGGGAAGAAGTGTTCTATTTTTCATATGTTGTTGAGCTGTCAGTCACAGCGAAAGAGAATGGTAGAGCAATCAAACATGACACTGTTATGTCAAAGGTATATGATTACATAGCAAATGGCTGTGTAACAAGGTATCAGAGAAAGATATTCATCCATACTTCGTTCTGAGGAATGAACTGTCATTGGATAAAAATTGTATCATGTGGGGTGCAAGAATGTTTATCAAAAATAAGTTCAGGTCAAAATTATTAGGAGATCTTCATGACCAGCAGTTGGGAATGTGCTTGACTAAGAGTTTTGCACAAAGTTACTTATGGTGGCCATGACTATGGGCTAGACTTTCCATTGGGATCGCCCAGTTACCGCCCATTTAACCGCTGAGATTGAGTTTAATGCCCATATTTGATTAAAAATGGAAACTAATGCCCAATTATTGCACATTTATCGCCGGCATAACTTTTGGCATACAGTTAATGCCGGGAATTGGCTGAACCACCCGCCCATATTTTTTTTTAAATCTGGCGTCATCACTCGTGCACCACCCAGAAGACTGTTTAGAATGGAAACTAACGCCCAAATACCGGCCAGATTATCGCCAAGTGTAACTTTCGGCATCTCGCCCATATAATGTCCAAATGATCACTGGCCCAAAAAGACGCTCAAGAAAAGCAGGACTCATCTGACCTTAACCCAGTGGTGTGGACACCATTTTGTAATTCAGAGGACTTTCCATAAAAGGCTGCTTCAAGTTCATAAGAACATAAGAATATAAGTAATAGGAGCAGGAGTAGGCCATACGGCCCCTCGAGCTTGCTCCGCCATTCAGTAAGATCATGGCTGATCATATCATGGACTCAGCTCCACTTCACTGCCTGCTCCCCATAACCTTTTATTCCCTTATCGCTCAAAAATCTATCTATCGCCTTAAATATATTCAATGACCCAGTGTCCACAGCTCTCTGGGGCAGAGAATTCCATAGATTTAAAATCCTCTGAGAGAAGAAATTTTTCCTCATCTCAGTTTTAAATGGGCGGCCCCTTATTCTAAGACTATGTCCCCTAGTTTTAGTTTCTCCAATGAGTGGAAATATGCTCTCTGCAACCAACTTGTCGAGCCCCTTCATTATCTTATATGTTTCAATAAGATCACCTCTCATTCTTCTGAACTCCAATGTGTTTAGGCCCAACATACTCAATCTATCCTCATAAGTCAGTCCCCTCATCTCCAGAACCAAACTAGTGAACCTGTGAACAGCCTCCAATGCAAGTATATCCTTCCTCAAATACGGAGACCAAAACTGTATGCAGTACTCTAGGTGTGGCCTCACCAATACCCTGAACAGTTGTAGCAGGACTTCTCTGCTTTTATACTCGATCCCCCTTGCAATAAAGACCAACATTCCATTGGCCTTCCTGATCACTTGCTGTACCTGCATACTATCCTTATGTGTTTCATGCACAAGTACCCCCAGGTCTCTCTGTACTGCAGCACTTTGCAATCTTTCTCGATTTAAATTACAATTTCCTTTTCTATTATTTCTACCCAAGTGGATAACCTCACATATTCCCGCATTATAATCCTTCTGCCAAAATTTGCCCATTCACTTAGCCTGTCTATATCCTTTTGCAGATTTTTTGTGTCCTCCTCACAATTTGCTTTCCCACCCATCTTTGTATCATCAGCAAACTTGGCTACATTACATTCAGTCCCCTCATCCAAATCATTAATATAGATTGTGAATAGTTGAGGACCCAGCACCGTTACCAGCAGCACCCCACTAGTTACTGTTTGCCAACCGGAAAATGACCCATTTATCCCGACTATCTGTTTTCTGTTAGTGAACCAATCCTCTATCCATGCTAATATATAACCCCAACCCCGTAAGCTTTTAGCTTGTGCAGTAATGGATGAACTTCAGCAATTGTACATCCCTATCTGGAGTAAAAATAAAACGGGGAAGGTGGCTCAACCGTGGCTAACAAGGGAAATTAAGAATAGTGTTAAATCCAAGGAACAGGCAAATAAATTGGCCAGAAAATGCAGCAAACCTGAGGACTGGGACAAATTTAGAATTCAGCAGAGGAGGAAAAAGGGTTTAATTAGGAGGGGGAACATAGAGTACGAGAAGAAGCTTGCCGGGAACTTAAAAACTGACAGCAAAAGCTTCTATAGATATGTGAAGAGAAAAAGATTAGTGAAGACAAACGTAGGTCCATTGCAGTCAGAATCAGGTGAATTTATAATGGGGAACAAAGAAATGGCAGACCAATTGAACAAATACTTTGGTTCTGTCTTCATGAAGGAAGACACAAATAACCTTCCGGAAGTACTAGGGGATTTAGTGAGAAGGAGGACTGAAGGAAATCCTTATTCGTCGGGAAATTGTGTTGCGGAAATTGATGGGATTGAAGGCCGATAAATACCCGGGGCCTGATAGTCTGCATCCCAGAGTACTTAAGGAAGTGGCCATAGAAATAGTGGATGCATTGGTTAAAATTTTCCAACAGTCTATCGACTCTGGATCAGTTTCTATTGACTAGAGGGTAGCTAATGTAACACCACTTTTTAAAAAGGGAGGGAGAGAAAGCGGGTAATTATAGACTGGTTAGCCTGACATCAGTAGTGGGGAAAATGTTGGAATAAATTATTAAGCATGAAATAGCAGCGCCTTTGGAAAGCAGTGACAGGATCGGTCCAAGTCAGCATTGATTTATGAAGCGGAAATCATGCTTGACAATTCTTCTGGAATTTTTTGAGGATGTAACTAGTCGAGTGGACAAGTGAGAACCAGTGGGTGTGGTGTATTTGGACTTTCAAAAGGCTTTTAACAAGGTCCCACACAAGAGATTAGTGTGCAAAATCAAAGCACATGGTATTGGGGGTAATATACTGACATGGATAGAGAACTGGTTGGCAGACAGGAAGCAGAGAGTCGGGATAAACGGGTCCTTTTCAGAATGGCAGGCAGTGACTAGTGGAGTGCCGCAGGGCTCAGTGCTGGGACACCAGCTCTTTACAATATACATCAATGATTTAGATGAAGGAATTGAGTGTAATATCTCCAAGTTTGCAGATGACACTAAACTGGGTGGCGATGTGAGCTGTGAGGGGGATGCTAAGAGGATGCAGGATGACTTGGACAGGTTAGGTAAGTGGGCAAATGCATGGCAGATGCACTATAATGTGGATAAATGTGAGGTTATACACGTTGGGGGCGTAGTGTCCCTGCACCTTACCATAAATTCACATGAGGCATGGATATATCAGACACGGTCACTCTGTGACCTTCACCTTTATTGCCAAGACCAAGGGGTGTGGACCCTGGGTGGGACGTCCTCTTTTATACCTGGAAACCCAGGTGAGGAGTGTCTCCCGCAAGTTCACCCACTGTGGTCAGGGTGTGCATTTCTAGGGTACAGGTACAGTGTACATGAGTTACAGTTACATGACTATGTCATTGCAAGATGGTTAAATACATGACATCACCTCCCACCTTAAGTCTTTTTGTTTCAGAGGTTAAGTCTGTCAGGTGGTTGACGCTCTCTTGTGGAGCGCCGAAGTTGTGGCTCTGGTGGCTGAGCCTCGGCGCGCGTCTCTGTCACTTGAGGTGATTCCGGCCTGTCTTCGTTGCTCGTCCGCTGGCAGTGGTGTGGGTGCCATCTCATGCTCTTCTTCAGGTTCCTCCGTGTCTACGCTGAACCTTTTCTTTACTTGGTCTAAGTGTTTGCGGCATGTCTGCCCATTGTTTAGTCGGACCACCATGACTCTATTTCCTTCTTTGCCAATTACTGTGCCCTCAAGCCACCTGGGTCCCAAAGCATGGTTAAGAACAAAGACCGGGTCATCTATTTCTATACACCTCCCTCTTGAGTTTCGATCATGGAGCTCAGTTTGGAACTGGCACTTGCCCTCAACAATGTCTGCCAGGTACCTGGGTGAATGAGTGACAGCCGTGCCTTGAGCATTCGTTTCATGAGGAGTTCCGCTGGCAGGACTCCCATGAGTGAGTGCGGGCAGGACCTGTAGGCCAGCAGGAGGCGCGATAGGCAGTACTGAAGGGAGGGTCCTTGGATGCATAGCATGCCCTGTTTTATGACTTGGACCGCCCGCTCCGCCTGGCCATTGGAAGCCGGTTTGAACGGCGCCGTCCTGACGTGCTTAATGCCATTGCCCGACATAAACTCCTGAAATTCATGGCTGGTGAAACACGGGCCATTGTCGCTGACCAGGATGTTCAGCAAGCCATGGGTCGCGAAAACCGTATGCAGATTCTCCACGTTGATGGATGTCGTGCACGAGTGCAATATGATGCACTCAATCCACTTCGAGTATGCATCGACAACGATCAGGAACATTTTCCCCATGAACGGGCCCGCATAGTCTACGTGAATGCGTGACCATGGTCTGGTGGTCCCTGGGAGCATTGCCCAGCTGAGCACACATCGTGCACCTGTAATGTGACCGGGCAATGGCCTTCATTAACACGATGCCAGGGTGCTCGCTGTGGAGTTCCCTGATGAAGGCTTCCCTTCCTTTCGGGGGCATGACTACCCGGCTGCCCCATAGCAGGCAGTTGGCTTGGATGGAGAGCTCATCCATCCGTCTCCGAAATGGTCTGACTTCCTCGGGGCACGCCCTGTGTTCAGGCGCCCAATCCCCGGTCAGGACAGATTTCTTTATCATGGCTAGGAGGGGGTCCCTGTTGGTCCAGAGTTTGATCTGGCGGGCTGTGATGGGGGACCCCGCAGTGTCAAAAGCCGCAATGGCCATGGCCATCTCGGCGATCTGCTCCGACGCCCCCTTGGTGGTGGCCAGTGGGAGCCTGCTGAGCGCGTGAGTGCAATTTTCGGTGCCTGGCTGGTGCCGTATGGTGTAGTCATACGCAGCCAACGTGAGGACCCAGCGCTGTATGCGAGCTGATGCATTGGCGTTGACAGCCTTGCTGTCGGACAACAAGGATGTTAATGGCTTGTGGTCCGTCTCTAGCTCGAACTGTCTACTAAAAAGGTACTGGTGCATCTTTTTCACTCCGTAAACACACGCGAGTGCTTCCTTCTCGACCATGCCGTATCCACGCTCTGCCTGGGAGAGCGACCTGGAGGCATAAGCCAACAGTTGGAGTCTGCCGTCATAGTTACCCTGCTGCAACACACACCCAATCCCGTAGGATAACGCATCGCATGTTAAGACCAGTTTTTTACAGGGATCATACAAAGTCAACAGTTCGTTCGAACACAGCAGGTTCCTCGCCTTATTGAAAGCCCGTTCTTGACAGTCCCCTCCAAACTATTCACAACCTTTACGCAGGAGCATGTGTAACGGTTCCAACAATGTGTTTAAGTTTGGCAGAAAGTCCCCAAATAGTTCAAAGGTCCCAGGAATGATCGCAACTCCGACATGTTGCCGGGTCTGGGCGCCTGGCGGAACGCCTCCGTTTTTGATTCAGTGGGCTGGATCCCCTCTGCGGCAACCCTCCTGCCCAAAAACTCAACCTCTGGGGCCAAAAACACACACTTGGCCTTTTTCAGCCGCAAGCCTACCCAATCCAATCAGCGTAGCACCTCCTCCAGGTTGTGGAGGTGTTCTTCGGTGTCTCGATCTGTTATGAGAATGTCGTCTTGGAATACGATCGTTCCAGGAATGGATTTGAGCAAGCTTTCCATGTTTCTCTGAAAGATGGCTGCTGCCGAACGAATTCCAAACAGCACCTGTTGTAGACAAATAATCCCTTGTGCTGTGATGGTGGTCAGAAGCTTGGATTCTTCAGCCAGTTCCGGAGTCATGCAGGCCAAAGTGAGGTCCAACTTCGTGAACAGCTTGCCACCTGCCAGCCTGGCAAAAAGGTCCTCCGCTCTCAGAAGCGGGTATTGGTCTTGCAGCGATACTCGGTTGAGGGTGGCTTTGTAGTCGCCACAAATCTGCTTTGAGGACGGGAACGATGGGACTTGCCCAGCCGCTGAATTTAAAGGCCGAAATTATGCCCTCTATGAGTAGCCTGTCCAGTTCACATTCAATCTTTTCACGCATCACATACGGCACCACTCTGGCTTTGTGGTGCACTGGTCTGGCGTCCGGCGTGATGCGTATAATTACTTTAGTGCCCTTGAACGTTCCGACACCAGGTTGAAACAGTGATCCGAATGTTTGCAGGACCTGTGAGCATGAACTTCGCTCCACGGATGAAATGGTGTGTACATCCCCCCATTTCCAATTCATCTCAGCTAGCCAACTCCTCCCCAAAAGCGCGGGGCCATTTCCCGGGACGATCCAGAGTGGCAGCCGGTTCTGTGATCCTTTATGTGTTACCACCAAGTTTGCACTGCCCATCACTGGGATGATCTCTTTGGTGTACGTCCGTAGCTGCGTCTCAATGCGTTCCAGTTTGGGCCTGCTAGCTCTGTGTGGCCATAGTCTCTCAAATTGTTGGGCACTCATGAGTGACTGGCTAGCTCCCGTATCCAGCTCCATGTGCACCGGGGATGCCATTCAGTAAGACTTTCATCATCATGGGTGGTGTTTTAGTGTATGAGCTGTGGACGTCAGCCACTTGAACCCGCTGAACTTCAGCATCTATGGCTTTACCCCAGGCCTCATCCTGCATTGCAGACCCCTCGTCTGGTTCCTCTGTCTCACAGATTAGCCTCGCTACTGCCTTTTTACACATCCTAGCCAAGTGTCCACTGACATTACAAATCCTACAGGTATATTGCTGGAACCTGCAGCTTCTCGCAGTGTGTCTACCCCTGCACCTCCAGCATGAGCTGAGATTGAGATTGCTGTTAACAAAAGGACTGTGACCAGGCATTTCTCTCTGATTGCCCATTTGGCTGTTTCTAAGCACTCTGATGGTGTGTGTTAATGGTCCCATCGCGGGACGCATTGTTCCTTGAGATGGCGTGAATTGCCGATCCCCTTTCCATTGTCCTTGTTGCGGGCCCACCCTAGAGCCTGTTGCTGCCTGGGCAGTTTCGAAATGCCCTTGCCTGCCTGCGGGGTCCCGAGCTGCGTTCACCGTGTTAACTCCCTGGTCCATCGCCATGTTTGGACCAGGGCTGCGCGCGTAATTTAGCTTGGTCTCCTCTTCCCCTGCCATAAAGGTCTGAGCTATCAACGCCGCCCCTTCAAAAGTCAAGTCCTTAGTCTTTATGAGCTTCCTGAAAATGCAGGCATGATTAATGCCCTCGATGAAAAAGTCACTTAACATATCCCCCCTGCAGGCATCGGAGAACTTACAGAGACTGGCCAAGCGCCGTAGTTCCGCCACGAAGTCCGAGACGTTTTGTCCCTCCCGACGCCGGTGAGAGTAGAACCAGTGCCGGGCCATGTGTACGCTACTCGCCGGCTTGAGATGCTCACTGATCAGCTGGCTGAGCTCTTCAAAGGACTTGTCCGCCGGCTTTTGGGGTGCGAGCAGGTCGTTCATCAGTGCATACGTCTGTGGTCCGCAGCTGGTCAGTTGATGCACCCTCCGCTTGTCAGCCGCTGTCTCTTCCAGCCAGTCTTTTGTGACAAAGCTCTGCTGGAGTCTTTCCACGAAGTCGTCCCAGTCCTCGCCCACACAGTAACGTTCCACTGTGCCACCGGTGGCCATCCTCGTGGTTCGTTGATTCCATTTCTCATCGCCAAATGTAGTGTCCCCTGCACCTTACTACAAACTCACACGAGGCATGGATATATCAGACACGGTCACTCTGTGACCTTCACCTTTATTCTCAGGACCAAGGAGTGTGGACCCTGGGTGGGACCTCCCCTTTTATACCTGAAAACCCAGGTGAGGAGTGTCTCCCGCAAGTTCACCCCCTGTGGTCAATGTGTGCATTTCTAGGGTACAGGAAAAGCATACATGAGTTACAGTTACATGACTATGTTGTTGCAAGATGGTTAAATACATGACAGGGGGCAAAAACGCGAAGACAGAATATTATCTGAATGGCTGCAGATTAGGAAAAGGGGAGGTGCAACGAGACCTGGGTGTCATGGTTCATCAGTCATTGAAAGTTGGCATACAGGTACAGGAGGCGGTGAAGAAAGCAAATGTTCTGTTGGCCTTCATAGCTAGGGGATTTGAGTATAGGAGCAGGGAGGTCTTACTGCAGTTGTACAGGGCCTTGGTGAGGCCTCACCTGGAATATTGTGTTCAGTTTTGTTCTCCTAATCTGAGGAAGGACGTTCTTGCTATTGAGGGAGTGTAGCGAAGGTTCACCAGACTGACTCCCGGGATGGCTGGTCTGACATATGAGGAGAGACTGGATCAACTGGGCCTTTATACATTGGAGTTTAGAAGGATGAGAGGGGATCTCACAGAAACATATAAGATTCTGACGTGATGGGACAGGTTAGATACGGGTAGAATGTTCCCGATGTTGGGGAAATCCAGAACCAGGGGACACAGTCTTAGGATAAGGGGTAGCCATTTAGGACTGAGATGAGGAGAAACTTCTTCACTCAGAGAGTTGTTAACCTGTGGAATTCCCTGCCGCAGAGAGTTGTTGATGCCAGTTCATTGGATATATTCAAGAGGGAGTTAGATATGGCCCTTACGGCTAACGGGATCAAGGGGTATGGAGAGAAAGCACGAAAGGGGTACTGAGGGAATGATCAACCATGATCTTATTGAATGGTGGTGCAGGCTCGAAAGGCCTAATGGCCTACTCCTGCACCTATTTTCAATGTTTCTATGTTTCTATGTAACTGCTTATGTGGCACCTTCTCGAATGCCTTTTGGAACTCCAAATGCACCACATGCAATGGTTCCCCAAATCCACCTGCTCATTACATCCTCAAAGAACTCCAGCAAATTTGACAAACATGATTTCCCTTTCATAAACCATGCTGACTCTGCTTGATTGAATCATGCTTTTCCAAATGTCCCGCTACTGCTTCCTTAATAATGGACTCCAGCATTTTCCGAACGACAGATGTTAGGCTAACTGGTCTATAGTTTCCTACTTTTTGTCTGCCTCCTTTTTTAAATAGGGGCATTACATTTGCGGTTTTCCAATTTGCTGGGACCGTCCCCAAATCCAGGGAATGTTGGTAGAATACAACCAATGTATCCACTATCTCTGCAGCCACTTCTCTTAAGACCCTAGAATGTAAGACATCAGGTCCAGGGGACTTGTTCGCCTTTCGTCCCATTATTTTACCGAGTACGACTTCTTTAGTGATAGTGATTCTATTAAGTTCCTCCCTGCCTATAGCCCCTTGATTATCCATTATTAGGATGTTTTTAGTGTCTTCCACCATGAAGACCGATACAAAATCTCTGCCATTTCCCTGTTCTCCATTATTAATTCCCCAGTCTCATCCTCCAGGGAACTAACATTTACTTTAGCCAATCTTTTCCTTTTTATGTATCTGTAGAAACTCTTACTATCTGTTTTTATATTTCGTGTTAGTTTACTTTCATAATCTATCTTCGCTTTCATAATCATTTTTTTTTATCTTCTCTGCTGGCTTTTAAACAGTTCCCATTCATCTGGGAGCTTTGAAATAATTTGTGAGTGCTTTTATGGTGATTTTATAATCTCTTGATAACCATCTAATCACATTGTGATGAATTTTGAGTTTCTATTGCGTTTTTAGAGGACAATTTAATAATTTTGAAGACATATAAATAGGCCATTGTTAGTAATGGGGCCTGTAATTTCTCAGCAAGTATTGATGATTACTCACATGCTGCAGACTAGAGATGGGAAAAAGTTTATTGAAGAGCATTATGTGCCCGACCAAAGAGGAGGAGGAGACCTTACACCCAACACACTTACAGAGATAAGTGATCATACCTGGACTTGTCCGATAACACTTTCCGAAAGGAGGTCATGTGAGATATGCCAGCTAATTAAGGGAGATCTGCAGCCTAACAGCACCATCAGAACTGCACTGCCAATTGAGGTCAAGGTTACTGCGGTACTTTCCTTCTATGCATCAGGCTCCTTTCAGGCCTCAGCTGGCGACATTTGCGACATCTCTCAGCACACCACACATTGCTGCATTCGACAGGTGACTGAAGGCATTTACGCTCACAGGATGTACTTTATAAACTTCCCTATGACCAGGGAGGTACAGACTAGATGGCTTTGGGTTTCTCGAGAATAGCAAACTTCCTCAAGGTGCAGGGAGAAATAGACTGTACGCAGATCGCCCTGCGAGCACCTTTTCAGGATGCAGAGGTGTTTTGGAACTGAAAGGGATTCCACTCCCTAAATGTGCAACTCGTTGTTGACCACAGGCAAATAATAATGGCAGTAAATGCAAAATTTCCAGGCAGCATCCATGATGCACACATCTTGTGTGAGAGCACTGTCTCTGACCTGTTTAAGAGTCAGCCACAAGGTCACGGTTGGATACTGGGGGATAAAGGATCTGGCCTTACCAGCTGGCTGATGACCCCCCTGCTTAAGCCCCAGATGGAAGCCGAGAAGCGCTACAATGAAAGCCACATAGCCACACACAATATCATTGAAAAGACAATTGGAGTGCTTAAGCAAGACTTCAGATGCCGGGACCACTCAGGAGCGACTTACAATACCACCCTGAGCAGTTCGCTCAGTTCATTGTGATGTGCTGTGTGTTGCATAACTTAGCTATCAGGAGGGGACAAGAATTGCGAGATGGGACTGCCGGTCCACCTCAGGAGTGAGGGGAGGCGGAAGAGGAGGATGAGAAGGTGGATGAGGACATCAGGGAGGATAATCAGGCTGGCGTTGAAATCATGCCTCCACCCCACTCGAGACCGCAGGAAAAGGCCTGTGGTAGTTACGCAACTGCAAGCTCATAAATGAACACTTTATGTGAAGTTACGTAAGTGACAGTTACAGTTGTGTTATGTTATGTTTCATCCTTGCCTGGCCTGGCCTCACTATTGTTTTCAAACGTTGTATTGATGTTTAACATTATTGGAAGACACTGCACAACAATGTTAAGTTAAATCAATTTTCTTTAATGAATACAAAAGTTTTAAACAATTATTTTTAGCAAAACACCCATCTACCCCCTAACCCCACCCCAGCAGTGAAAACTTTTAAAATAACAATAACAACATATATAAGGTATAACAACAACAATAAAAACAACAAAGTTTAAAAAATAATTATAAATATAACACCCACCCACCCAACAGTTAACAAATTTATTAATAACAAGCTACTTGCGGCTATGCTTCACCTTGCCTTTACCCCACCACCCCCCCCCCCCCGCCCCCATTGGTCTGAACCCCACCTATCCCCCTTGTACCCACACTAAGCCGCCTTGTAGCAGGGCATCTCGAGCACTGCTGCTGTGTGGGGGCTGACAGCAGATTCAAAGATGGGGCTGGAGAAGATGGAGAGGACGTTTGCAAAGAAATGTCCTCCAAGTCAGTAGCAACTGCTTCTGACTCGCATGCGTCGGCAATGGCGGTACGACACGTTGGGGTGCAATGCTGTATTCCAAGACTACAGGCTGCCATCTGGTATCCATGGACTCGGCTATCCTCTCCATCACCGCTACCATCTGCGACATCTCCTGCGAGACTATCGCGGTCAGAGCTGCAATGTGACCAGTTAACCCGTCCATCGCTGGAGGAGCTCTCGACCAATGTCAACGTTCGTCCTAGACAATTGCACCATGTCCATGCTGACATCTGCCGGTCTTGGAGCAATGTGATCTCACGGAACCAACCTCCACGGGGTCGGCGCAGTCATTAAACCACTCGGCGTGCCCTGCTGCAAGGAGCTTGGCCCCGCTGCTTTCTCAGTGGATGAGGACATGGCTGCAGGAACATTTGAAGACCCTGCTGCAGCTCTTCCTCCACCTTCTCACTCTCCTCTTGCACTAGTAGAGGAGAGGCTCTTGCCTCCTCGCCTCCTGATACAGCTTTCAGAATCTGGGGAACCTGGGGAGCCTGGTGAGCCTGGGGAGCCTGGGGAGCATGCAAAGCCTGGTGACCTAAAAAACATAAATGAGGTTAGTAGACGAGAAGGGGATGCCAGGATGACATGAGCATGCTTACACTACACAGTCATATGTACGAGGAGCAACACTACTGCTATAAATCTCACCGACAGTCATCACATATAACTAACATCATGATGGTACAGAATCTGCATTGCATTTCAATGATATTTCATCATCCCATCATTAATTACATAATGTTACATAACATTACATCAATCATATGTTGTATTGAAATGGCATTAAATTATTTTAAATCACCAATGGTTTATACATTACTCACATGGCACAAGAACAGGTTCAGCACCATCACTGGTGGCCGACTGATTGTGGACCTCCACTAATGCCAACACCCAGTCCTCAAGGTAGGTCAGTTGGCAAAGGTATGCCGGTCCTCCTCCAGTCCGCCTCAGCTCAGCTTGGTTTTTTGACAGTTTCTTCTGCAAATGTGACAAGAGCATGGCATAAGCTCATTGGCTAGGTACTATTACAGATATTACAGATATTAATAAATACTATTACTATTACACTACACACACAACACAACACACAGAACACACAGATAATCCGCTATTAGTCATCGCCCTTGCTATTCATCGTTAACGTTATATGCTAATATGCATTGTATGCAATTGTATGCATAGTTATATCTACGGTCTGAGAATAAATTTAATAAGATCGAGGTTAGGAACTAACACATGACACCAAAATTACAGCCTAATTACAATCCAGCAGATCATTGCATCATTACAATTTGTAAATTTAATAAATTTAACACTTACTCTTCCAGAACCAACAAGGTCGTTCCAGTGCTTGCGGCACTGGTTCGACTCATGTACCTCATGTGTTACAGATGAGACCACTTCGCGATCTCCGTCCATATACATTGATAAAACCTGCGGGATGGTTTTCCACGACCACCCCGGGTCAATTGGGCCCAACGACTTTCTACCTCTTGTACGAGGGCAGCATTGGCCTCCTCAGAGAAATGCTTTGTGCGCCTTCTACCACCCATCTCCTCTCCCACCTCACCCAGATCACTCCTTTCAGCCACCTCCTCCACCTCTACGACATTGACACCTCATCTGCATGCTCCATTATTTTTAATAAAATTACTTTCAATTTGTTTCATCAAAAAATCTATTAATCTCGATCTCTCCAAACCAGCTTTCCACCCACAACCACACTCGACTCTCTCTCTCTCTCTCTCTCTCTCTCTCTCTCTCTCTCTCTCTCTCTCTCTCTCTCTCTCTCTCTTTGTTCTGCACATGTGCAGATGACCACTGACCTCCAGAATCACGGGAAAAGTTAATCACCAAAAAAAACCACACATGCGCAGAACGGCCGTTTCTATGGATGCTGACCTTGCATGATGGAATAAATCACGAACGCCCATTTCAAATCGCTACGGCTAATGCCCAAATTAACAAATGGAAACTAGTGGGTTTTAAAACGGGCGATATTCTGGCGTTCTGAAAAATAATATTATCACTAACACTGGAAATATCGCCCATTTTTGGGCGATATAGAACCTGATGGAAAGTCTAGCCCATTGAGTACATCATTAATCAGTGTACAACATGTCAATCGGTAAGCAAGAAACCACCATCAGTACCATTACAGCTATGGAAAGGCCTCCCAGAGTGTCGCAAAGGTTATATATAGGTTTTGCTGAGCTAGAAGGACAACAATTGTTCATTGTGATTGATAGCCATTCGAAGTGGGTAGAGTTGTTTCCGATGCAGAAAATAACAACAAGTGCTAGACAATTTGTGAAGATTGTTTTCTTCATATGGCTTCCCAGAAGAAATTGTGTCTGATAATGGGCTGCAATTTTATTCAGAAAAATTTGCACAATTCATGAACAGAAACAGTGTGAAACATACTGAAGTTCCACCATACCGCCTTGCTTCAAATGGTGCAGCAGAGCACACAGTACAAATTTTAAAACGTGCCCTCATCAGGCAAATGTTGGATCCAAAGAATCCAAAGAAATGGCAGTTGTCGTTGGACAACAAACTGACACACTTTCTAATTACTTATCGTAATACTCCTCATACAACTACTGGTAGAACACCAGCAGAGTTGTTTCTCAAATAACAGCCACGAACCAGCTTCTTGTTGTTAAAGCCGAACTTGGCACAGCCAGTAGAAGAGAAATAATTAAAACAGAAAGAGAATCATGATAGAAGTAGAGTAAGAGAGAGAAGTATGAAATTGAATCAGAAGGTGAGAGTGAAGAACCATCACCATAAATGGTTAAAGTGGTTACCAGAAATGTGTACTTAAGATATGTGGTCCTTGCACATATTTGGTCAAGATGTTTGACCATGGAAAGATTAGTTTTATTCACATTGATCATTCTTTACCCACAGATGTGGGAGGAGTTAAAAATTGAAATGGTTCGATTAATTCTGAAGAGTCAGATAGTCTTGTGACAAGTAGAGTACCAGTAGCAAATCCTACATCAGAAGTACTAGAAACAAGTTCACAAGAAAGTCAGAATTTAAGTCTGAGTCCGAGTCAGGCAGACAAACAGTCTGAAATTGTAGAGGGTCAATATGTAGATCAAGGGTTGCCCTTAGAGAAAAACTCTCCTCAGGCTCAGCCTAGAATGAGTCTAAGTTCGACACCAAGTTTGGAAAGTTCTGTTCGAGTGCGAAGGTATTCTCTTTGAAACAGAAAACCAGTGGTTAAGTTTGATTTGTACATATGGAAAAATAAGACCATGGGGCCAAAATTGCCCATGTCCGAAACGAGGTGCACACACCCCGTTTCTACTGTTTTTACCGTCGCGGAGGTTGAGGTGGCCTCTTGAGCAAAATTCTTTTCCCTGGCTTTTTTTTTCAGCCGGATCGGAAGTCGCTCATAATGGAGGCGGTAGTGCGGCGGTGAGCTGACTAGAGAGGCAGAAGTTGGGGGTGGATGTAGAGACTACCACTGTCAGTCATCAGCGTAGTGCTGCTGATACCATTACAGCACCCCTTCACCTCGGCTCTCCGCTTCATTTAAAGGGGAGAGCCTGCGCGATGTTTAAACTTCAGTCCAGAGTTTTGGAGGGCCAGCAGCCTGGCTGCCAGGAGGTGCCAGGCTGCCTGTGGATGGCCAGGGCAAACCCAGGGGCATAGTTGTCGGCCCAACATGGCAGTTATTCGACAAAATAACAAATATGATGGCAGCGGTAGTGCGTCCGCCCCTTTAATGGGAGCTGCACCGCCATTGCAGAAGGCCACAGCCTCAGTGCACCATCCAGAAAAAGCAAGATTTGGCATCACCTGGATGAGGAAGATTTTCTCAGCGGAATTTCGCCGTTGCGGGGGAACATCGGCTGTGCGCACTGTGATGACGCACTTAGGACGGATCGGCAGCAGTGGAGCAGTAAGGGTGGGAGCGGGTCACTGCCAGGTTACCACGGGAGCAGAATTTTGATCATGGCGGCCATTACATGAGAAGTCGGCGACCATTGCACTCTGCAGCGTGGCCGCCAATTTCTGGTGTTAACAGGGCTTAAAGGAAGGGGCAATTTTGGCCCCCATAGCTTTTGTTGTATATACCATGCAACTTATGTATGATGATTATTTTGTTATGATTACTTCTTTAATAAGGAGAGAGAAGTGTAATAGAACTCCCACTAGTGAACTACTGTTCCAGCTAGTGGACTAACTGTGGTAATGCAACTACTAAAGTAAATAATAAAAGATCATGTGCCAAGGTGACATAGTATCAGTTTTCTCTGTTAAGAGCCATCTTGTGCAGTGTGCTTCTTAGTGATGTCGTAAGAATATATCACAGTTGCAATGTGGATAAAAGCACACAGGAAGGTCCCACAAACAGAAATAAGATAAATAACCAGAATGGCGAATTTGCCCTTACCTAACTGGCAGAACCAGGCGGGTAAAATCGGCCAGATAACTTATCTGCCAACGTCCCACTGCATTCTACTTTAACCTGCTCTTCTGAGCAGGTGGAAAGGAAACCCGCTTGAAGCCAACGAGGTCTTTCTTTACAAACCCTTTCAAAAATTGGTCAGAAACTAGCTTTTACATCTGATTAAGGCCGTGGGATACTAGTAGATGGTTTCTTTGAATATATGTTTGATATGCCTGCAGGTATGGTCGGTCATATCTGCCAATATGTCCCAAATCTGGCTATTTTGGTTGTTGATCAATCTGTAGTACTCCCCTACACCCTCCCTACCTCTGCATAAATATCAAGGCCTATATGTTGTGACTGAGAAGTTCTGATGAACCACCCAGCATAACAGTCAGTCAGAGCTTAACTTTTCCTCTCTGTGGTACTTGGCCTGTAGTCGTAAACAACCTTAAGAATTGCCTCCTCTGAATACACAAATCCTCCACCAAAGTGAGGTATGTGCACCTCTATCTGTAGATGTAGCAGGTGTGACAGTGTCGGTGGCTTAGCACAGAACATTTTTAATGCCGCTTCACCTGCCAGGCATCTTTTAGTTGGTCTTGCTCCTCCCAAGACTTTACAACAATAACATTCCCATTGGGAAACCCACAGATGGCATGACACAATTGAAAGGAAAAAAAAGCAGCAGAGTAATTATTAGAAAGGCTCATAAAAGCCTAATTGGAAGCAGAAGAACAGTGCAGAAATAGCCTTTAAACTGCTAACTGAATCTTTTTACTATCCCTTTGAAATTAACTTCCAACCAGAACTAGTCCCTTGGCAACCCTTGATGTGTGTTCTATATGTGGGTGTGATTTAGTGCCCTCCATGCTATTTTCTACAGTTTGAGAATTCAGAACATCGTCCAGTCCCCAATTTAAATAGCGGCAGAAAAGCGTACAATGTTCAAATGGCTGGGAGGGCCGAGAGAATACATCTCTGTGCTTTTTTTTTCGTGCCAACCTCTGGAGTGGAATATACATGGAAATCAAACTCTTTATGTAGGTTACACACTGTTTTTTCCCATTATGATTATACTTGTCGGGAAGTGTTTTTCTTGCTTGGTTTGAAGATTTCTACCAGTTATAGTGGAATGACCCAATCCGTAAGTGCTTATTTCACATGCAAAATACTGATAGAGGGTGGCTTGTAATGAGTGATTTGACTGTATGTTCCAAGCTGTGCTTAAACAAAATGTGCAAGAAAATGATTTCATTGGCCCCTAACAGATACGTAAGTGACGCCTTGTAGCAACTAACTCTTGTTTGTTCCTTAAAACCAGGCTGCACAGGATGAAGCAAATATATTTTTGGGGAGTTTCTGTCAGGCTCACGAAGAGCTCAGACTGAACCAATACCTTGGAAGCCACATTTATTTTTTAGCTCTCAGCAGGCATTGCATTTACTGGAATATAATTATTTTTATTCTTAGTTTTTAGTAAAAGGACACTGTTTTTTTAAAAATGGTTAGCTAATCATTTTGAGAAGATGAACAAAAACAAGTAGTGTATCATTTTTCAGTGTTTCAATGGGAATTACACCATTAAATTTAATTTTTGTAAGTTGAGTAACGTTCAGCATAATCTCTTTGATGAAGATAGTCTCCCTTTATAGCCGAGATAAAGCACTCACAGCACTTCAAAATAACCCATTTTGTGTGAATCATTTTAAGGCATCTCGATGGTTTGAAAGACATAGTAAGCCTCTATTTATAAAATTAACTACTTGGCAGAACTTTCTTTAATGATTATGTTTTTATTGGTCTAAGTTTCTAAAGTCATTTTCTCCCCTTTCTTTTTTTGCCTCTCTCTACACCACCACTGTCTGCAATCAAAAGGGCAGCCTTGGCTCTACCTGAAATTACCTCCTAAAAGCTGCCCAAGAGCAGCCTGGAGTAACTCTCTGCCTTATTTTCGCTGCTAGCTTGTGGAGAAATGTCTGTCCTCTGTTTGGTACTTCGTCAGTTCAGTATGCCTGAAATCCATAATTAATCCACAGAGAGGGCAGTGAACCTATGTCCTACCAATCCATGTCACAATCCATTTGGGATCAAAACCTGCTGCACGACTATTTGTACATGAATAGTGAAACCAAAAGTAAATGATTTGTAATGCAATGATATGTCTGTGTTGCCAACCATGATGTCATAACATGCCAACAACCTCCCTTTAACAACTAGACCTTTATCTTCAAGAAATTGATACAAAAAGGGTTAATTTTTTCTCAAGTTATTTCACTGGGACAGCTATGACAATACTTTCTCCTGGTCAGTATGTACACTGCAGATATGCTGGCTCTCCTCAGTGATTACAGCATGCTATTCCTCGATTGTCTGATCCGCACAGCTGGAAATGTTGGTCTCCCTTATTGAAAACAGCCTTCAGACACATCGGCCTGGATAATAACAGGGAGGTGGGAAAGGAGTGGGAGCGGGGGGGAGATTTAATGGCTGAAATACCCGGAAATACTTGTTTCCCAGAGGTCCTGCCCAATTTAACATCACAGCTTGAATTAAATTTTTCAAATCGGTTTCCATGTTGCAGCCAGATTGAGAGGCTGGCTGTCAGGCATGTAGGCAACCAGGGAATGGAGCAGAGGTACATAAGAACATATAAATAGGAACAGGAGTCGGCCATTCAGCCCCTCAAGCCTGCTCCACCATTTAGTAAGATCATGGCTGATCTGATCATGGACTCAGCTCCACTTCCCTGCCCGCTCCCCAAAATCCTTTAGTCCCTTATCACTCAAAAATCTGTCTATCTTCGCCTTAAATATATTCAATGACCCAGCCTCCACAGCTCTCTGGGGCAGAGAATTCCACAGATTTACAACCCTCTGAGAAAATAAATTCCTCCTCATCTCAGTTTTAAATGGGCGGCCCCTTATTCGGAGACTATGGCCCCTAGTTTTAATTTCCCCTATGAGTGGAAATAGCCTCTCTGCATCCACCTTGTCAAGCCCCCTCATTAGGTGAGTTGGACAATGGGAGGGCGGTGGTGGCAGACGGGGTAGGGGATGATGTGAGTCAGACATCAGTGGGGCAGTTGGACATCAGACATCGGCGGGGGTGTGGTGAGTTGGTCATTGGACATCAGGAGGAGAGTTGAACATCAGAGTCATGATGGGGAGTTGGAAATCAGACATCGGGGGGGGGTGGTGTGTGGGGGAGGTGGATATCAGGGGTCGGACCTTGAGGGTAAAATTCCATAGGGGGTGGGGATGTGGTCAGTCAATCGAGGTGGTCGGATTACAGGGTGGTTTACAGGGTAGCTTGGGGGAGTCTTGGGTGGGGGGAGCAGTCTTGCTCCTCCAGGCGCACAAGCAGTGCTGGAAAAGCACTTAACTGTTCCATACAGCCATTCCCATCTCCCTTCAGCTATCGGGTTTTCCCAAGGCCTGGAAGACCCAGCCCCCAGAAGTTAAATGTGAAAAAGAAATATAATTTGAGCCAAGCAGCCTCATTAAAATATTATCAGGGTGGACCCTTCCCCACCAACCCCGCCCACCAACCCTTGGGATTAAAATTTCCCCCACAGTTGTTGGTAATTGATAGTCAGTTTCAGTTGGCTTTAGGAGGAGAATATTAACTTCCACAAAGTTTAGTCCAGGAGATAAGGTTGTCCGGAGAAGGAAGAAGGAACCTGTATTTATTTCAAAGTCTCAGGGTATCTTAAAGCATTTCACAAGCAATGAATTACTTTTGAAGTGCAATCATTGCTAAATAGGTAAATGTTGTAGTCAATTCTGCACTACAAAATCTTAAAAACAGGAAATGAGAAGAATAATTCTGGAGGTGTTGGATGAGAGAGATATGTTGGCCAGGACTGGTTCTTCTTTAAATAGTATCACGGCTAACAGGCAGATAGAGCCTTGGTTTAACTTCTCATTCTAAAGAAGTTACTTCTAAAGGTGCAGCATTGAATATCAGCCTAGATTATGTGCTCTAATCCTGTGTAGGATTTGCATCCACAAGTTTCTAACTCAGATGCAGGAATGCTCCCAACTTAAGCAAGTTGAACTGGTCTGAATACAATTAGTTTGGGGAGTCTTACCCCATTTCAAAATGTGTGCAAGTCTGATGAAGAAAACTGATCATAATTTAGCACTAAATAGCTACCAATTTTTTATTTATTTATTCATTCCTGGGATGTGGGTGTTGCTGGCAAGGCCAGCATTTATTGCCCATCCCTAATTGCCCATTAGCAGGTGATAGTGAGCTGCCTTAAACAACTGAGTGACTTGCAAGGCCATTTCAGAGGGCAGTTGAGTGTCAACCACATTGCTGTGGATCTAGAGTCATATATAGGCCAGACCAGGTAAGAGCAGCAGAGTTCCTTCCCTAAAGGACGTTAGTGAATCAGATGGGTTTTTACGACAATCCGGTAGTTTCATGGTCAGCATTACTCGCTTTCTAATCCAGATTTTTAAAAAATTTAATGAACTGAATTTAAATTCCCCAGCTGCCATGGTGAGATTTGAATTCATGTCCCCAGATCATAAGAACATATGAACATAAGAAATAGGAGCAGCAGTAGGCCATATGA
The DNA here is from genome assembly GCF_044704955.1 of Pristiophorus japonicus. Lineage (NCBI taxonomy): Eukaryota > Metazoa > Chordata > Chondrichthyes > Pristiophoridae > Pristiophorus > Pristiophorus japonicus. The sequence continues at coordinate 44,549,498 of NC_091980.1, read as the reverse complement.
CCCCTCAAGCCTGCTCCGCCATTTAATACAATCATGGTTGATCCGATCATAGACTCAGGTTCATTTGCCTGCCCGCTCCCCATAACCCCTTGTTCCCTTATCGGTGAAGAAACTGTCTATCACTGTCTTAAATTTATTCAATGACCCAGCTTCCACAGCTCTCTGAGGCAGCAAATTCCACAGATTTACAATCCTCTGAGAGAAGAAATTCCTCTTCATCTCAGCTTTAAATGGGTGGCCCCTTATTCTAAGATTATGCCCCCTAGTTCTAGTCTCCATTATCAGTGGAAACATCCTCTCTGCATCCACCTTGTCAAGCCCCCTTATAATCTTATTCATTTCTATAAGATCACCTCTCATTCTTCTGAATTCCAATGAGTAGAGGTCCAACCTACTCAACCTTTCCTCATAAGTCAATTTCCCCATCTCAATCAACCTAGTGAACCTTCTCTGAACTGCCTCCAAAGCAATTATATCCTTTCTTAAATATGGAAAGCAAAACTGTATGCAGTATTCTAGGTGTGGCCTCACCAATACCCTGTATAACTGTAGCAAGACTTCCCTGCTTTTATACTCCATCCCCTTTGCAATAAAGGCCAAGATTCCATTGGCCTTCCTGATCACTTGCTGTACCTCCATACTAACCTTTTTTGTTTCATGCAGATTTTTTCTATCAAAGTGCATAATCTCACACTTTCAAGATTATACTCCATCTGCTAAATTTTTGCCCACTCACTTAGCCTGTCTATTTCCTTTTGCAGATTTTTTGTGTCCTCCTCACACATTGCTTTTCCTCCCATCTTTGCATCATCAGCGAACTTGGCTACGTTACACTCGGTCCCTTTTTCCAAGTGGTTAATATCGATTGTAAATAGTTGTGGTCCCAGTGCTGTCCTAGTGGCACCCCGCTAGTTACTGATTGCCAACCCGCGAATGAACCATTTATCCTGACTCTCTGTTTTCTGTTAGTTAGCCAATCCTCTGTCCGTGCTAATATATTACCCCCAACCTCATGAGCTTTTATCTTGTGCATTAACCTTTTATGTGGCACCTTGTCAAATGCCTTCTGGAAGTCCAAATACACCACATCCACTGGTTCCCCTTTATCCACCCTGCTCGTTACATCCTCAAAGCACTCCAGCAAATTTGTCAAACATGGCTTCCCCTTCATAAATCCATGCTGACTCTGCCTGACTGATTTATGTTTTTCCAAATGTCCTGCTATTGCTTTTTTAATAATGGACTCCATCATTTTCCCAACCACAGATGTTAGGCTAACTGGTCTATAGATACCTGCTTTTTGTCTGTCTCCTTTTTTAAATAGGGGCATTTAATTTGCAGTTTTTCAATCTCCTGGGACCTCCCCAGAATCCAGGGAATTTTGTTAACTTACAACCAATGCATCCACTATCCCTGCCGCTACTTCTCTTGACCCTAGAATGCAAGCCATCAGGTCCAGGGGATTTATCTGCCTTTAGTCCCATTATCTTACTGAGTACCACCTCCTTAATGATTGTGATTGTGTGAAGTTCCTCCCCCCTATAGTCCCTTGACTATCCACTGTTGGGATATTTTTAGTGTCCTCTACCTTAAAGACTGATACAAAATATTTGTTCAGAGTTTCTGCCATCTCCATGTTCCCCATTACTAATTCCCCGGTCTCGATCCTCTAAGGGACCAACATATACTTTAGCCACTCTTTTCCTTTTTATATACCTGTAAAAACTCTTGCTATCTGTTTTTATATTTCATCCTAGTTTACCTTCATAGTCTATCTTCCTTTTCTTAATCATTTTTTTAGTCATTCTTTGCTGGCTTTTAAAAGCTTCCCAATCTTCTGTCCTCCCAGTAGTTTTGACCACTTTGTATGCCCAGGCACTCTGGATTATAAGTCCAGTAACATAACCACTATGCTTTCGTATCCAAGACAAATTGACAATCTCACTCAGAGAAGATGGGTGGAGTAAGAAATGTAACTCCACATTGATGCAATTAGAGATGTTCTTCTGAGGTTGAAGATAAAGACACATTGCTAGGACAGTGTAGAGAGAGCTTGACTCTGCAGATGATAAGTTAACACCAACCTGATGTTTTATTTTCATTGGGTATAAAAAGTGAATGAACTATTTCATTCTCCAGCACACATCCTTCACCCTGATCAGCACAACTCAAGCCTCTGGCCCATAATCAAAAAAGAGATTCTAAAATAGACATTATGTCATGGATAATAGTCTTCCATTGATTGTGTTCTGCTCTAGGCCAGGTCCGAACTCAAGTCTTAAGCATATGTGGTTCTCTGTTATTGTTCCAAAGTACAATCTTTGGAGTACCTTCTATGTAGTCTGCAACAAAGGCTAAGGGGCCGCACCTACCCATTACAGTGGAGGGCACCCACACTCATTGAACATAAGTACCTCTGCTGGATGCTAGTCCAGTATTCAGAGCTGGTGCCATGGTCTCCGTTAGCTAGGGCTTAATACAGTTGGGCCCGAAACCCAACCCTCTGACTCAGAGATGGGAATACTATCACCGAGCCAGTGGCCACTGCGTCCGGACACGAGTACTGGATGTTAAACCAGTATTTAGCACCATATTCACTCACCAGGACTTGTGCTCAAGCCCTTCACCTTCTGACTCAGTGACGGGAATGCTACCTCGAGGCCAAAGGCTCAATCGTAGTTAACAGCAATATAAAGTAAATGTCTTGACATATAAGGAAGGCTTGCCTACATAACTTTCACAAATCAGTTATGGTTGGCCTCAAGAGAGAATCTATATATCTTTCACCACTGGCCATGATACATTCTATTTATGACTGCATATTTTCAATTGAAAAGTGAATTTCATGGTATTTGTTTTGTAGTCAACAGAGGTAACTAACTGGTGGCATCAATTTGTCATTGTAATATTATACCAAAGGGGGAAAAGATTTTATTTTAACTGATATTTCTCCATATAAATATTTTAAAAATTAATTCAATAAGATAATCCAATTTTGAACTATATAGCAGGCGAAGACATTATTTGGACAAGCTGTTTATACATTCTATATTGCAATAATAGGTTCATTGATATTCTGATGTGATACATGGCAAGACTTGTTACAGGAAAGGCTGTCATCATGCACTGAAATTAAACTGGGAAAAATATGAGCATCAAAAGCACAGTTTAACCCTTAACGCAACAGACCTGTAAGTGTGCACAATTCTCATGATAATAGATTACATTGTAATAATGTAATCAATTTTTGATTCACTCTGATATTTAACATGTAATTCATTTACAATATGAATTTATTTTAATAAAATATGGAAATCTATGCAAATCACCCAAAAAATGTTAATGCACAATTTGTAAATTAAAATGCCATTTAATATACAAAACAACATCACAATATAGGGAGTAGATGTAATCATCAAGTTAGGAACATACACTTGCAATAGTGCAATCATGCAACTGCTTTTGTGTTAAAATGTGGTGTAACTAGGTCTTGTTCAATCTATCATTTTGAAAAAGAGCTGATATTGTTGTAAGATTTTTTTTATGCAACCTGCTATTTTATAAGGTTTTCTTCACCCTGATCATTTTTAGACATGCTCCACTCCAGACATTCCCTGTGCATCATTCCCTTTACCCAAGTCCCTGCCAGTGATGATCTGAAGTTGGATGTTAAAAAGTGCATTACACCATAAAGCTTGAAGTGCCCTCTGATTTTCCCTCCACTTTCTTCACTTGCTGACAAACCCCATCTCTGGTTTGTCTTCCCACCCAGAAGGGTATTTAAAATTGAAAACTCACTACTAAGGTGATCATGGGATGGAAGCTACCCAAGGCATAACACATTATCCATCCACCTCCTGTGAAACAGTATTAGAACTGAACATACTGTATATTAATGATCTTAACAGGACTTCAGTTGTTCCTAGCCCAAAGGCTAATTATCAATGGCCTAGAAATCCAGGCCTCTCCAGGTCCGTACTGAGTGTGCACAGACTCAGGAAGGCATCGCAAAAGCCAGTTTCCAGTGCTGATCAGCGGCTTTTCTGATCTGTTAAGCTCCAGTTCCAGCTTGACAAATCCTCCCTATCCCCACAACCAGGACATTCGCATGGGCAAGATTGCGATACTTACCCATACCTTGCCCAGCAAATGTCCTGAAAACTCTTGCATCTGATAAAAGCAGTGCATAGCCTACTTTTACAGGCGTAAGAGTTTTAAAACACACAACATTGTAAAATAAATTTTAAGAAACACATTTTATTGTTAAAAACCCTGCCCACTAAGGTAAGTTTATATTAAACCATAATTTTAAAAACGTTTTAAAAATTGGAAAAATATTTTTTTTCTAACACATTTATTAACTTTAATTTCAATTAATTTTAATTATGTGAGGTGTGTTTTTTATTTTTTATTATGGCGTTTAGTGTGTTCATTTTTTTTCTCATTAATAGTAATGAGAACTCGTCGATACGGAGTTCTCATTGCTATTACTGACAATGCTGTGGGATACTGTGCCTGATTGGTTGTGCCGTCACACGTGACAGCACCTTCTGTGTCGGAACCTCGAGGACGGGAGTGCGCTTTGCAGTGCGGGAAGAGAAGGCCTCCCCACCTGTAGCGAATTCACTGACGCCGGCGAACTTCCCTGGTGGTTTTGCGCTGGCGCTAACACTTATTGCCTCATTCTCTTGCGCCCCATTGATTGTGAAGTCATTCAATGCGCAGCGCCCCATTACCGCCCCGGATGTGATATTCACTCCCGCCCCCTGCAGCATCGTGGGGTGTCAACAATGGCAGCTACAGGAGGTTTTGTTACCTTGGCTAGCCGCTTGGGGAACAATATTTAAAGGCAGTGGTAGTCAGCTAGGGCAAACTTTCTTACTCGCACCAGTTCTGGTGCCTTCTCATTTCTTTCGACCTCTGATTTGTACGCGATTCCTCAGCCCTCCACTCTCATTTTGTGCAGGTCCCGTGGCCTCACAGAGCGTATTAAAAATGATTCAATCTGTCATTGGCCCTTCACATTAAGCGAGGGAAGGAGCCCCTAAAGATGGCAGCACTGCACTGAACATTGTTCAGCAGTCTGCCGCTACTGCCCCTTTAGCACTCTAAGAGAAGTGTTAGCACTTGATTTAGCGCACCACTTATGTCTTGGAGCTGAAGTTCCCGGGAACAGCAAATCATTTTCGCCTGCCGATACTTTCGCGATTATTCAAAAGTTAACGCCCCAAGCAGCAATTTCTAGACTGTCATGTATCCTACATGGCTACTGTTGGTACTATCACAAGGTGTGCCACCAGAGGGCACAGCAGTGGGAGACTTGTAGGTTACCTGTACAGGTGTGCCTGGCCTAGTATAAAAGGCAGGCCACCAGGTGTGATCCTCACTCTGGAGTTAACGAGTAAAGGACTAAGGTCACTACAGTTCAAGAACAACACATTGCCTCGTGAAGTCATTACTAGAGCATTTAAGGACACAACATAGTCCAAATACCGTTATTCCAGGCAATTAATTTACTTATTTTGACAAATCTCTGGCTGAGGTGAGGGTCAATACTTAAGTTTTCTACAAACCAGAGGAGAAGATTCCTTTTGTGTAGTGAAGAATAAAACCGCTCATTACATAGTACAAAGAGGAAGCCTGGCACCTCCCGATATGTGTTATTTACATACATTCAAGATCTTGCAGTTTGGATTAATTTGCTTCTCTCATCCAATATCACAGCAAATCGATACAGATCTTTGTGCTGGCAAACCATTAACTATGAAATTCATTCCGTAAGCAATGGCCATAAATTGCAAGTGAGATATGTTGTTTAAGTTTGTGAATAAATCCATATATAACAATTTGCTTTGAGTATCCTGTTATTCCACAAGTATAGAATAAAATATATCAAAAGAACATTCAAGCAGTATAATTTTATTACTACAAATCAATACCTGTTCCTGTTCTAAATTCATAAGATGACACAATGGGGGTAATTTTAACTTTTATCCATTGGAAAGAAAATTGGCTGTGATGTAAAACAGGTGGCTAATTCATTGTCACCCATTTTTGTCCGTCGATAAAACTAAAATTACTCCCAATATCTCAATCATTGTCAGTGAATCAGGAAGAGAACTGTTCTGTGTTTATATGAAGAGGCTCATGGTATTTTGCCTATCGTATTGAAAATTCATAGTTCATAGATCTGGAATGCACTGCCGGAAAAGATGGTGGAGGCAGACTTCATTTTATCCTTCTAAAGGGAGTTGGATAAGTATCTGAAGGGAAAAGAATTTCAGCACTACGGGAAAAGGGCAGGGGAGTGGGACTAGCTGAGAGTCGTCATGGGCTCGACAGGCCGAAAGGCCTTCTTCCATGCTGTAACCATTTTATGACACTATGATTCTATGATTCTAAGGCGCAGTCCATTAGCGGAAGATTTGAGGCAGTGGCATGTAAGAAGCCATTTATCTTCATTTGACAGCTAAGACCATGCCATGGATAAGAGAGGTGAAAAATACTTCATATAAAGTGCATTTCTCATATTGATATATTGACATTGACTGAGGCATCATGCCATCATGCACATTAACATATATTAAAAAAATACATTTATAAATCATACTGCTGGAATCATAGTTATAGTTTAAACTTCTAACCCTGTGATTCAATAAAAGTATACCTGCATTTCACTCCTTTCTCTGAACTACCATTTTAATTTGTATTTTTACATTGCAAATGCAAATAGTCCATACAATTCCTACATTACAACAGTGACTATACTTCAAAAGTACTTCATTGGTTGTAAAGCGCTTTGGGATGTCCGGTAGTCGTGTAAGGTGCTATATAAATGCAAGTCTTTCTTTCTTTTTCTTTCTTTAATTCTGTTAGACCACACTTTTTTCAAAGCACTGACAGAAGGGAAAGGGCGGGAGAGCGGGACTAGTTGAGGTGCTCTTGCAGAGAGCCAGCCTGGGCTCGAAGGGCCAAATGGCCTCCTTCTGTGCTGTAACCATTCTATGATTCTAGTTGGTTTTGTGGACTGAGTAGTATAAGAAAGTAGTTCTAGTCCCTGTAGCTGAAAATATTACTCAAATGAAATACTGTTAAATGATAAAAATGTTACAATGCTTTAACCGCTATATGGGTATTTTACTGCACAATATACAATGCAAACTTCATTTGTAAGTGTGCCAACCAGAGATAGTATGAAAACCCCTCCACAGAGTTTTCTCTTCTTTGAATTCATGCCTGTACTTCTGGACTGACTTCTCCGCTGAGTTACCACCATTTTGGAGCAAATTTGGGGTGTCAAATGAAGATAAATGACTTCTTCTATGCCACTGCCTCAAATCTTCCACTAATGGACTGAGCCTTAGAATCATAGAGTCATAGTATCATAAAATGGTTACAGCATGGAAGAAGGCCTTTCGGCCTGTCAAACCAATGCCAACCCTCAGCTAGTCCCACCCCCCCGCCCTTTTCCCGTAGCGCTGAAATTCCGGACGGATTGGGTCTGTGATTGATCCATTGGTAAGAATCACGGCCTGCATGTCATCATGGAGCAGGCGGAGGATGGTGACGTACTTTTGGGGGCATCTGAAACAGAGGAGGACACTCCATAGACTCTCGCGGTTGACAGTGTTAAAGGCCTTTGTAAGGTCGAAGAAGGCCATGTATAAGGGCTGGCGCTGTTCCCTGCATTGTTCCCTGCAACAAGAGTCGGCATTGACGACAAGATCCAACACCGCCCCCAGTGCGCCAGTGCAGCCTTCGACCGACTGAGGAAAAGAGTGTTTGAAGACCAGGCCCTCAAAACTGTCACCAACCTCATGGTCTACAGGGCCATAGTAATACCCGCCCTCCTGTATGGCTCAGAGACGTGAACCATGTACAGTAGATAACTCAAGGTCGCTGGAGAAATGCCACCAACGATGCCTCCGCAAGATCCTACAAATCCCCTGGGAGGACAGATGCACCAACATTAGCGTCCATGACCAGGCCAACATCCCCAGCATTGAAGCACTGACCACACTTGATCAGCTCCGCTGGGCAGGCCACATTGTCCGCATGCCAGGCACGAGTCTCGCAAAGCAAGCGCTCTATTCGGAACTCCTTCACGGCAAACAAGCCAAAGGTGGGCAGAGGAAATGTTACAAGGGCACCCTCAAAGCCTCCCTGATAAAGTGCAACATTCCCACTGACCTTGGGAGTCCCTGGCCAAAGACCGCCCTAAGTGGAGGAAGTGCATCCCAGAGGGCAATGAAATCATGCACGGGCAGCGGAACGAGCGTGCGGCAAACCATACTCCCCGCCCACTCTTTCCTTCAACCACTGTCTGCCCCACCTGTGACAGAGACTGTGGTTCTCATATTGGCCTGTTCAGCCACCTAAGAACTCATGTTAAGAGTGGAAACAAGTCTTCCTCGATTCTGAGGGACTGCCTATGATGATGATGACAAAAACTGACTGCAAAAGCTTCTATAGATATGTGAAGAGAAAAAGATTAGTGAAGACAAACGTAGATCCCTTGCAGTCAGAATCAGGTGAATTTATAATGGGGAACAAAGAAATGGCAGACCAATTGAACAAATACTTTAGTTCTGTCTTCACGAAGGGAGACACAAATAACCTTCCGGAAATACTAGGGGACCGAGGGTCTAGCGAGAAGGAGGAACTGAAAGAAATCCTTATTAGTCATGAAATTGTGTTGGGGAAATTGATGGGATTGAAGGCCGATAAATCCCCAGGGCCTGATAATCTGCATCCCAGAGTACTTAAGGAAGTGTCCATAGAAATAGTGGATGCATTGGTGATCATTTTCCAACAGTCTATCGATTCTGGATCAGTTCCTATGGACTGGAGGGTAGCTAATGTAACACCACGTTTTAAAAAAGGAGAGAGAAAACAGGGAATTATAGACCGGTTAGCCTGACATCAGTAATCAGGAAAATGTTGGAATTAATTATTAAAGATGAAATAGCAGCGCATTTGGAAAGCAGTGACAGGATTGATCCAAGTCAGCATGGATTTATGAAAGGGAAATCATGCTTGAAAAATCTTCTAGAATTTTTTGAGGATGTAACTGGTAGAGTGTACAAGGGAGAACAAGTGGATGTGGTGTATTTGGACTTTCAAAAGGCTTTTGACAAGTTTCCACACAAAAGATTGGTGTGCAAAATTAAAGCACATGGTATTGGGGGTAATGTATTGACGTGGATAGAGAACTGGTTGGCAGACAGGAAACAGTGAGTCGGGATAAACGGGTCCTTCTCAGAATGGCAGGCAGTGACTAGTGGAGTGCCGCAGGGCTCAGTGCTGGGACCCCAGCTATTTACAATATACATCGATGATTTAGATGAAGGAATTGAGTGTAATATCTCCCAAGTTTGCAATTGACACTAAGCTGGGTGGTGGTGTGAGCTGTGAGGAGGATGCTAAGAGACTGCAGGGTGACTTGGACAGGTTTGGTGAGTGGGCAAATGTATGACAGATGCAGTATAATGTGGATAAATGTGGGATTATCCACTTTGGGGGCAAAAACACGAAGGCAGAATATTATCTGAATGGCGGCAGATTAGGAAAAGGGGAGGTGCAACGAGACCTGGGTGACATGGTACATCAGTCATTGAAAGTTGGCATGCAGGTACAGCAGGCAATGAAGAAGGCAAATGGCATGTTGGCCTTCATAGCTAGGGGATTTGAGTATAGGAGCAGGGAGGTCTTACTGCAGTTGTACAGGGCCTTGGTGAGGCCTCACCTGGAATATTGTGTTCAGTTTTGGTCTCCTAATCTGAGGAAGGACGTTCTTGTTATTGAAGGAGTGCAGCGAAGGTTCACCAGACTGATTCCCGGGATGGCAGGACTGACATATGAGGAGAGACTGCATCGACTGGGCCTGTATTCACTGGAGCTTAGAAGAATGAGAGGGGATCTCATAGATATATATAAAATTCTGACGGGACTGGACAGGTTAGATGGAGGAAAAATGTTCTCGATGTTGGGGAAATCCAGAACCAGGAGACATAGTCTTAGGATAAGGGGTAAGCCATTTAAGACCAAGATGAGGAGAAACTTCTTCACTCAGAGAGTTGTTAACCTGTGGAATTGTCTACCGCAGAGAGTTGTTGATGCCAGTTCATTGGATATATTCAAGAGGGAGTTGGATATGGCCCTGATGGCTAAAGGGATTAAGGGGTATGGAGAGAAAGCAGGAAAGGATTACTGAGGTGAATGTTCAGCCATGATCTTATTGAATGGTAGTGCAGGCTCGAAGAGCCAAATGGCCTACTCCTGCAGCTATTTTCTGTGTTTCTATGATGACTATAGCAGAATCCTTTTCTTTGGTGAAGACAGATGCAAAGTACTCATTCAGTACCTCAGCCATGCCCTCTGCCTCCATGCATAGGTCTCCTTTTTGGTCCCTAACCGACTCCATACCTACTCTTTCTACCCATTTACTATTTATATTCCTGTAGAAGATTTTTGGATTAACACTTATGTTGGCTGCCATTCGTTTCTCATACCCTCTGTTTGCCTCTTTTATTTTCTTTTTCACTTCTCCTCTGACCTTTCTATATATAGCCTGATTCTCAGATGTATTTGCAACCTGATATTTGTCATACGCACTCTTTTTCTGCTTGTCCCCTATTTTCTCTCTCCCTCCTTTCTTGAACAGCAGTGTTACTTTTGCTACCTTCCAATCCGCTGGGACCATTCTCGAATCTAGAGAATTTTGAAAGATCAAAACCAATGCATCCACTATCTCTGAAGCCACCTCTTTTAGAATCCTAGGATGTAGGCCGTCAGGTCCAGGGGATTTGTCAGCTTTTAGTCCCATTAGTTTCTCTCTACTTTTTCTCTACTTACATTAAGTTCCTCACCTTTGGTTCTCCACCATTTTAGGTATGCATTTTGCATCTTCTACTGTGAAGACAGATACAAAATATTTGTTTAACGTTTTTGCTATTTCCTAATTCCTCATTATTTTTCCTGCCTCAACCTCGAAGGGACCAATGTTTACTTTTGCTACTCTCTTCCTTTTTACATACTAGAAGAAGCTCTTAAAACTGTTTTTATATTTCTTGCTAGTTTTCTCACATAGTCTATTTGTTCCCTTTTTAATCAATTTTTTGATTATCTTTTGTTGGTTTCTGAAACTCTCCCAATCCTCAGGCGTACTACTATTCTTCGCAACATTAAAACTTCTTCTTTCAATCTAATCCCATCCTTAACTTCTTTAGTCAGCCACAGATGGATCACTTTTCTTGTGTAATTTTTGTTTCTCAATGGAATGTATTTTTGAGTCGGAGAGGCCCAGCGGGGGTCGAGAGGCAGAGCGGCAGCATCCCAGGCCTACAAAAGGCCAGCGTGAGTCGGAGAGGCCCAGCGGGAGGTCGAGAGGCGGAGCGGCAGCATCCCAGGCCTACAAAAGGCCAGCGTGAGTCGGAGAGGCCAAGCGGGAGGTCGAGAGGCAGAGCGGCAGCATCCCAGGCCTACAAAAGGCCAGCATGAGTCAGAGAGGCCCAGCGGGAGGGCGAGAGGCAGAGCGGCAGCATCCCAGGCCTACAAAAGGCCAGCGTGAGTCGGAGAGGCCAAGCGGGAGGTCGAGAGGCAGAGCGGCAGCATCCCAGGCCTACAAAAGGCCAGCGTGAGTCGGAGAGGCCCAGCGGGAGGGCGAGAGGCGGAGCGGCAGCATCTCAGGCCTACAAAAGGCCAGCGTGAGTCGGAGAGGCCCAGCAGGAGGTCGAGAGGCGGAGCGGCAGCATCTCAGGCCTACAAAAGGCCAGCGTGAGTCGGAGAGGCGAGCTTGTGCAGCTGCAGCAGGAAGAGAAGTCAAAAAAGAAGTGGAAAGAAATTGAAATGTGACGTCACAGCCAAGGGGGTAAGTGATTGGTGGGCAGTTTTTCTTTTTCTTTTCTTTATCAGTAAGTAACATTTTGCATTGTTGTTGCCAATTTAAGTTTAGCTAGGGGTTAAGTCATGGCAGGACAGCTCGGACACATGTTATGCTCCTCCTGTACCATGTGGGAAGTCAGGGACGCCTCCGGTGTCCTTGACGACTCCGTTTGCGGGAAGTGTATCCGCCTCCAGCTCCTGACCAACAGCATTGCGGCACTGGAGCTGCAGGTGGATTATTCTGGAGCATCCGCGATGCTGAGAATGACGTGAATAGCACGTTTCGCGAGTTGGTCTCACCGCAGGTAAAGGGTACACATCCAGATAGGTAATGGAAGACCAACAGGAAGAGCAGTGCAAGGAAGGTAGTGCAGGGGTCCCCTGCGATCATCCCCCTGCAAAACAGATACACCACTTTGAGTACTGTTGAGGAGGATGACTCATGAGGGGAGAGCAGCAGCAGCCAAGTTCATGGCACCATGGCTGGCTCTGCTGCATAGGAGGGCAGGAAAAAGAGTGGGAGAATTATAGTGATAGGGGATTCAATTGTAAGGGGAATAGATAGACGTTTCTGCGGCCGCAACTGAGACTCCAGGATGGTATGTTGCCTCCCTGGTGCAAGGGTCAAGGATGTCTCGGAGTGGGTGCAGGATATTCTAAAAAGGGAGGGTGAACAGCCAGTTGTCGTGGTACAGGTAGGTACCAACGACATAGGTAAAAAATGGGATGAGGTCCTACAAGACGAATTTAGGGAGCTAGGAGTTAAATTAAAAGGTAGAACCTCAAAAGTAGCAATCTCAGGATTGCTACCAGTGCCACATGCTAGTCAGAGTAGGAATTGTAGGATAGCTCAGATGACTACTTGGCTTGAGCAGTGGTGCAGATGGGAGGGATTCAAATTCCTGGGACATGGGAACCGGTTCTGGGGGAGGTGGGACCAGTACAAACCGGACAGTCTGCACCTGGGCAGGACCGGAAACAATGTCCTAGGGGGAGTGTTTGCTAGTGCTGTTTGGGAGGAGTTAAACTAATATGGCAGGGGGATGGGAACCTATGCAGGTAGACAGAGGGGAATAAAATGGAGACAGAAGCAAAAGATAGAAAGGAGAATAGTAAACGTGGAGGGCAGAGAAACCCAAGGCAAAAAACAAAAAGGGCCAATTTACAGCAGAATTCTAAAGGGTCCAAGTGTGTTAAAAAGACAAGCCTGAAGGCTCTGTGCCTCAATGCGAGGAGTATTCGGAATAAGGTGGATGAATTAACTGCGCAGATAGCAGTTAAAGGATACGATGTGATTGGCATCACGGAAACATGGCTCCAGGGTGACCAAGGCTGGGAACTCAAGATCCAAGGGTATTCAGCATTTAGGAAGGATAGACTGAAAGGAAAAGGAGGCGGGGTGCGTTGCTGGTTAAAGAGAAAATTAATGCAATTGTAAGGAAGGACATTAGCTTGGATGATGTGGAATCGGTTTGGGTGGAGCTACCAAATACCAAAGGGCAGAAAACATTAGTGGGAGTTGTGTACAGGCCACCAAATAGTAGTAGTGAGGTTGGAGACAGCATCAAACAAGAAATAAGGGATGTGTGCAATAAAGGTCCAGCAGTAATCATGGGCGACTGTAATCTACATATTGATTGGGCTAATCTAACTGGTAGAAATGCGGTGGAGGAGGAGTTCCTGGAATGTATTAGGGATGGTTTTCTCGACCAATATGTCGAGGAACCAACCAGAGAGCTGGCCATCCTAGGATGGGTGCTGTGTAATGAGAAGGGACTAATTAGCAATCTTGTTGTGCGAGGCCCCTTGGGGAAAAGTGACCATAATATGGTAGAATTCTTTATTAAGATAGAGATTGACAAAGTTAATTCAGAAACTAGGGACCTGAACTTAAGGAAAGGTAACTTTGATGGTATGAGTCATGAATTGGCTAGATTAGACTGGCAAATGATACTTAAGCGGTTGACGGTGGATAGGCAATGGCAAACTTTTATAGATCATATGGACGAACTTCAACAATTGTACATCCCTGTCTGGAGTAAAAATAAAATGGGGAAGGTGGCTCAACCGTGGCTAACAAGGGAAATTAAGGATAATGTTAAATCCAAGGAAGAGGCATACAAATTTGCCAGAAAAAGCAGCAAACCGGAGGACTGGGAGAAATTTAGAATACAGCAGAGGAGGACAAAGGGTTTAATGAAGAGGGGGAAAATAGAATACGAGAGGAAGCTTGCCAGAAACATTAAAAAATGAATGCAAAAGCTTCTATAGATATGTGAAGAGAAAAAGATTAGTAAAGACAAATGTAGGACCCTTGCAGTCGGATTCGGGTGAATTTATAATGTGGAACAAAGAAATGGCAGATCAATTGAACAAGTACTTTGGTTCTGTCTTCACAAAGGAAGACACAAATAAACTTCCGGGTGTACTAGGGGACCGAAGGTCTAGAGAGGAGGAGGAACTGAAGGATATCCTTATTAGGCGGGAAATTGTGTTCGGGAAATTGACGGGATTGAAGGCCGATAAATCCCCGGGGCCTGATAGTCTACATCCCAGAGTACTTAAGGAAGTGACCCGAGAAATAGTGGATGCATTGGTGATAATTTTCCAACAGTCTATCGACTCTGGATCAGTTCCTATGGACTGGAGGGTTGCTAATGTAACACCACTTTTTAAAAAAGGAGGGAGAGAGAAAGCGGGTAACTATTGACCGGTTAGCCTGACATCAGTAGTGGGGAAAATGTTGGAATCAATTATTAAGGATGAAATAGCAGTGCATTTGGAAAGCAGTGATAGGATTGGTCCAAGTCAGCATGGATTTATGAAGGGGAAATCATGCTTGACAAATCTTCTGGAATTTTTTGAGGATGTAACGAGTAGAGTGGACAGAGGAGAACCAGTGAATGTGGTGTATTTGGACTTTCAGAAGGCTTTTGACAAGGTCCCACACAAGAGATTGGTGTGCAAAATCAAAGCACACGATTTCGAGGGACTGCCTATGATAATGATGGCTCTTCCGTCCCTGAGCTACTGACCTCCTCTTCTCCCTCTGAGCTCCACTCGTCTCCTCCTTTCTCCCCCCCGCTGCAATCCATTCTCCCCTCACCCTCTTCAATCCCCTCTCCTCTCTCATCCACTCTCCTCCCTACCCCTTTGATCCCCTTTCCTCCCCCCCAATCCTCTCTCCCACCCCGATCCTCTCTATTCCCCCTCATATCCCCTCTCTATCCCCCCTCCGACCCTCGCTCTTAACCCCCGCCTCAATTTTCCCTCCTGCCCAATCCTCTCTTGTCCCCATCTGAACCCCTCTCCTGCCCCCTCCGATCCTCTCTCCTCTCCCTCCTTTGATCCCCTTTCCTTTCCCTCCACCAATCCCCTCTCCTACCCTCCTTCATTCCTCTATTTTCCCCCGATCCTCCATTCCCTCCTGCCAATCCTCTCTCCCCCAGATCCTCTCATTTCGCCCTCCCTTTCGATCCTCTCCCTCCCGGCCACCAATGGATCCACTGATCTTTTCTGCACAGAGCCGAAGAAAGCATGGTGGTGCAGGCTGCAGCCGTGGCACCATTGGGTTCTGCGCATGCATGGCCAGATCGAGCGTGCATGCGCAGAGAGAGCCGACAATACAGTGCAAATAATCACTCCATTTTAAAATTGATGCATTGCTTAACTGGAAGCCAATGTAGTTCAGTGAGCACAGGAGTGAACAAGACTTATTCTGCACATCAATATCAGATATCAAAAAAGCCGCCTTGATGCTTTCATCATTCAACAAACCACGATATCAGCTCTCATGACTCGGAATCATGTATCAGGCTGGTTGATTAGTGATCAGGGCTTTCCTTTGCAGTCACAGTTTATGGCTCCAGTAAGGCACACACACATTCCGAGTAGGGTGCTACAAATTAGCACCGCCGCAAAAACCCTGCTCAATTTAACGGGAGACGCTGTTCTCGTCGTGTCTTGGCGAAAACTCATTTGCGCCCATTACCCCAATTTCTCCCCCATTGGCTTCAATGGAACTGAATATCAGGTGGTGCATATAACAGGCGGCCTATTCAATCCCACCATTTTCCACTACTGGTGGAATGTCTAGATGAATGTCTACCGCTGTATGTACTTCTCATATTGGTATGCATGCTCTCACATGGGGCAAGTGTTGAAACTAGTTATATGCCGTTAACATTCTCAACTCTGCCTCCAAAGGAGAAGCTGACCCATAAATATTGCATAAATCATGGAACCAGGGAGGAATGACCTAACACAAACCTCTAAGACAGTAGGAAGAGGAGGCTTTAGACAGCATAGGCAGACAATCTTTAGAGGCTGTGCAAGATGGCAAGCTTGGAGACAAGGTGGCAACAGAAGTTTGGGAAGATCTGGAAAATGCTCATCATTGGTAGTCACCGGATCATGCTTTGTATTGCAAAGTATTCCTTACACTAACAATTATTCTCCTGCGGAGAAATGACATTGTATGTGCAGCTAAACAAGCTCTTGTGTATTTCAGATCATAGGAGGTGCCTTGCAAGATGAGGGCAACCATTAAGATGATGGGTATGTCCAGATCTCAAACTCCTGACATTTTTTCACCAATTGTGAAATCTTACTTGTGCAAGACATGGGCCTGGCGTCCGCTGCACGAGAAAGGCTGCTGGAAGCTGTTTCCTCTGGGACAATTACTTCACTGAGATGAGTATTTCCTCAGGCCACTAAGGCTCCAAGAACACCATCCCAATCACTTGCCATCTCACTCAGGGAGCACCTCATACGTGTGGTAGATAATGCCCGAGCAGGTAAGTTAGTTGGCACAAGATGTAAAACATGGTGATGAAAAGTAGCTGTTGATAGGGTGACTGGAATTTATGGCATATTTCAGTAAATGTTCTATAAAGTAAACCCGTCTTGACCACATAGAATTCTCAGTTCAACTTTATATATGCTTCAAATTTTAGGGACTTGGAAGATGGCAGTGGAATGTAGATGTCATAGAACCATAGAAATATATAGTATGGAAGGAGGCCATTTCAGCTCATCGTGTCCGCACTGGCCAACAAAGAGCTTCCCGGCCTAATCCCACTTTCCAGCATTTGGTCTGTAGCCTTGTAAGTTATGGCACTTCAAGTGCTTATCCAAGTACTTTTTAAATATGGTGAAGGTTTCTGCCTCTATCACCCTTTCAGGCAATGAGTTCGAGACCTCCACCACCCTCTGGGTGAAAAAAAAATCCCCTCAAATCCCCTCTAAACCTCCTACCAATTACATTAAATCTATGCCCACTGGTTGTTGACCCCTCTAAAGGAAATAGATCCTTCTTATCCACTCTATCTAGGTCCCTCATAATTTTCTACACCTCAATAAGGTCTCCCCTCAGCCTCCCCTGTTCCAAAGAAAACAAACACAGTCTATCCAATCTTTCCCCATAGCTAAAATTCTCCAGGCCAGGCAATATCCTCATAAATCTCCCCATACCCTCTCTAATGCAATCACATCTTTCCTGTAATGTGGTGATCAGAACTGCATGCAGTACTCTATAGCTGTGGCCTAATTGTGTTTTATACAGTTCAAGCATAACCTCCCTACTCTTGTATTCTATGCCTCGGCTAATAAAGGCAAGTATTCCGTATGCCTTCTTAATCACCTTATCTTCCTGGCTTGCTACCTTCAGGGATCTGTGGACCTGCACTCCAAGGTCCCTTTGTTCCTCTATACTTCTTAGTGTCCTACCATTTAATGTGTATTCCCTTGCCTTGTTAGCCCTCCTCAAATGCATTACCTCACACTTCTCCGGATTGAATTCCATTTGCCACTGTTCTGCACACCTGACGAATTCATTGATATCTTCCTGAAGTCTACAGCTTTCTTCTTCATTATCAACCACACAGCCAATTTTTATATCATCTGCAAACTTCTTAATCATACTGCCTACATTAAAATCTAAATCATTGATATATACCACAAGAGCAAGGGACCCAGTACTGATCCCAGCACTGGGACCTTATTAAAAGCCTTTGCTAAAATCCTTTTATACTACATCAAATGCACTACCCGAGTCGAACCTCCTCATAAAATTCAATTAAGTTAGTCAGACACGACCTTCCCTTAACAAATCCACGCTGACTGACCTTGATTAATCCGTGTCTTTCTAAATGAAGATTTATCTTGTCCATTTTTCTCCAATAATTTTTTCCAATAATTTTCCCACCACCAAGGTTACGCTGACTGGCCTGTAATTACTCGGTCTACCCCTTTCTCCCTTTTTAAACAAAGGTACAGCATTAGCAGTCCTCCAGTCCTCTGGCACCACACCTGTAGCCAGAGAGGATTGGAAAATGATGGTCAGAGCCTCTGCTATTTCCTCTTTTGCTTCTCTTAACAGCTTGAGATACATTTCATTTGGGCCTGGGGATTTATTCACTTTCAAAGCTGCTAAACCCCTTAATACTTCCTCTCTCACAATGTTTATTTCATCTAATATTTCACAATCCTCGTCTCTGACTGCAATGTCTGCATCGCCCCTCTCCTTTGTGAAAACAGATGCAAAGTATTCATTAAGAACCATACCCACTTCTACCACCTCCACACACCGATTACCTTTATGGTCTCTAATAGGTACCACTCTTTCTTCAGTTACCCTCTTGCTCTTAATGAATTTATAAAACATCTTTGGGTTTTCCTTGATTTTACTTGCCAAATTTTTTTCATGCTCTCTCTTTGCTTTCCTAATTTCCTTTTTAATTTCACCCCTCGACTTTCTATACTTCTCTAGGGTTTCTGCAGTATTGAGCCCTCGGTATCTGTCATAAGCCTTCCTATTTTTCCTTATCCTTTGACATCCAGGGGGCTATAGATTTATTAGTCCCACCCTTTTTCATTAAGGGAACATACTTGCTCTGAACTCTCAGGATCTTCCCATTGAATGCCTCCCACTTCTCTGATAATGATTTACCTTCAAGTAGCTGTTTCCAGTCTACTTTGGCTAAATCACATCTCGGCTTACTAAAATTGGCTTTCCCCCAATTGAGAACTTTTATTCCTGGTCGATCTTTGTCCTTGTCCATAACTACCTTAAATTTAACTGAATCATGATCACTAGACTTCTGTCCATTGAAGGAACTTGGCTGAAATCTTTGACATCAGGGACTTTGTTAGGGTGGCGGTGGGAGGCCAGGCAGGTGTGAAATGCCTATTTTTGTTGAAATACTGGGCTATTATTTGTGACCACCTTTCTTTGGCTGCTGCATTCTGTCTGTCCTGCTCCACATCCTCTCCTTCCTGAGTACCTTTTTCATGCTATGGCAGGGATGTTATTCTATTCCCTCTTCTTCATCATCACCTTCAGCTTCAGGAAGAAGCAAGCCTTTCTTAATTGTGATATTATGTTGTATGCAGTGAGCCGCAATGATTCTTGAGATTCTCTTTGTAGGGCTACACCAGATTTATCCAGGCGTCTAAAATGAGTCTTCGGGATGCGTATAGTCTGCTTTATAACACTTCTCATAATATCTGTTGTCATCGCTGACGTCATCACCATGCGCAACGCCCTGTTATCGCCCCAGAAGATAAATTGGCCCTCTCCCCCTGTTTTACCGCCTGTCGCTGATAACAACAGCTTTAGCTGTCGTGTTTCAGTCAGGAGTCGGCCGGATGAGCGCTATTTAAAGGCGCCAGCATCGGGTAAAGTTTTAGTCGGCCAATAATTGTTGCTGCATACTTCCACATAGGCAGACAGGCATTTTGACAGATTTCACCTAATATGTCCTTACTAAACAGTATGAATACATACGAGGCCCATACTTGAGAGAAGGTCACTCTGTGACCAGTAACCTTTATTAGCCAGCACTGAAGTGACGAAGGTGGGTGGAGCTTCCCCTTTTATACCTGAAAGTCCAGGTTAGGAGTGTCTCCCACAAGTTCACCATCTAGTGGTCAATGTTCTCACGGTGTACAACTTAGGTCAGTTTATACATGGGTCACAATGACAGTTGAATACATGACACCATCGATTTCCAGCTGAAGGAGTGTTAAGCCTGTTAAAGATTTGTGACTTTCATTGAGGGTAGATTTGAAAATTCAATATTTATATCATTTCATGTGGGCTGTGTTGGCATTGGACCTTGCGCTCCAACGTTACCATCGGAGGCAACTCAGGCAGAGAGAAAGACAGCAAAATGTGGCCAGAGGTAGGAGGGCCAACAGGGCTCTCAACAGGAGACCTTACCCTCCCAGGGTATTCTGGCAGCGGTTCTGCTACATCAATTTTCCTGAGGTGTTTGAAGGCTGTGCTTCAGCAAGGACATGGACACAGAGTCTGCCACCTCCTGCAAGCAGGCCTCGCGTCTCAGACCAGGCTGAGGACGACTCTTTCAGTACAGGCAAGGTCACTATCACGCTCAATTTCTATGCCAGTGGATCCTTCCATTGTGCAACAGGAGACATCTCCAATATTTCCCAGTTTGCCGTCCATTGTTGCATCCGCGAGGTGACAAATGGTCCTTCCCCATCACCAGAGAGAAGCATCACAAACGTGCATGTGGCTCTACCAGGATAGCGGGCTTCCTCATGGTGCAGGGCACCATTGACTGCACCCATGTCGCTTTGCGGGCACCACATAACAATTCTGAGGTGTTCTGTAACCGCAAAAACTGCCACTCACTGAATGTGAGCAATGACACATGCCGAATCCTCACCGTCAATGTCTGCTATCCTGGCAGCAGCCCCGATCCATTCATCCTGTGCTAGACCGATGTGCCAGCTCTCTTCCAGTCACCACATGAAGCTCACAGCTGGCTGCTCAGAGAGAAGGGCTATCTGCTCTTCACCTTGCTCATGACTTCGCTCTGCAATCCTAACACTCCTGCCCAGCACTCATATAATGAGAGCCATGCTGCCACCAGGAACATCATTGAACAGACCATCCGAGTGCTCAAGCAACAGTTCCGCTGCCTTGACCATCCTGGAGGAGTCCTTCAGTACTCGGCTGAACGGGTGTCCATTTTCGTTGTCGTCTGCTGCATGCTGCGCAACTTGGCTATCATGAGGATGCAGCCATTGCTACTAGGCATAGCTCCAACCAGTACTTCAGGTGGAGGATGAGGAGGACGAGGAGGAGCAGGAGCAGCAACAACAGCGACGGAGGATGCAGCCACTCAACTGGCATTCTTCAAGGGCGGTCCGCGACCGCCTCATCAGACTTCGGTTCCAATGAATTCCCGCCCACTTCCCGGTTGCTCTGCACATCCCCATCATCACATCAATTTCCCCTTTCAAAACTGAAATGAGAGACAGCATCAAATATGTAACATTCCAATTAAAATTTTTATCATAACATTCACCACAATTATAAGCAAAAATTACATTTACGAATCAACCTTGTGCAATACCTTATATCCCCTCTTAACACTACCTTTACCTATTCTATTGTCCCCCCTGGCTGCAGTGGGGCACAACGGACATGAATTTTGCAGCGCGACAGCTGCAGGAAAAATGTAGGGAGCAACGCCAGCCCTTATACATGGCCTTCTTCAACCTCACAAAGGCCTTTGACACTGTCAACTGCGAGGGTCCTCCTCCACTTCGGATACCCCCAAAAGTTCATCACCATCCTCCGCCTGCTCCACGATGATGTGCAGGCCATGACCCTTACCAACAGCTCCACTACAGACCCAATCCATATCGGGATCAGTGTCAAACAGGGCTGCGTCATCGTCCCAAACCTCTTCTCAATCTTCTTTGTTGCCATGCTCCACCTCACAGTTGATACGCTCCCCGCTGGAATGGAACTAAACTACAGAACCAGTGGGAACCTGTTCAACCTTCGCCGTCTCCAGGCCAGGTCCAAGATCACCCCAACTTCTGTCGTCGAGCTACAGTATGTGGACGACGCCTGCGTCTGCGCACATATAGAGGCTGAACTCCAGGACATAGTCGACGTATTTACTGAGGCGCACGAAAGCATGGGCCTTACGCTAAACATCCTTAAGACAAAGTTCCTCCACCAGCCTGTCTTCACTGCACAGCACTGCCCCCCAGTCATCAAGATCCATGGCGCGTCCCTGGACAATGTGGACCATTTCCCATAACTCGGGAGCCTCTTATGAACAAGAGCAGGCATTGACGACGAGATTCAACACCGCCTCCAGTGCAGCCTTCGGCCACCTGAGGAAAAGAGTGTTTGAAGATCAAACCTCAAAACTGCCACCAAGCTCATGGTCTACAGGGCTGTGGTAATACCTGCCCTCCTGTATGGCTCAGAGAAATGGACCATGTGCAACAGATACCTCAAGTCGCTGGAGTAATACCACCAACGATGTCTCCATAAGATCCAACAAACTCCCTGGGAGGACAGTCGCATCAACAGCAGCGTCCTTGGCCAGGCCAACATTCCCAGCATTGAAGCACTGACCACACTTGATCAGCTCCGCTGGGCGGTTCACATTGTTCGCATGCCTGACAGAAGACTCCCAAAGCATGTGTTCTCCTTGGTACTCCTTCACGGTAAAGGAGCCAAAGGTGGGCAGAGGAAATATTGCAAGGACACTCTCAAAGCCTCCCTGATAAAGTGCAACATCCCCACTGACATCTGGGAGTCCCTGGCCAGAGACTGCCCTAAGTGGAGGAAGTACATTCGGGAGCGAGCTGAGCACCTCGAGTCTGATCGCCAAGAGCATGCAGAAAACACGCGCAGGCAGCGGAAAGAGTGTGCGGCAAATCAGTCCCACCCACCCCTTCCCTCAGCAACTATCTGCCCCACCTGTGACAGAGTCTATGGTTCTCGTATTGGACTGTTCAGCCACCTAAGAACTCATGTTAAGAGTGGAAGCAAGTCTTCCTCGATTCCAAGGGGCTGCCTATGATTGATTGAGTAGAAGTCTGACGAGTGTCAGGGCCAGAGACTACAGATGGCTTTGCAGGACACCCTCAACCAGCTTTGGGCCTTTAAGGCCCAGCTTTAGACAGCACCACCTCAGACTGAGCGGTGGCAGTCTGGGATGGCTGAATGACAAGCAGGAACAAGTGAAATGGCAGAATGGCAGTGGTGGGATCAGGAATGCTGTCATCTTGAGAGAGGACAGCATGTTCCTGCTCCAGTGACCCACTGCCACTCTCCCGGGGCAGAACCTCAGCATCTCTCCCAATCTGCTGGAGCACAGATTGGTGCCCCGCTGCGACACCGTGAGATCCCTGGTTTACTGTTCTGGACCCAGCGACAATAGCAGCAGTCAGAGCTGATTTGGCATCCAGCTGAGACTCAATGCTACCTACCATTGTCAGCAATGCAGCACTAAGACATTGCATTGCTTCCGCCTGTGCTGCAATGGAAGCTACATCGCCCATGACGCGCGTTATGAGGTCTGGGTTACCATGGTCACTCTGGGAGTCTTCCATCCTCTGCAGAGTGGAACTAATGGGTTCCATGGTGTGCGCAGAGCTCTGTGCAATATTGGAAGCGGACTCCTCCGCACTCCTTACCATTGCCGAGAGGCTCTCGGGCACACTTGCCATTGCACCTATCCTCTCCGAGTGCATGGCCATTGCCCTTCTTGTGAATGCTTCCCCATCGAGTCCTCATCTGTGTCCAGTGCAGCAGAACCCGCGTGCCAACTTGCCTTCTGTGGAGCTGGCTCCCGAGCTACCCTTTCCCCTTGGCCTTGCTGTAGCCCACTCATCCCCGGTGCATCACCCAATGCAGACCCCTCTATCAAGCTAACCTCTAATGAATGCGTAGTGCCAGTCTATGTTGCGGTGCGTGGGTCCTCCTTCTCCTCCTTCATCACTATCATCGGGGGCTCAGGTACAGGATGGTCAACTGCTTGTTGATTATCTGAAAGCATAAATGACACTAGACTCGCGTTAAGGTGGAGCAAGGAAGGCAGACAGTATCAGAAGCTGGAAAGTAATAAAGCATTCTGTGTGAGGTGCAAGTGGGATGAGAAAAGGAGAGGGCATAAAAATACTGTTGTTGCCCTCAGCGGGGTTTAAGGCCATGCCAATAGCCATGGCACACACCACCTGCCCAATCAGTCACAGCACTCACTCCTCCAGGTCTGAGAGCTGTTGGAGCTGAGGTTCACCCCTGCCTGTCCTCTGCTACTCCATCTGATTGAGTGCCATGCAAAAGAAAGGAATTTGTGTGAGTCAGGTCCAGCTATGTGGTGGGAGATATGCTTGCCATCGTTGAATAGCTGTGAATGTAGGCAAGGCATGAGTTAAGGATGTGAGTTTGAGTAACTGCACATGTTAGGTGGGTGAGTGGCGGGGGAATGGTGCTTTGTGCAGTATGCACAGACAGAAGTTCAGAGGCTGGTATGTAGGAGCTGTGGAAGCGTGTACTCACTTCGACCACCTGACTGAGGTCGTTGAATTTCTTCCAGCACTGTCTATCACAGTGTTGGCCGACACCTCCTCGACCACTTCCCTCCTCATGGCCCTGAAGACCTGGGGCTATGGCCTCCTTCTACTTGCTGGGAAGATTGCTGCCCTCCTTCAATCGACTGCCCCACCAATTTCTCCAATGCTACGTCACTAAAATGATGAGCTCTCTTCCTTACTGCTGGATTAGTAGCAACCATACCAAAAAGTTGTTGCAGTACCTCTTGGGTCACTTTCAGCTGCAACTATTTTTGTCGACACCAATAATCAAGTGCCCCCTTATTAAAGGGGGGCGGGGGGACACACACACTCCAAAAACTTTTCAAGTGCCCCCTTTATTTTGTTTTTTTGGGGGGTTTTTTGAGGGCACTAAAACACAAATTATACAAGTGCCCCCTGGCTAAAAGTGGGGTGAGGGGAGCACTAAAACCGACAACTTAAACAAATTAAATTTAAGGTATTAAAATCAAATTAAAATTTGGTTGCCGGGGGTGATGATGCACTCCAGTCCCTCCGGCGCCCACCTATCGCAGAAGGCCGCCAGCATACTGGTGGACACCGCGTGCTCCATCTCCAGCGACACCCTGGCTCGGATGTAACCGCAGAAGAGAGGTAAGCAGTCGGGCTGAACGACCCCCTCGACCGCCCGCTGCCTGGACCGGCTGATGGCCCCCTTGGCCATGCCCAGGAGCAGTCCTACGAGGAGGCCTTCCAACCTGCCCGCTCCCCTTTGCACAGGGTGCCCAAAGATCATGAGTGTGGGACTGAAGTGCAACCAGAATTTGAGGAGCAGCCCCTTCAAATGATGGATCAGGGACTGCAACCTCGTACATTCAATAAAAACATGGAACACGGACTCTTCCAGACCACAGAAATTGCAGGTGGCCTGGGGGCCCGTGAACCGACTTAAAAACATATTGCACGGAACTGCTCCATGCAACACCCTCCAGGCCAAGTCCCCAATAAATAGAGGACTCTTTCAGCTGCAGGACTGGCAAAAATGAGCAGCTGCAGCATGATATAACCTTCCCTTTAAGAGCTTGAATGAGCCAGTGTGAAGGATTGAAGACTGTTTTCTGAATGCAAGTCATCTGAAATTTGGTAGTGCTCTAGTGTTAGCGACCCTGCAGTGCCCCACTGAGGTCATTAGCACTTGATTTGCCATCCCTCTTCCTTCCTGGGGTGCTAAAGCCCAACTTATAAGTTAAGATTCCTTTGCGCCTGGTGCTATATTTTCACAAAAGCATCTGACAATCTGGGAGCCCTTCCATCAGCTGACACTCTCGAGGCTGCTGCTACTGCTGCTTCAAACCCTCTTTCAGAAAAGTGATTCTTCCTTTTAACTTGCTCCAGTCTTATAACCAGGACTGAATTTCCCTCCCCCCTTGCAAAAGTATATCTATCAGGAACACTATTACTGCTCTATACCTCCGCTTCCACTTCTTTCTGATAACAAATGAGAGTCTTGGGAGGAAATTGCATTGGGTTAGCATCAGATTCATGTGGTTGAGCAATTCTACCTCTCTGCTGCTAACTCGCCAATTTGAAAAGAATTCATCCCATGCCTTCTTGCCGCTTCATTCACAGCACCAGGCCAGGACAATTAACTGGGCTCACATGCTTGGAAAAAAAAAATGGAAGATCACCAAATATACATCAATAAAGGGAATATATCAGTGAGCAAAGAAACCCGACTAAAGTGATAAACAAAGTATTTTTTGAGAGACATAGAGTGACTCAACACAAAGAATCTGGATAAGTTATGAATATTTTACTTTCACCTCCTTCAACTAGTCATATTATCTACCTCCTCCAGTGCTACTGGGCAAGCGAATCACTGATTGACTGAAAGAACAGTGGGATACAACTGAGAGCAGAATTTAAAAGGCAAAAATCAATGTAATGACCTAATGAAACACAAGTAGAAACCAATCAGATCAATTATTTAAATCACTATCCAATTAAACTGAGCCAAATAAATAGGTTTGAGCCCAGCTGGAGGCCTTTGCAAGGATGAAGTGATACTATTAGGTGGATGGCGAAAACATTTTTTCAATACATGGTATATGTATTTCTTTTTAAATTCGGGTGTTAAAAACACATTATGGTGCTGAAATATACAATAATATTACAGTAATGCTACTTAAACATCCAAATAGATTTATCACAATAATATTAGCCCCAAATGTGTTTTATAACAATAAAAATAAATGATCAGTTTAACAACATTTATTGTTCATCACTATTCATCAGTGTGTCCTTTCAATTATAACCTTACTTTTTTTAATCATCTTCTAACACCATTCTATCCTTTCTATACACTGCCCCTATTTTTAAAAATGTTTAACTTACCTTTACTCTTGACTACCTGCTTCTACTTTCCATTTCAGAGGTGGGAACAACGTTGCTTTTATTTTAAAAAAGCTACCATTTGACGAATACCAGAATTAAAGGTAAATTAAAGGCTCCGATTCTGAAGATTGACATGGTGGCACCTGTGATGTGAAAATCACATCGAAACCAGGAAATTGTGCTCCGAACAAGCTGTGGCACCAGCACCGGTAAATCTCAAAGGATTAAAAAGAAAATCCTCTTCGAGGTGAAAGACGGGATCATTTCTGGGAGGAGATGATCTTTGTGCTGGGAAATCCATCCAATCGGTTCTTCAAGTCCAAGTAAATGCACAGCCAATCCAAACATGGAATCTCATTGTAATTAATTCTTCCTGTTCTTCTTTACTCAGATTAAATTGAATTATAATGTATCAACCTGATTTGTAAAGAATTCCAATATACCTCTTAAGGGCTAGAAATTTGCCACCGTAAGGATTGACTTAGCACCATTTTTCGAGCTAACATTTTTTGGGGGAGCTAAATAAATTTAGAGCCAGTTTGCTAGTTCCGCCAGTGGTATAACACCGTCCTTAAAAAATAAGGGACGGTTTTTTTGAGAACCGTTTTAGTGACGTCACTCGGGGTCAAACCCAATGATGACGCTATTTTTGCGAGTTTCTCCCAATAAGGACATTTTTAAGGATAGTGCTAAATACCGATTTGAAAAAGCTTGCCTGACCTGGTTGAGTCCCATTGAAATCGACGCTAATGGCGCCATCTTGGAAAATGGAGCTGCTGCAGAAACAGACTTGCACTGATAACAGAAGTTTCCAGACTGTGGAGTTCAGATTTACAATCAGAACTAAAGACGTGTACAACCAGGGCAGTTACTTATGCTCTGGGATTTCTTCACATTATAGTCATTTCTTTGAAGTCAATAAACACATTGGGAGCAAAACAGTTTTCACATCTTGTGAGGTGAGGTGGTAATATTTGGATGTTACCATCCTGCGCAAACATTTTCCTGAATGGACCAGCAATCACAGAGGTTAAATTAATCTAGTCCCCAATCTGTCAAGTTCAACCTGACTTTAAGTGTCCGGCCGAGGGAGTGATCCTGCCGGCTAGCGTATCGACTTTTTTGAAGGATCTCCAGGATTGTTAAATGTAATTGGAAATAAGTGTCCAGTAGAGTCATCAGGTCTGTATACTGCGTTTTCTGCATGGTTGCATTTTTAAACTGATTGAGGCATGTAATCTGCTGACCAGTTTCCAGACCTGCACTAAATCCCAATAATTCCAGTTTGACTACCCCCAACCCTGCCCCTCCCCATGCACCAGCATCTGGGCATGCGCAGAATGGGTGTTATTTTTAACACGAAAAAATGTAGCTCCATTCTTAAAAATGGTGCTATTTTAAAGCTATGCCAAAATTTTAAAACCTTTTGGCGTAATTTAGGCCTTATTTTTTGGCGCTATTTCGGCATTAAAAAATCGACCGCTAATCAGAAATAATGCCAAAAAACTGAGCTATTTTTCAATGTAGAAAGTCTGGCCCTAAGTGTTTTCTGTTGCAGAAACCTAGCCACAATCATTGCACAAACCATCTGTACTTTGGGAGAGTGGATTGCCCCTGGATTGTGGTTGGTGTCTGAATGGCTATGTGGGTGCAATAATTAATTGACTGCACCTTGGGGAACCCAGATGTGTGGCAGAAATGATTCTTTCAGTGGTGCTACATCTCTTTCTTCAAGAGGAAGCTAGCGTGTGTGGCTGTCTAATTGAATAGTGTGACAGTAATTTCCCTAATTTACCATTGACAGCAAAATGATTATTATTGCAGGTGATGCCTGTGGGAGACTGCAAGGTGTCATTAGCATTAAAGTTAAGAACAGTGGTAACCGTAACTGCTACTGGCAGTGCCACAAGGATGGCACAGCATGATTTCAAGGGCAGCAACTGTCCTCTGTGTGTCATGGTTATCCTAGTTAGCCACCACCTCCTCAAATACTGCTCCTGTGACAGATAGCTGTAGCATAAGTGAAGCACCTGCATGTGGATAAGCTCGAGTTGAATCAGATTTCATCAGCCACAAGTTCCTGCTGTCTCTGCTCTTCTTCTTCAAGCTCCACATGGATGCTGGATCCATGTCCCAAGACTATTCATGCAGAAAACAGAACAGCGGTGAAAGATACAGAAATTGACATCAATAGGTGCAAAAGCAATGGAGAATAAAAAACTGATAACAGGAACAAAAATATAAACATCAAAGAATTGAGAGTAAAGAAATGAGTAGTAGTAGTATATAATGGAAAACATGAAAATATCCATTAAGCAAAAGCAGATGTGGCCCATAAAAGCACTCAGCTTGCTATGAATACAACCCTACCGCCAACATTTATTACACAAGATTCTGGCACAGGTCCTCTGGTCGGTAAGCAGTGACATTTCACATAATGTTTTGGAATGCCCAACAACAAGCTATTAGCAACCTTAATTGCTCTAACACACACAATGTGAATTACTATTTGGCTGAGCAATTTACCCATGAGGTGGAACATCAAAACTAGACTGAGAAGAAGTTGGTGTAATCATGGATACTTGAAATTTTACGAGAGTACAGTATATCTGAAACATTTGTTGACTCTACAAACTGCAGAGTTTTGGAGCCTTAGTGTGTCAGTCAAACAGCAATATAAAAAACTACCAAACATTGTGCAGCTGGAATTAATGTGGCTCATATCTGGAGGTTCTGCAGCGAAGGTACAGACTTCATATCTCCTGGTACAGGCCTAGTTCTTTCCCTGAGGCCAACCTGAATTGACTCAATAGTATTACAATAGGTTTTTATTGTTACTGTATATAATAATTTCTGTAATCCATCTCTGTAAATGTGGTGACTTTTCATCAATCACTTTGTGAGTCTCAATGGACTTCCGGTAGCCCTGCTAAATAAGTGCACCACTATTGAGATGCCAAAGAACTGTTTAAATGGGCTACAAAACAGAGTTTGTGAATTTGTTGTCTTCGTGTGCAGTTTTTAAACTTCTTGATCTCAGCATAATATTGCTTCAAGCATAAGATTTTGTTCTAATCCAGTTATGCATTTATACGGATTCAACTATACCAAATTATTTTTGTGACTTTCCCTCAAAATGGTATTATCTGCAAAAATATATTGCAAATTCACCAGAATAAAATGATATTGAAATCATTAACATAAGAAAGAGAATAGCTGAAATGCTTCAAAGCAACTTCTATTCCCTGAGTGAGCACAAAAGTACTAATCTTAGTAAATTTGTCATGGTGAATAAATGCCACTCGAAATTATATGTCAAGTTAAGACTTTGAGATAATTATAATAATTTTTCTCTTCAAAACATTTTAAAGGGCAGATGTCACAGCCGATGATTGTTCAATATTTGTCTAGTTCAGCGTTGGAAAACGGCTTTTAAAAGTTAGTTGGGCTTTTTTTGTTAGTTGCCTGAAACTTTTACTTACCAAAAAACTTCACTGAAGCCTTCGCCAAATGAGGCAAATTCTAAATGATTGTCAAATACACCTTTGGCATTGACAGGAACTTGTCAATGAGGAAGGGAGTACTTAAAAAAGACCCCCCAAAGACCCTCAAAAATCTGATAAGCTAGAAGAAATAGGAAACAGGCGATTGGAGATGCTAGGTTGGCACACTAACATCATCTGCAAACTGCAGAGTGCCTGTTTTTTGCAAATCCCAGCTTGCATTTGGTTAAGTTCAAGTTTTAAACTTTTGCTGAATGATCTAGCTTGTAACAGAATATATCTTATAGATCTTAACATAACCCAAGAAGATGATTTAACTAATCATTGCTTATTGCATTACATAGCAAACACTAATGTCAAGTAACATGTCATCACAAATTCTGCAACAGTTCTGCAATAGACTACACTCTTAACAATGAAAGCCAAATTAATACCATTAAATAAAAAAGCTGATGGATTCCTCCTAATAAAATTAGTGGTGACAAGATTGAATTCCTGAATCTGTACTCAAACTGCTAAGGCCTTAGAACTGCCATGCCAAGTAAAGCCAGTGGACATGAATAAGATGAATATTTTAGGAGATAAGATTAGTTACCCATTCAAGATCTTTTGCTTGATTTACCTTTTAGGGGAGGGTTTTTTGCACAATCGAATGAAATGGGTTGAGTTGTGTCTATAATAGAATGGGTTGTAGATGGTCTGTGGAAGCATCAGGATTGCTGAGCAAGATTTTATCATGATAGCAGAAGAATATTAAGGAGATTAATTAAGCTGGAAAAGCTCCTTCCTTTTTGACCTGTCTCTATCTACCAATTTACCTTTCATCAATCATTCCTCCATGGATAAATGGCCATTCAATCCTTGAATGTGACAATGCGCTTGCCCACTTGGAGGTTGAATTTCAGGCCACTGACCTGTCCTCCTGAAGGGGGAGAGGGAGGGCAGGTATTCCATAATTCCATAAAGTACATTTCAGTGTACAGTGTACAGGGGCTGCATTTTACTAACCTCGGCGGGTCCGGGGCGGGCGACGTCTTTGGCGAGTTCCGACCCTGCAACGATGTTGATCCGTGCCTCCAACATGATTTTACCTTGATAGGGCTTGTTAAGCTCATCCTGCGAAGTTCCCGGCCAATTAAAAGGAAGCAGGTCCGATGATGTAATTCATTTGACAGTTGTGTTGTCAGTGTTCTACAGCATTGAGGTGCTGCAAACACTGACAAGCAATGCACAAATGTGCACAAATGTGCACGGCTGCACCCAGGCTCTCCCATCACATCCACCAGATGCTTATGGAGAGAGTCAAAGCATGTAGGGTCTCTTCGCTTCCAATGGGGGGGTGGGGGGGGTGGGTGGGTAGAGACCTCGGCAGAACACCAATGCAGCCTGGTTACATGTTGTGCGGGAGAGCATAAGCAAGGATGTCATCAGGAGGATCTGGGTGCAGTGGCGCAAACCTTTCAATGATCTCAGTGGATCATGAAACATTACTGCAAAGCCACACTCAACCACATCCTGCTTTGCCACTCATCACATCTCTATCTCTGCCTTTAATCTACATATTGATTGGGCTAACCAAACTGATAGCAGTGCGGTGGAGGAGGATTTCCTGGATCGTATTAGGAATGGTTTTCTAGACCAATATGTCGAGGAACCAACTAGAGAGCTGGCCATCCTAGGCTGGGTGATGTGTAATGAGAAAGGACTAATTAGCAATCTTGTGCAAGACCCCTTGGGGAAGAGTGACCATAATATGGTAGAATTCTTTATTAGGATGGAGAGTGACACAGTTAATTCAGAAACTAAGGTCCTGAATTAAGGAAAGGTAACTTCGATGGTTTGAGGCGTGAATTGGCTAGAATAGACTGGCAAATGATACTTAAAGGGTTGACGGTGGATAGGCAATGCCAAACATTTAAAGATCACATGGATGAACTCCAGCAATTGTACAGCCCAGTTTGGAGTAAAAATAAAATGGGGAAGGTGGCTCAAACGTGGCTAACAAGGGAAATTAAGGAAAATGTTAAATCCAAGGAAGAGGCATATAAATTGGCCAGGAAAAGCAGCAAACCTGACGGCTGGGAAAAATTTAGAATTCAGCAGAGGAGGACAAAGGGTTTAATTAAGAGGGGGAAAATAGAGCACGAGAAGAAGCTTGCCGGGAACATAAAAACTGACTGCAAAAGCTTTTATAGATATGTGAAGAGAAAACGATTAGTAAAGACAAACGTAGGCCCTTTGCAGTCAGAATCAGGTGAATTTATAATGGGGAACAAAGAAATGGCAGACCAATTGAACAAATACTTTGGTTCTATCTTCACAAAGGAAGACACAAATAACCTTCCGGAAGTACTAGGAGACCAAGGGTCTAAAAAAGGGAAGCTGGCTCAACCGTGACTATCAAGGGAAATCAGGGATAGTATTAAAGTCAAGGAAGTGGCATACAAATTGGCCAGAAATAGCAGCGAACCCGGGGCCTGGGAGAAATTTAGAACTCAGCAGAGGAGGACAAAGGGTTTGATTTGGGCAAGGAAAATAGAGTACGAGAGGAAGCTTGCAGGGAACATTAAAACGGACTGTAAAAGCTTCGATAGATATGTAAAGAGAAAAAGGTTAGTAAAGACAAGCATAGGTCCCCTGCAGTCAGAATCAGGGGAAGTCATAACGGGGAACAAAGAAATGGCAGACCAATTGAACATGTACTTTGGTTCAGTATTCACTAAGGAGGACACAAACAACCTTCCGGATATAAAAGGGGTCAGAGGGTCTAGTAAGAAGGAGGAACTAAGGGAAATCCTTATTAGTCGGGAAATTGTGTTGGGGAAATTGATGGGATTGAAGGCCGATAAATCCCCAGGGCCTGATGGACTGCATCCCAGAGTACTTAAGGTGTGGCCTTGGAAATAGCGGATGCATTGATCGTCATTTTCCAACATTCCATAGACTCTGGATCAGTTCCTATGGAGTGGAGGGTAGCCAATGTAACCCCACTTTTTAAAAAAGGAGGGAGTGAGAAAACAGGGAATTATAGACTGGTCAGCCTGACATCGGTGGTGGGTAAAATGATGGAATCAATTATTAAGGATGTCATAGCAGCGCATTTTGAAAGAGGTGACATGATAGGTCCAAGTCAGCATGGATTTGTGAAAGGGAAATCATGCTTGACAAATCTTCTGGAATTTTTTGAGGATGTTTCCAGTAGAGTGGACAAGGGAGAACCAGTTGATGTGGTATATTTGGACTTTCAGAAGGCTTTCGACAAGGTCCCACACAAGAGATTAATGTGCAAAGTGAAAGCACATGGGATTGGGGGTAGTGTGCTGACGTGGATTGAGATCTGGTTGTCAGACAGGAAGCAAAGAGTAGGAGTAAATGGGTACTTTTCAGAATGGCAGGCAGTGACTAGTGGGGTACCGCAAGGTTCTGTGCTGGGGCCCTGTTAGCGTGAATGTTTTCTCAAAAGAATCACTCAACACTCAGAGTCGGTTCCAACGCCAATGCGGCCTTTATTTTTTCATGCGGGGAGGAAGCCTCAGGACTGGATCCAGGCACTTCTCTCTGACGAACAAAGAAACTCAGCGATATTTATATGTTTTACAATAGTTCTTTACAGTTACTCAGCCCACTTCGGCTGGACACAATCCAATCATAACGATTATAGATTACATATAGGTTTCTTTAACCCAATAGAATTCCCCTGATACCTCAGGGGCTGTATTTTCGTTTTTTGTCAGTTCGGGCTGATTAGTGACCTCGTTATGTGAGGCAGGTTCTCCCCTTATCTCTGTTATCCACTTTGGTGGTAAAAACAAAGAGACAGACTATTATCTGAATGGTGACAGATTAGGAAAAGGGGAGGTGCAAAGAGACCTGGGTGTCATGGTACATCAGTCATTGAAGGTTGGCATGCATGTACAACAGGCAGTTAAGAATGCAAATGGCATGTTGGCCTTCATAGCGAGGGGATTTGAGTACAGGGGCAGGGAGGTGTTACTATAGTTGTACAGGGCCTTGGTGAGGCCACACCTGGAGTATTGTGTACAGTTTTGGTCTCCTAACCTGAGGAAGGACATTCTTGCTGTTGAGGGAGTGCAACGAAGGTTCACCAGACTGATTCCTGGGATGGCGGGACTGACATATTAAAAAAGACTGGATCAACTGGGCTTGTATTCACTGGAGTTCAGAAAAATGAGAGGAGATCTCATAGAAACGTTTAAAATTCTGACAGGTTTCGACAGGTTAGATGCAGAAGGAATGTTCCCAATGTTGGGGAAGTCCAGAACCAGGGGTCGCAGTCTAAGGATAAGGGGTAAGCCATTTAGGACCAAGATGAGGAGAAACTTCTTCACCCAGAGAGTGGTGAACCTGTGGAATTCTCTACCACAGAAAGTTGTTGAGGCTAATTCACTAAATATATTCAAAAATGAGTTCGATGTAGCCCTTACTACTAGGGGGAATCAAGGGGTATGGCGAGAAAGCAGGAATGGGATACTGAAGTTGCATGTTCAGCCATGAATTCATTGAATGGTGGTGCAGGCTTGAAGGGCCGCATGGCCTACTCCTGCACCTATTTTCTATGTTTCTTATTAGGCAGGAAATTGTGTTCGGGAAATTGATGGGATTGAAGGCCGATAAATCCCCAGGGCCTGATAGTCTGCATCCCAGATTACTTAAGGAAGTGGCCCTGGAAATAATGGATGCATTGGTGATCATTTTCAAACAGTCTATCGACTCGGGATCAGTTCCTATGGACTGGAGGGTAGCTAGTGTAACACCCCTTTTTAAAAAGGGAGGGAGAGAGAAAGGGGGTAATTATAGACCGGTCAGCCTGACATCAGTGGTAGGGAAAATGTTGGATCAATTATTAAGGATGAAATAGTAGCGCATTTGGAAAGCAGTGACAGGATCGGTCCAAGTCAGCATGGATTTATGAAGGGGAAGTCATGCTTGACAAATCTTCTGGAATTTTTTGAGGATGTAACTAATAGAGTGGACAAGGGAGAACCAGTGGATGTGGAGTATTTGGACTTTCAAAAGGCTTTTGACAAGGTCCCACACAAGAGATTAGTGTGCAAAATCAAAGCACATGGTATTGGGGGTAATATACTGACGTGGATAGAGAACTGGTTGCCAGACAGGAAACAGATATTCGGGAAAAATGGGTCCTTTTCAGAATGACAGGCAGTGACTAGTGGAGTGCCGCAGGGCTCAGTGCTGGGACCCTAGCTCTTTACAATATACATCAATGATTTGGATGAAGGAATTGAGTGTAATATCTCCAAGTTTGCAGATGACACTAAACTGGGTGGCGGTGTGAGCTGTGAGGGGGACGCTAAGAGGCTGCAGGGTGACTTAGACAGGTTAGGTGAGTGGGCAAATGCATGACAGATGCAGTATAATGTGGATAAATGTGAGGTTATCCACTTTGGTGGCAAAAACGCAAAGACAGAATATTATCTGAATGACGGCAGATTAGGAAAAGCAGAGGTACAACGAGACGTGGGTGTCATGGTTCATCAGTCATTGAAAGTTGGCAGACAGGTACACCAGTCGGTAAAAGAAGGCAAATGGTATGTTGGCTTTCATAGCTAGGGCATTTGAGTATAGGAGCAGGGAGGTCTTACTGCAGTTGTACAGGGCCTTGGTGAGGCCTCACCTGGAATATTGTGTTCAGTTTTGGTCTCCTAATCTGAGGAAGGACTTTCTTGCTATTGAGGGAGTGCAGTGAAGGTTCACCAGACTGATTCCCAGGATGGCTGGACTGACATATGAGGAGAGACTGGATCAACTGGACTTTTATACATTGGAGTTTAGAAGAAATAGAGGGGATCTCATGGAAACATACAAAATTCTGATGGGACTGGACAGGTTAGATGCAGGTAGATTGTTCCCAATGTTGGGGAAGTCCAGAACCAGGGGACACTGTCTTAGGATAAGGGGTAGGC
Organism: Pristiophorus japonicus; assembly: GCF_044704955.1. Taxonomy (NCBI): domain Eukaryota; kingdom Metazoa; phylum Chordata; class Chondrichthyes; family Pristiophoridae; genus Pristiophorus; species Pristiophorus japonicus. Next base: position 44,513,443 of record NC_091980.1, on the reverse strand, counting down.
CATTTAGGACTGAGATAAGGAGAAACTTCTTCACTCAGAGAGTTGTTAACCTGTGGAATTCCCTGCCACAGAGAGTTGTTGATGCCAGTTTGTTGGATATATTCAAGAGGGAGTTAGATATGGCCCTTACGGCTAAAGGGATCAAGAGATAGGGAGAGAAAGCAGCAAAGGGATACTGAGGGAATGATCAGCCAAAACTTATCGAATGGTGGTGCAGGCTCGAAGGGCCGAATGTCCTACTCCTGCACCTATTTTCTATGTTTCTATGTTTCCCTACCCTACTCCTGCATATCCTTACTCACACCAACTTACCTTGCATCTCCACCTCTCTTTCTCTCTCTAGCTACATTATCACATCCCCATCTCACTAGCCACCCCTCTCACTTACCCTCATCCTGGTGCAAACATACCAACTAACAACACACAAGAGTAAGCACTTGGATGTTATCGCCAATGCTGATGTAAAGTATCTTCTGATGTGTTGTCAAACATTGAAATCTATTATCAACAATTTGCCTTTTTGGACAGATCTGTGTGCACCTTTGGAAATGGCTTAGTGAGTTACAGTGAATGGTGGGACATAACAGTACCCCTGCAATGGTGATGAGTGTGAAAGGAATGGCTTGGGTATTGTAGGGATGCTTTATGGTCTTGATGTGGGATGGTGCCAACCTGGCTCATCATGTAGCAGCCAGGGTATACAGCGTCAAGTGAAGTAAATGCAGCCATGGTGAGGCTTCCTGGGCAGCAATGTGGTCAGATGCTGATGCCCTGTGTCCTGTGCAGCATTAGGTGATTGCGGAGAAGGTTGGTGTTGTTGTTGGTGATGCTGGTGTGCCGAGTGATGTTGGTGTCGGTGCTGATCGTGGTGGGATTCTGAGGACCAAGGTGAGATTTTTTTTCAAGAGCACCAATGCTGATGGAATAGATGGCAGCTGAAGTTAAGATGACAGAAGCGATCTGTCAGTGGTGAGAGCGGTTGCTCTAAGGACTTGACATTGGGTAGAGAGTTCACTGCAAACACTTCAAACCTTCATAAAGCAGAAAAGTGTATTCCAAATCCTGAAGGCTCCAGTTTCTTTGATTGGAAATTGAACAGCTGTGAAATGGTAGCTTTTATACCACTTCTGCAGCTGTCAACTAGTCAAACCAATCCAGAGATGTTGTGAATACGACAGGCATACCTGACACGATACCCGAAGGACGTAAACCTCGTAAAAAACTTGGAAAATCCTTTGGACCTGGTAAAATGCTGCTTAAATTGCTTTAAGCAGCTTCTTAACTAGCACAATTTCCTGACACATCACTTAGTGCCGGCTCTGCAATCCACAGCCAGAGCCGACACTTTTGAAATTCACAAGGAGGTGGATTCAGAGCGGACTTCCACCCCGCTGTCAATCACAGACATTTTGACAGTGAACCCACCTCCAAACTCGCGTTCGCAGGGCTCGTAAGATTCCAGCCCAGGTATGTCGTAAAACCAATGGAATTGAGCCTGAAATCCTTGGTCGATATGGTTATTGTGTAAATAGACTGACAAGGTATGTAAGTGTAGGTTAGTATGAGTCAACTTCCATAATGGTAAAGTGGATCAGCCCGCTTATTGGATTGTCTAATGACATTGAATATGAACAGATATATACTGCAGTCCCAAATTCAAAATACCCATGCAAGTTAAATTAAAATTAGTACTCTATCTCTTTAGACACAGACTGCATTTTAGACCCTAAAATCCAGCGTCTAAATATCAGTATAATTTAGACAATGGATTACATTTTCCAGGTGCAGGACTAAGATCTTCTGTAATGCACTGGTGTTGGAGCAGGGTCATGTCACCACCTGTACTTAGAAAATTACCACCAATTACTCTTCCCAAAGTGTCAAATATCCCTGCACATGCACCAAATATGTGCACAATTCATGTCTTTCCTTATTCAGGAACATTAAGAAGACTGTGTTATTCACTGGTTGACTGATGGCAAACACTTTTCACAGAACAGAAGCAATTTGTCAAACGTGTAATAAAATATAAAAATGCTTCAAACTTGAAATGTACTTTCTTAAATCATAATGCATTTAAATGAAACCATCTGTGCTCCAACAGCTACTCCTCCGTGAAGTTTCACTTTCTTTTTACAATTCACGGTTTTTGTGTTAACAACAGTTGGTCTACCCACCTGCAGATACATGTCGAATGATTACTAAGGTTCTTTCCAAGAAACCTCACAAGAAATACAATCTATTTAGTAAATATTCTGAAGTTTGAAAGAAGCTACTTACTGAAAATCAATATAACCTGGAGTTTTAAAAGAGTTCAGTAAACTGGCAATAAGCCAACACAGTCCATTAAATCACCAGAATCCTTTGCCAAGGAACATTGGGTGGAGATTGATGCCTGCAGTTTTCTAGTAATAATAATTTCAGTTATATAGTACTTATGGCATTGAAATGTCCCCAAGTACCTCAGACAATCAATTACTTTGAAAGAGCTGTGGCTTTTCAAAATGTTGCTGTTGAGCTGTGGACAACCACTGGCAAGGTCGCATTTCTATTGCCCTTCCTTATTCCCCTTGTGAAGGTGATTGTGGGCCTTCTCTTTGAACTACTGCAGGCCTTGTGCTGATGCCACACCCATGATGGTGGTCAGTAGGGAATTTCAGGATTTTGATGCAGCGATGATCTCGCAGGCACGAAGGACTTCAGCTGCAGCCACCAGTTCGTCGGATGAGAGCACCACATTCCATGGTTATCCAGCATCCGAGGCCCCGGGTCCAAATGGGTTGCAGCAACAAACCCCCAGGTTTAAATCCCATATCTCTGCGGAGGCTGAGTCGGCAAAGCCAGTCTGGTGAAAGGCAGGCAGGCGCGCACCTGGATTTGGTGGGACTGTCTGGGGAGAGCATCCAGCTCAGCCAACAGCTCCTCGAGGTCCTTGGTGGGATCTCTGCAAACATTGCAGCACTATCTGTGGACATAAGGGATGGTTTTTTGCAGCTTGTAGTTGCAACGCGGGAGAACACCGAGGCTGTCAATGCCCAGCGGCAATTGACGATCTCGACTCATGGCACTCGAGTCCCCAGTGTCATGATACGGAGACCGACAGCACCAGTGAGTGGTGAGGCTGAGCAACAGCCTCTCAGAAGCCGGGCCTTCCACAGCCTCAGCTTCTCCAGGGGGTCTAATGGCATCTCCTACTTTTCTCCCCCAACAACACCGGCACCCTGCGCGTGTTGCTAAAAAACATCTTGGGCCCAACGTGAGTAGGGGTAGGGGTAGGGGCAAGGGCAACAATCGATGGGGGTGGGGGGCATTCAAATTAGGTGGGTAAAGGTGGCTGCAGCTGAAAGGATGTTTAGTGCAGAGGTTGTTGTTTAATTGTTGTTGTTTTGCTGTTATTTTGCTGTTGTTATTTAAATAAAGTTTACAAAAGTTTCAACATTGAAACATTTTATTCAAGTTACTAAATTAAAGTTCACAAAGTTTCATTAATGCAAACATTTTTTGAAATTTAAATTGTTTTTTTCACCTTAACCAGTCTTGTGCAGTGTCTCATTTTCAGAATAACAGGGGGAAATAGTCAACGTGGTGAGATAGAGTGGGCAGTCAATGATCAAACGTGCCGTTCAGCCTTAATGCAAAATGTTGAATTATCAGATGCTGACTTAAGGCTTTTGTAGTGGTGAAAGCTCCACGAAGCCTCCCCGGTCGTGGTGACACTGATGAGGCTGCACACAGGAAAGTTAAAGTAACAGTGACCTCAGTCTTTAATAAGACACTCCAGAGTGAGGAACAGGCTTATATACAGTGCTCCCAAGGGATGCTGGGATCCCTTGCGACTTCAGGGGATGAGCTCCCTGGTGGCGGAACATGGGAGTGCATGCTTTACAGATACACAACATCACTCCCCCACCAAAGTCAAAGTGAAAACTATTTACAAGGTGAGGCAGTCGGGAGCCTATCTTTCCCTGGTGGACCTCCTTGGTACAAATGTCTGTTCTGGTGTGTTGGCTGTGCCCTCGCTGGGTTGGCGTGTTGTTGGCCCTGCAGGGCTGCTAGGTGAGCCTGACCTTGCTGGGCTGTTGGGCGTGATGGGTTCAATTTCCTGGTCCGGTGTGGTGTCGTTGATCCTTTGGCTGTGTGTTGTGGGCTCGAAAAAGGTGGTGTCTGCTGTGGGTTGTTCAGGGTAGTTTGTGAACCGCAGCCTCGTTTGGTCCAGGTGCTTTCTGCAAATTTGTCCATTGTCTAGTTTGACTACAAACACCCTATTCCCTTCTTTACCTATCACCGTGCCCACGATCCACTTGGGACCATGTCTATAGTCGAGCACATACACAGGATCATTCAGATCAATTTCCCGTGACACAGTGGCGCGACCATCATTTACATTTTGTTGCTGCCGCCTGCTCTCTACCTGATCATGCAGGTTGGGGTGAACCAGCGAGAGTCTGGTTTTAAGTGTCCTTTTCATGAGTCGCTCAGCCAGGGGCAACCCTGTGAGCGAGTGGGGTCTCGTGCGGTAGCTGACCAGTACTCGGGACAGGCGGGTTTGGAGTGAGCCTTCTGTGACTCGTTTAAGGCTCTGTTTGATGGTTTGTACTACCCGCTCTGCCTGCCCATTGGAGGCTGGTTTAAACGGAGCTGAGGTGAAATGTTTGATTCCATTGAGGGTCATGAATTCTTTAAATTCAGCACTGGTGAAACATGGCCCGTTGTCACTGACCAGTATGTCAGGCAGGTCGTCGGTGGTTAATATGGCCCTCAGGCTTTCAATGGTGGCGGTGGTGGTGCTTCCCGACATTATTTCACATTCAATCCATTTTGAAAAAGCATCCACCACCACCAGAAACATTTTACCGAGAAACGGGCCCGCATAGTCGACATGGATCCTCGACCATGGTCTGGAGGGCCAGGACCACAAACTTAGTGGTGCCTCTCTGGGCACGTTGCTCACCTGAGCACACACGCTGCATTGCCGTACACAGGACTCGAAATCAGAGTCGATACCGGGCCACCACACGTGGGATCTGGCTATCGCTTTCATCATTACTATAACCGGGTGTGTGCTGTGGAGATCCAAGATGAACGTCTCCCTGCCCTTTTTTGGTAGCACTACGCGGTTACCCCACAACAGGCAGTCTGCCTGAATGGACAGCTCATCCTTTTGCCGCTGGAATGGCTTGATTGGCTCTTGCATTTCAACGGGGATGCTGGCTCAGCTCCCATGCAGTACACAGTTTTTTACTCGGGACAGCAGAGGATCTTGGCTGGTCCAAGTCCTAATCTGGCGGGCCGTGACAGGTGATTTATCATTTTCAAATGCTTCCATGACCATCAACAAATCTGCGCGCTGCGTACCAACAACAAGTTTGCAGGCTGTGCCATTTCCACCTCAATGGTGGGCAATGGTAGCCGACTGAGAGCATCCGCACAGTTCTCGGTGCCTGGCCTGTGGCGGATGGTAAAGTTATCTGCTGATAGCGCGAGTGCCCACTTTTCTCTGCGGGCTGAGGTATTAGTATTTATCCCCTTGTTTTCAGCGAACAAGGATATGAGGGGCTTGTGATCGGTTTCCAGCTCAAATTTGAGGCCAAACAGGTACTGATGCATTTTCTTTACCCCGAACACACACGCTAATGTCTCTTTCTCAATCATGCTGTAGGTCCTCTCAGCCTTAGACAAGCTCCTGGAAGCATAGGCGACAGGTTGCAACTTCCCCGCAATGTTAGCTTGTTGTAATACACACCCGACTCCGTACGACGACTCGTCACATGCTAGCACAAGTCTTTTACACGGGTTATACAATACAAGCAACTTGCTGGAGCATAAAATGTTTCTGGCTTTCTCAAAAGCAATCACTTGTTTTTTTCCCCATACCCAGTTCTCACCTTTGCGCAAACCCCGGTAGGAATGACCGCAGCTCCGTGACGTTCTGTGGCCTGGGCGCAATCCTGATAGCCTCTGCCTTGGCTTCTGTGGGCCGAATGCCATCTGCCGCAACCTTTCTACCCAAAAACTCCACTTCTGTTGCCATGAAGACGCATTTCGACCTCTTCAGCCGCAGCCCTACGCGATCCAGTCACTGGAGGACCTCCTCCAGGTTTTCTAGGTGCTCGGCGGTGTCCTGACCCATGACCAATATGTCGGCCTGAAAGACCTCCATGTTTCTCTGGAAGATCGATGCAGCCGACCGAATTCCAAACGGGCATCTGTTGTAGATGAACAGTCCCTTGTGCGTGTTGGTGCAGGTGAGGCCCTTCAAAGACTCCTCCAGCTCCTGCATCATGTCGGCCAAAGTCAGGTCGAGCTTGGTGAAGGTCTTGTCTCCTGCCAGCGTCGCAAATAGGTCGTCTGCCTTAGGTAGCGGGTATTGGTCCTGTAGCGAGAAATGATTAATAGTTACTTTATAATCCCCGCAAATCCTGACCGTGCCATCACTTTTGAGTACTGGAAAAATCGGGCTGGCCCACTCGCTGAATTCCACTGGGGAGATGATGCCCTCGCATTGCAGCCTGTCCAGCTCAATTTCCACTCTCTCCCTCATCATGTGAGGTACCGCTCGCGCCTTGTGGTGAATGGGTCGTGCCTTTGGGACCAAGTGGATCCGGACCTTCACCCCGGAAAAGTTTCCAATGCCTGGCTCAAAAAAGAAAGGAAATTTGTTGAGAACCTGGGTACATGAGGCCTCATCGACATATGATAGCGCTCAGATGTCATCCCAGTTCTAGTGGATTTTGCCCAGCCAGCTCCTTCCAAGCAGTGTGGAGCCATCGCCTGGGACAATCCAGAGTGGCAGTTCGTGCACCGTGCCCTCGTAGGTGACCTTGACCATGGCGCTGCCCAAAACAGTGATAAGCTCTTTGGTGTACATTCTCAGTTTCGTGTGGATGGGGCTCAGGGCTGGTCTGAGTGCCACAGTCTCTCAAACATCTTTTTACTCATGATGGATTGGCTCACGTCAGTGTCCAGTTCCATGGCTACGGGTAAGCCATTCAATTTTACGTTTAGCATTATAGGTGGACATTTCGTCAAAAATGTGTGCACCCCGTGTTCTTCAGCATCTGCCTCCTCTCTCTGAGGCTCGAAATTGCTTTGATCCACCATGGACCGATCTTCCTCTGCCACGTGGTGGTTAGCAGGTTTTGCAGAGCTTGCAGCTTGTTTGCAAGCTTGTTGGAAGTGCCCCATTGTTCCACAGCTCTTGCAAACATATCCTTTGAAGTGGCATGAATAGGCTGAATGGAAGCCTCCACAACGCCAACAAGGTGTGAATTGCCTTGCATTCATCCTTTGTTGGGGACTCTGAGTCATCTGGGTCACCTGAGGCCTGCTGGCAGTTGCAGACTCGTGGGTTCTGCCCTGTACATTTCTGCTCGCAAACACAGTTCCAGTTAATTTATGAACATTGCTAGCACTTGTGTGCTGAGAGATTTGTTTGGTGTTATCACTGGTGGACATAAACGCTGGTGCTATCACAATGGCCTTACTGAGGGTCGGTGTCTCTGCAGTCAAAAGTTTTCGTAGGATGGTCTCGTGGCCAATGCCCAGTACAAAAAAGTCTCTGAGCATTTGCTCCAGGTTGCCATCAAACTCACATTGTCCTGCAAGTTGCCTTAGCTCGGCGACGTAGCTCGCCACTTCCTGACCTTCAGATCGCTGGCACGTCTAGAACCGATACCTCGCCATCAGCACGCTCTCCCTCGGGTGAAGATGCTCCCGAACCATTGTACACAGCTCCTCATACGACTTATCTGTGGGTTTCACCGGAGCCAGAAGATTCTTCATGAGGCTGTAGGTCGGTGCCCCGCAGACCGTGAGGAGGACCGCTCTCCTTTTTGCAGCGCTTCCTTCTCCATCCAGCTCATTGCCGACAAATTACTGGTCTAACCGTTCGACATAGGCTTCCCAGTCCTCACCCTCCGAGAACTTCTCCAGGATGCCCACAGTTTGCTGCATCTTTGTTTTGGATTCGTATTCTCGTCGCCAGTTATTGTGTTCCTAACACAGATGAGGCTGCACACAGGGAGGTTAAAATAACAGTGATCTCAGTCTTTAACAAGACACTCCAGAGTGAGGAACAGGCTTTAGGGGCCGGCTTATATACAGTGCTCCCAAAGAATGCTGGGATCCCTTGGGACTTAAGGGGATGAGCTCCCTGGTGGCGGAACATGGGAGTGCATGCCTTACAGGTACACAACAGTGGTGGCATGGGTTCTTCAACAGGCTCCTCGACCTCCTCCTGCTTGATGTCATCCTCCTCCTCCTCCTCCTCCCCCCTTCTCTCCTGAGGTGGTTCTGCAATCCCCAGTGGCAAATCCTGTCCCCTCATGATGGCGAAGTTGTGCAGCATGCAGCATACCACAATGAACTCAGAGACCTGCTAAGGGGAGTACTGCAAGCAGCCTCCAAAGTCCAGGCATCGGAAGCGCTGCTTGAGCACTCCAATTGTCTTTTCGACAATATTACGTGTGGCTATTTGGCTGTTATTGTAGCGATACTCAGCTTCTGTCTGAGGGTTGCGAGGGGGCGGGTGTGGTCATGAGCCAGGTGGCGAGGCCGTAACCTTTGTCCCCCAGCTTCCAGCTCTGGTCTTGTGGCTGATGCTCAAACAGGTGTGAGACACTGCTCTCACATAAGACAAAAGTATCATGGATGCTCCCTAGAAATTGTGCAATTACTACCATGATGCGCTAAGTATGGTCACACACCATCTGTACATTCATGGAGTGGAATCCCTTTCGGTTTCAGTAAACATCTGGATCCTCTAAAGGTGCTCGCAGGGCAATGTGCGTACAATTAATGGCAGCCTGTATCTTGGGGAAGCCATGCAATTCATGCAAAACCTATAGCCTTCTCATTCTGTGCCTCCCTGGTCATTGAGAACTTTATAAAGTCCATCCTGCGTGAATACAGTGCAGTAGTCACCTGGCGAATGCAGTGATGTGTAACGTACTGCGAGATGGAACATATGTCCCCCGCTGATGCCTGAATGGAGCCAGAGGCATAGAAGGCAAGTGCCACTGTCACCTTCAGCTCAATGGGCAGTGCAGTTCTGTTCCCACTGGTAGGCTGTAGGTCTGCCTTTATGAGCTGGCATATTTCTGTGACCACTTCTTTTCGAAAGTGCAGGGTTTGAACGCACTGTGCCTCAGACAGCTGCAGGTATGAGCATTGTTCCCTGTAAATTAGTGAGGGTAAGGCCTCCTCCCCATATGTCTTTGAGCTCTTTGATTATGCTCATAATGCTTTTGAATAAGTTTTCTTTGCAGCTCTATACTGCATAGAAAAAGCAGCCTGCAATAATGGCAAAAATAGCATAAGCCCTATTCTTTTAAATGGCCTTAAATATCCTTAGCTGTCCTTAAATATCCTTAAAAATGAAGTATAAACTCCCAAAAAGCTCAATCTGTAAAACGCAGCCTTCCCTCCAAATTCTTTTCTGCACTGCACTCTTGCTCCGCTTTTCAAGATGGCACCGTTAGCACCAGGTCCGTCATGAGTCTAACCTGATAAGATTTGGTATTTTCGGGCGGGTTTTATCGCCGGCGCTAAAACATGTCGATATTGGCGAATTTTGCAAAAACGGCGCTAGCGAAGCATTGCATGATGATTGACGTCATAAAAATGGCAAAAAAAATAGGCGAGCGATAATATTTAATGCCAGCGGTAAACCACTGGTGAAACTTGCAAAATGGTGTTAAATTTTTTTAGCGCCAAGAAACACACTTTTCACGCTCAAAAATGGTGCTAAAACAGGCGCAAACTTGGTGAATTTCTTGCCCTCAATGTATTCATTTTCAGAAGTATGTCACAAGAGGCTTGGTAGAAAAATGTAATACATATGGTATGAGGAAACTTAACAGCATGAATAGTTGACAGGCAATGGTTGTCAGACAGGAAACAACAAATTAACTGAATGAGTGTTGTCCAAATTGGAGAAAGGAAGGATGTGGTGTATGACAGCAGTCACTGTTGAGCCTACTTTTGTTGTTGGTACATATAGATGATTTGGAGTTGAACATAACGGGAAGGAGTCTCCACCAAGTTGCGCTGATTTTTTTTCAGCGTAATTCTCCTGAAATCAGCCAAACCAGCGCAAAAGATCACAAAATTTTAAGTGCACATTACATTCACTGCAAATCAAGTTTCTCAGCAATCTTTGTCTCTCGTTTAAAAAACAATGCGCTAGAAGTGTGCCCTTCTCACAAAACTGTCCACGCCCCCAGATCAAATTAATCACCATTGTGAGTTTCCGCTAATTGTGCCCATTTAAAATTAAGCTCTTTATAAGTGCAAGGGCACTAAATTGCACATTTTAAATGCTTTTGGAGGGAAAATTGCAAACTGCCCTGTGCCCTGAGGATCGAAACTTTGCGCTAGGCACAAAAGTCTCGCCTCTTGCGAGAAATTGGTGTTACCGCCTCCAAAAGAAAGTGGAATGCAAAATAAGGCGCTCCACTTTCTCTCTGGGGCGGTAGTCAGGCTGACGCACTGCGTTGGGGCGCAGTGCTACGCACTGGGCCATGTAATGTTGCACGTAGGTGGGGCTCTTCTCTTAATTAAAGGGAAGGGCCCAAGCTACAAACTCTGCATTAACAAAAGGGCCCTACCTGAACCACTGGGGAGCAGAGGTGCCGTGCCAACAGCCCAGCACTCAAGCAAAGTTCCAGGCTGATCAATTGCGGCACGGACCCCGCGTTCAGAGCGCACGAAAAGGTTGCGGCTTTAAAAGAAATTACTACACCTATTGCCACACAAGCAGCCAGCTGGCCGGTTCACATCCCCTGAAGCTGTCACTGGCATCAACTGGCGCCGCTCCAGGGGGTGATACCCAATTCAGGGTCCAAGGTGGTAACGGGGTGGCTCGCACGGTGATGACATAATCATTGCTGGCGGAGTGGAACGCTACAAGTTACTGTCGCCGCTAAACTCCCGCCAAAGTTAACGGGAGTCGTTAGCGGCACCGTGCCCGGGCGAACAGTTGCTTGCGCTCGCTAACAGGAGGCGCAAATGACCCAAATTTCCAGGCCTTTTTTTTAATTTACTAAGAAACTGACGACTGTACATCAATGTAACTAGTAAATGGTTCTGCATAGTTATTTTAAAGAAAAATAATTTACAAAAAGTAAATTCTGTACAGCTGGTGCAGGTGCCATTTGGATATAAAGGGTTTTGATTTGATAATTAGCACTGGATTATCATGGTGGGATGGTTGTGGACCGATTCTATGTGTGGACCATCAGAAGAGGATGAAGGGACTTGGTTATCAGGAAAAAAAAAGTCACAAACTAAATATAACTTAAAGAGGTCAGGAACATCAGTATAAGATGAATATTTTTTATGGGTTAAAGTTGTACCTGGCTGGAAATAAATTTTAAAATTAGTGACATCTCACTCATGACAGCTTCATGGTTCATTGATGACTGTAGATTTTAATACAGTTGCAATGAGGCAATAAAATGTAAGAATTCTCCTGGTAGATAAGAGGATTTAAAAATGCATTTTACATTGAACGAATTCCCCCGTCAATAATCTTCCCTTTTAACTCTTGGAAAGGTTAAGCAACTGCTACTTCAGATTTTTAGTTATTAACTTATGGAATAGACTGCCACCTAGCACAGTAACTGCAAGCTCAGCAGAAGCATTCAAAAATAAATGGACAGTTTCCTCAAGCAAGAAAGACGATAAAGATATGCAGGGCCCTTTACCTTGGGGTTCATTTCTAGGGGGCTAGAAAAGCAGAGAGGATATGTTAAACTTGTATAGAACCTTGGTTCTAGTTAGAGTACTGTGCACAGTATTGATCTCCAAATTATGAAAGGGACATCGGGTAACTGGAGAAGATGCAAAAAAAAAATTACAAGGATGATACCAGCACTGAGGTTATAACTATCAGGAGAGACTGAACAGGCTGGGGCTCTTTTCTCTAGAAACGAGAAAGCTGACCGAATAGAGGTCTTTAAAACCATGAAAGGGTTTGATAGGGTAGACATAGATAAGATGTTCCAAAGCAGGGGAGTCCAAAACTAGTCACAAATATAAGGCAATCACTAATAAATCCACAAAGGAATTCAGGAGATACTTCTTTACTCAGACAATAGTTAGAATGTGGAACTTGCTACCACATGGAGAAGTTGAGGTGAATAGCATAGATTCATTTAATGGGCAGGTAGATATGTTGATGAGGGATAAAGGAATAGAAAGTTATGCTGATAGGATTAGGTGAAGTACGGTGGGAGGAGGTTTGTGTGGGGCTTAAACACAGACACAGACCAGTTGAGCTGAATGGCCTGTTTCAGTGCTGTAAACTCTATGTAATGCCATGATATGGGGTTGGCACCAATGAAGGAGGGAGATGGAAATGGTTTATGAAGATGCTGAGCTCAATGAGATAAGCTGGAGTGAGGTCATATCCATTGTCTTACACTCTCATGTTTGTTCAGTTAATAAAATGATGCACGTTGTTGGTGATTTGAGAGTGCAACATTACAGTGAGATCTTATGAAGAATATTTAAATTAAATCTGCAGCAGAATTTTGCACACTGATGGTTGGAGCAGGGTAAGGATTTTAAAACTGCTTTATTATTGATAATGAGATGCCCAGAGAGTATTATTTAAGCTTATTAAAATATTCTTGTACTGTTATCTGTAGGATTTGGATTTAACCATTGCACTGATGTATCTTCTTTTCAGGTAGCTGAAAGGATCCCCCTTAAATCGCAGGACTACATTTTACCAAATGGAAGACATTATACCCCATTATTGCAGTAATGTAGATGGAGTTTTTCTACTCATCTAACCCATGCTGTACCTGAACTGAGAGTGCTCAATAGGAAGCAGTAAAGTTTTTCTTTTCCAACACTGACAGTATGGCAGCTTCATAAAACTTATCTCTAATTCACAATATTATAATAGCAGCTGGACGATATTGGGTTTATTGCAGCCCCTCCTCTGACCAAAATAATACAGAACAAAAATACAGGTCATTCTTGTCTAAGATATAGAATGTGGCCATTCTTTACAATGAAGTCAAGACAGTCACCAACATTGCTATACTCTAAATGTGGAGATCTGTTCTGTTCTTTACAATGATATTTCTCACATTGACAAATCCTAAAATAAATAATATGGTTATACAAGACAAGCAGCACTGGATAGCTCTTTAAATTCAATTCAATAGACTTAACTATTTTAATATCTCAAACAGTAATGATCCAATTCTTAGTGCAGCTACTTATATTTGTGGTTAGGGCTGAAATTTCAAAAATTGTGGGATCACACAGCTTGAAATAAAAACTCTAATCTCTCTTGTCACTTATTAAAATAATATTTGTAAATTAAAAATTTGTTTTTTTCTTGAGTTGTATCATATTTGCTACCCAGCAAAATATCAATTTGCATATTCAACCATTTTCAATTGATTAAACCCCTGCTGCTGATGTTCAAATATTTTGGCTACAACAGCTGCAAAGCTGTTCATTTGGTCTGCCACATACCAATAGGCTAGAATGATTCTTCAGGCTATATCAATTAAATCAGCAGGCTTGCCACAACTTCCCCTGCAGGAAGGGAAAACATATTTCTCAGGGCATATGAATATGAACCAATTAATTGATTCTTCCCTTTTCAGTTTCTAATCACATCCACAGTTGGTCAGAATGAAATTCTATGACAACTTGTATTTCCACACCATGCCTCACATACAGAGAGACATCTGAGAGCACTTTAGAGAGCAGTGCGTAACAAGTGGACAGCAAGAGAAGAGAGTTGAGGCTAGGAGGGAGTCAAAGCTCTGTTAAAAAGGAGGGCAATTAGGAGAATTTGAAAAGAAGAAAAGAAGCAAATTACACAGTGAACGCACTGGGGGATAGATTTTCAGAGAGTTGAAGGAATAATGGCTAAAACAGTGGTAACTGATGGTGGCACAGAGGGACTGAGAATTGAGAAGTAGGTCAGTGTTGGAAGCATGGCAGATTTGTGCAAGTCCATGCATTTGAAAGAAATTGTCAAATTTGGAAGAGTAGAGAATATTTTCATGAAAATGAAAGCTTTAAGACTCATGATAGGGCAGATTATAGCTCACAAAGTTGCTTCAATAAAGTTAGGTTACCTACATGTGAAAATAGTTTCTGATCTGTGCTGACTTAGCTGATCTCAAATGGGAACATTGGTGGAGGGCATTGCAATTCATCGCAGTGTCTCCACGATATAAAACGTAAAATAAAACAAACAATATGCTGTTCAATGGTGGTTTCAATTCCAAGAGCAGAATAGATTGCTATCCAGTGATCTTTGCTGCAAAGTGTACATCTGTGACATCAGGCGAGGCCTCATCAGAAATGCCTTCTATTGATCAATTGCATGTTGAAGCACACTGCCTAGACTAACATGTGGTCATTTGAGTGAGGTAGTGGAAGGCTGTATTAGTTAGCATTTTCAGATGAGGCGAGGTGAAAGGGGGAGAGATATTTTTAACAAGAAGAGGGGATTTGAGTACAGGGGCAGGGAGGTGTTGCTACAATTGTACAGGGCCTTGGTGAGGCCACACCTGGAGTATTGTGTACAGTTTTGGTCTCCTAACCTGAGGAAGGACATTCTTGCTATTGAGGGAGTGCAGCGAAGGTTCACCAGACTGATTCCCGGGATGGCGGGACTGACCTATCAAGAAAGACTGGATCAACTGGGCTTGTATTCACTGGAGTTCAGAAGAATGAGAGGGGACCTCATAGAAACGTTTAAAATTCTGATGGGGTTAGACAGGTTAGATGCAGGAAGAATGTTCCCAATGTTGGGGAAGTCCAGAACCAGGGGACACAGTCTAAGGATAAGGGGGAAGCCATTTAGGACCGAGATGAGGAGGAATTTCTTCACCCAGAGATTGGTGAACCTGTGGAATTCTCTACCACAGAAAGTTGTTGAGGCCAATTCACTAAATATATTCAAAAAGGAGTTAGATGAAGTCCTTACTAATAGGGGAATCAAGGGGTATGGTGAGAAAGCAGGAATGGGGTACTGAAGTTGCATGTTCAGCCATGAACTCATTGAATGGCGGTGCAGGCTAGAAGGGCCGAATGGCCTACTCCTGCACCTAGTTTCTATGTTTCTATGTTTCTATGATAAGGATGGAATAATCAAAGAGCAAGTCACCCTGGATTGCTCTCACACGCCTCCTACAGTTGGTTTAGAGTGGCACTGGCAAAGATCTGGGAGCCGGTTACTCATCTAATTTCTCTCCTATTAAGCTATGACTATAGGCTAGATTTTACACTTTTGTGCATATCGCCCAAAAATGGGCGTTATTTTCAGTATGGGCGGTAAAAATGGGTTTTCAGTTCGCTGACTTCGCGCCAATTCTCAAAGCACCTAGTCTCCATTTTTGAAATTGGGAGTTACCACGAGCGATATGAAATTGGAGGTAGCGTTAAATCTCTGACCTTCTGCCATAAAGTGTCGTCGTCCTTAGCAATGGCATGGCAACGCTCGATTTCCGCGATTCAGGAAGTCAAGGGTCATCATGACATGCGCAGAAGAGGAGACAGAGAGAGAGGGAGCTGAGAGGGAGTGAAGGCATGTGTGGGTGTGGTGTGGCTACTTTGGGAGGAAGGAGGGAGAGGTTAGAGCTTTAGAGCAAATAAGGAAACAAAAATTAGCTATTACCAGCCACATATTTGCCCGAATTTGGCCTATAATGGAGGGAGAGGAGGAGGCATCACAGCACGCTGTGGAGACTGACACTGGCGGGAGCAGTGAGGTGGGAGAGGAGCACATTGGAGGGTGCAAAAAGAGCGAGGAGCTTCTCAGACGAGGCAAATGCCTCCATCCTGCAGGAAGTCGGGTTATGCTGGGGTGATTTGACACAGGGAGGGCGTGGCAAGCCCACCCCAAAGGCATACCAGAAGATATGGACCGAGATAGCAGTGAGGGCAACCAATGCCGCAAACAATGGAATGACCTTGTGGGATCCACAAGAGTAAGTATTACATTTGTTTACATATACTTATGTATTTATATAATTTGATTTGTAACTGTCATGAGTGACTATCATCAGATGTGAGGTCTTTCACTTTTACTGGGAATGTTGTAGTCAAAGCCTGCGGTCACAGTGCACATCTTTAGGTAAAGAATGATAATTATCATAATAATCATGATTACATCTGTCGGTTATGTGTTGTATCAGTCTCTGTGACAGTACCTAGCAATGATATCACGCAATGATCTCATGCCATGTCGTCCTGTCACTTTTTACAGAAGAAGCTATCGACGACGTGGTCCGTACAGAGGCGAACGGGTGGGGGGCCACCAGTCCCCAGCGACATCACTGAGATGGAGAAGCGGGTGCTCGCACTCATGGGGAAGCACACCCGGACAGCCACGGGAGCATCTGCAGACCCTGAAGTGATGCCACGTGAGTAAAGTTTACACGATTGCATGATTTAAAGTCAATAGATGCCACTCATATCCGACCAATCATATATGATAGATGATTTCTAAAATTGTCCTAGAAATAATGCAGGCCTAATGAAAATCATTGCAACGCAAATGTGTTGATGGTCATGAAATGCGATGCCTGTGATAATTTTGATAGCGGTGGTGCTTTTGTTGTACATATGTACTGGACTCACCTTGTGACCCTAGCACCTCTTCTCCTCTAATAACCTCATTTGTGTTTTGCAGCTCAGCCAGCAGCGTGGCCCCAGGCATGACCACAGAGGCCAGAAGGTGGGGGCGCAGGGCCCGACTCGCTGGACGATCCTACATCTGGTGCTGAGGAGCTCCAATTCTCACCTGTCAATCTGCTGGGTTTGTTCTCTACAGATGAGAGCACGGACTTCAAGGAACCTGCATAGCCATAGATGAGGTCCTTACTACTAGGGGGATCAAGGGGTATGGCGAGAAAGCAGGAATGGGGTACTGAAGTTGAATGTTCAGCCATGAACTCATTGAATGGCGGTGCAGGCTAGAAGGGCCGAATGGCCTACTCCTGCACCTAGTTTCTATGTTTCTATGTTTCTATGTTAGCCATGCTCCAGAAGCCATTCCACTCCAAGGCCACCTAGTGCTCCTCCGGTCATTCCTGCCTCCACTCTGGAAGTACCGACCCCAAGCACCTCGCCACAGAGCACCCCAATGTCCCCATGTAGGTCTGGTCCACGAGCGCCACATGACAGCGGAGAGATGGTACAGTTGTCCAGGAGGATTGTAGACATTGGTGACCAACTCATCGAAGCATTGGGAGGCATATCCCAACAGCTGGCCACCATGAGTGAGTACGTTCCACGGATGGCGGAGGCCCTGGATGCGATAGCCAGGAACACTGCTGGCACTGGCCTCCCAGTGGTCCCTGAGCACACACTCCACCCCTACGTTCTGCACCACCACTGTGAATGATAGATGAGAGGAAGGACCAAGATCTTGCTTCTGGATCTGAGAATGTTCCACCCTCGGCACCCCCTGCTCCCATACCCGTGCAAACACCGCCTCTGCCTTCATCCCTCCCAATGAGGCACTGCCTGAGGAGCTCCTCAGTCAGATGCCGTGGAGTGAGGAGGGGAAGGGATAGAGGTGGGGAGAAGCAGGGGAGGGGGGAAGGAAAGTGAGCTGCATGTCCGCAGGTGATGGTTGTGTTATATCTCCATCTGGGTGTATTCAATCTGTTGTAATGTATGAGGGGAGTGGACCACCCTCCTGCTTTGCATTTGCATTCTGTGTTGCTGGACATGTTGAACATTTGATTGATGTCGATGATGGAAAAAGTGGGGTGTGGGTGGGGGTTGGGTGTTTTTGCCCGTGATACTTATGATTTCAGACCAATGTTGGTATAAATTTTTTTTTATTGAACATAACCTTGTTGTGAATTGTCTCAGATAGCTGGACCATTACACACTGGTGATTCCTTAACATGAAAGGGTTAAATAAAACTTAACTTCAATCAACGTAAACTTTAACTGGCACCAAGGTGATGGTCACCATTGATGTCTGAGCTGCACACACACAGCAGTGTGTTAGTGTTGTCACTCACAGCAACATTTTTTCAGGCAAATCCTTCAGATATCAGCTCCTCATGTAAGAGTCTTGCAGCTACGTAGCCACCATGCGCCCTTTCCTGCGGTCTGGAGGGGGTCGTGGGCATGGTTGCATAGCCAGCCTGATTGTCTGGCCCCAGGTCAGCTTCCAGCCCCTTGTCGTCCTCTTCCTCTCTCTCCTGAGGTGGAGCATCAGTCCCTTCTGGAAATTCTTGGCCCCTCCTGATAGCCAGGTTGTGCAGCATGGAGCACACAAACACGAATTTACCTACTTGCTCAGGGTTGTATTGTAGCTTCCCTCCTGATTGGTCCAGGCATCTGAAGCGCTATTTAAGCACGGTTATTGTTTTGTGGACCACATTGCGTGTGTATCTGTGGCTCTGGTTTTATTGCTTCTCGGCCTCGGTGTGGGTGTAACACAGGGGGTCATCAGCCATGTGGCTAGGGCATATCGGTTATCACCAAGCATCCAGCATTGTCCTTGTGGCTGACTCTTAAAGATGTCAGAGACAGCGCTCTCACGCAGGATGTGAGCCTCATCGAAGCTGACCAAACATTTGGCATTCACTGCCATTATGATCTGGTTGTGGTCGACACCATGTGGGCCTTCAGGGAGTGAAATCCTTTTCTGTTACGAAAAAGCTCTGGGCCCTGAGAAGGTGGCCGCATGGCACTGTGAGTACACTATATAGCTCCCTGCTACCTGGGGAACTTAGCAATGCAGTAGAATGCTCCAGCACTGTCAGTCTGACTCTTCATGGTCATGGGTGTTATGTATTTAACCCCTTGCAACCTGTATCACATTACCACCAGAGGGCCTACCTGTTGGAGTCCCAAGAGATCCCAACATCCCTTGGGAGCACTGTATATAAGCAGGCCACCCACATGGTATCTGCACTCTGGAGTCTTATTAAAGGAGCTAAGGTCACACTTGCTCATTGTTCACAGTACTCAGTTTCATCCTTTATTATGAGTGTATCAATTGACGACGAGGTAACGAACAACCGCGCGAAAATGCAAAGAACAGTTGGTATCCTGGAGAAGTTCTCAGAAGGGGACGATTGGGAGGCCTTTGTGGAGAGACTCAACCAATACTTTGTAGCCAACGAGCTGGAAGGCGATGAGAACGCTGCCAAACGAAGGGCAATTCTCCTTACTGTCTGTGGGGCAACAACCTATGGCTTCATGAAGAATCTTGTAGCTCCGGTAAAACCAACAACTAAATCCTATGAAGAATTGTGTACGCTGGTCCGACTGCACCTAAATCCTAAGGAAACCGGTTTGATGGCGAGATATCGGTTCTACACATGTCAACGGTCGGAGGGCCAAGACGTGGCGAGCTATGTTGCCAAACTAAGGCGCCTCGCAGGCCATTGCGAATTTTAGGGATTCCGAGAACAAATGCTTATGGACCTTTTTGTACTGGGCATTGGCCATGAGATAATCCTTCGCAAATTGTTGACTGTTGAAACTTCGAATCTAAGCAAAGCCATAACGATATAGCCCAGGCATTTATGTCCATCAGCGGCAACACCAAACAGATTTCACAGAGCAAAGAGGTTTCGGCCAGTACTGTGCACAAAGTAACGTCATTTTCGAGCAGGAATATACATGGCAGAACGTACAAGCCAGCTGCTGCTGCATGACCTCAGATGACCTAGAGTCCACCATCAATCGTTAATGTGAGGCAGTTAACACCTTGTTGCCGTTATGGAGATGATCATCGGGCTCATCAATGCTGTTTCAAGCAATATGCATGCAACGGCTGAAGAACAATGGAACACCTCCAGCGAATGTGCAGGTGAGCTGCAAACCCTGTAAACCACCACGTTGCAGAGGGAGATCGATCCACTGTGGATCAGGCTGAATTGGAGACTCCTACCGAGGAGGCAGAAATGTCCACCAATAATGTTGAAAGTTGAACTGAACGGAATTCTTGTATCTATGGAATTGCTACGGGTGCGAGTCAGTCCATAATGAGTAAAAAGGCTTTTGACAGGCTGTGGTGCAACAAGGCACACAGGCCCAAGCTCAGCCCCATTCACACCAAATTAAGGCCTTACACCAAGGAACTAATCCCTGTAATTGGTAGTGCAGCAGTCAAAGTCTCCTATGATGGAGCAGTACACGAACTCCCGCTGTGGATCGTGCTAGGGGATGGCCCCACACTGTTTGGCAGAAGCTGGCTGATAAAAATCCGCTGGAACTGGGATGACATCCGAGCGCTTTCGTCCGTCGATGATGCCTCATGTGCCCAGGTTCTGAACAGATTTCTATCATTGTTCAAGCCAGGCATTGGAAGCTTCTCGGGGGCGAAAGTGCAGATCCATTTGGTTCCCGGTATGCGACCCATCCACCACAAGGCACGGGCGGTACCACATATGATGCGTGAGAAAGTGGAAATTGAGCTGGACAGGCTGCAGCGAGAAGGCATCATCGCGCTGGTGGAATTCAACGAGTGGGCCAGTCCCGGTACTTAAAGAAGATGGCACGGTCAGAATTTGTGGGGACTATAAAGTAATGATTAACCATTTCTCGCTGCAGGACCAGTACCCGCTACCCAAGGCAGATGACCTATTTGCGACCCTGGCTGGAGGGAAGACATTCACCAAGCTGGACCTGACCTCGGCCTACATGACGCAGAAGCTGGAGGAGTCTTCGAAAGGCCTCACCTGCACCGACATGCACAAAGGTCTGTCCATCTATAACAGGTGCCCGTTCGGGATTCGATCGGCTGCAGCAATCTTCCAACGGAACATGGAGAGCCTGCTAAAGTCGGTTCCTCACACCGTGGTCTTTCAGGATGACATTCAGGTTACAGGTCAGGACACCATTGAGCACTTGAAGAATCTGGAAGAGGTTCTTAGTCGGTTGGATCATGTGGGACTCAGGTTGAAATGCTCGAAGTGTGTTTTCCTGGTGCCGGAGGTAGAGTTCTTGGGGAGAAGAATCGCAGCAGATGGCATCAAACCCACCAACGCCAAGATGGAGGCCATCAACAATGCGCCAAGACCACAGAACGTGGCAGAGCTGCGGTCGTTCCTGGGACTCCTCAACTATTTTGGTAATTTCCTACCTGGGTTAAGAACCTTGCTAGAACCCCTACATGCGCTACTGCGCAAGGGAGATGACTGGGTATGGGGGAATTCACAAGAGGCTGCCTTTGAGAAAGCCAGAAATCTGTTGTGTTCAAACAAACTGCTTGTCCTGTATAACTCTTGTAAACACTTAGTGCTAGCTTGCGATGCATGGTCATACGGGGTCGGGTGTGTGTTACAACAGGCTAACGAATAGGGGATTTTGCAACCAGTCGCTTATGCGTCCAGGAGTTTGTCCAAGGCCGAAAGGGCCTGAGCATGATTGAAAAAGAGGCTCTGGCATGTGTTTATGGGATAAATACACCAGTACTTATCTGGCCTCAGGTTTAAGCTTGAAACTGATCACAAGCTGCTCATATCGCTGTTCTCTGAGAGCAAAGGGATTAACACCAATGCCTCTGCCCACATCCAAAGATGGGCGCTCACACTGCCGGCATACAACTATGTAATCCGTCACAGACCGGGCACAGAGAACTGTGCTGATGCTCTCAGTTGGCTACCATTGCCCACCACCGTGGTGGAAATGGTACAGCCTGCGGACTTGCTCATGGTAATGGATGCATTCGAAAACGAAAAGTCACCCGTTATGGCCCACCAGATCAGGACCTGGACCAGCCAGGATCCTTTACTGTCCTTAGTAAAAAACTGTGTCCTCCATGGGAGCATCCCAGTGGAGATGCAGGAGGCGATTAAACCATTCCACAGGCACAAAGACGAAATGTCCCTGCAGGCGGACTGTCTGTTGTGGGGTAATCGCGTGGTCTTGCCCAAGAAAGGCAGAGATACGTTCATTTGTAAACTGCACAGCACCCACCCAGGCATTGTAATGATGAAAGCCATAGCCAGATCTCATGTGTGGTGGACGGTATTAATTCAGATTTAGAGTCATGCGTGCGTCAATGCAACAATTGCTCTCTGCTGAGAAATGCACCCAGAGAGGCACCCGCTAAGTTTGTGGTCGTGACCCTCCAAACCGTGGTCGAGGATCCACGTGGACTATGCGAGCCGATTTCTAGGCAAAATGTTCTTGGTTATCGTGGATGCTTACTCAAAATGGATTGAATGTGCAATAATGTTTGTCAGCACGTCCACGGCCAGCATTGAAAGCCTACGAGCCATGTTTGCCATGCACAGCTTGCCTGATGTCCTAGTCAGCGACAATGGGCCGTATTTCACCAGTGCTGAACTCAAGAAATTCATGAGCCGCAATGGGATCAAGCATGTCACATCTGCGCCGTTCAAGCCCGCATCCAACGGCCAGGCAAAACGGGCCGTTCAGACCATCAAGCAAAGCTTGAAACGCGTGTCCGAAGATGCCCTGCAGACCCGACTGTCCCGAGTGCTGCTCAGTTACCGCACCAGACCCCACTCACTCAGCAGAGTTCCCCCGGCCGAGCTGCTCATGAAAAGGGCGCTCAAAACAAGCCTCTCTGTTGTCCACCCTGATCTCCATGATCATGTGGAGGGCAGGCGGCATCAACAACGTGTGTACCATGACCGCGCAAATTTGTCACGTGATATTGAGGTCAATGACCCTGTGTTTGTACTCGACATAGAAACATGGAAAATATGTGCAGGAGTAGGCCATTCGGCCCTTCGAGCCTGCACCATCATTCAATAAGATCATGGCTGATCATTCACCTCAGTACCCCTTTCCTGCTTTCCCTCCATGCCCCTTGATCCCTTTAGCTGTAAGGGCCATATCTAACTCCCTCTTGAATATATCCAATGAACTGGCATCAACAACTCTCTGCGGTAGGGAATTCCACAGGTTAACAACTCTCTGAGTGAAGAAGTTTCTCCTCATCTCAGTCCTAAATGGCTTACTCCTTATCCTTAGACTGTGTCCCCTGGTTCTGGACTCCCCCAACATCGGGGGCATTCTTCCTGCATCTAACCTGTCCAGTCCCATCAGAATTTTATATGTTTCTATGAGATCCCCTCTCATCCTTCTAAACTCCAGTGAATAAAGGTCCAGTCGATCCAATCTCACCTCATATGTCAGTCCAGCCATCTCGGGAATCAGTCTGGTGAACCTTTGCTGCACTCCTTCAATAGCAAGAACGTCCTTCCTCAGATTAGGAGACCAGAACTGAACATAATATTCCAGGTGAGGCCCCACCAAGGCACTGTACAACTGCAGTAAGACCTCCCTGCTCCTATACTCAAATCCCCTAGCTATGAAGGCCAACATACCATTTGCCTTTTTCACCGCCTGCTGTACCTGCATGCCAACTTTCAATGACTGATGTACCATGACACCCAGGTCTCGTTGCACCTCCCCTTTTCCTAATCTGCCGCCATTCAGATAATATTCTGCCTTCGTGTTTTTGCCCCCAAAGTGGATAACCTCACATTTATCCACATTATACTGCATCTGCCATGCATTTGCCCATTCACCTAACCTGTCCAAGTGACTCTGCAGCCTCTTAGCATCCTCCTCACAGCTCACACCACCACCCAGTTTTGTTTCATCTGCAAACTTGGAGATATTACACTCAATTCCTTCATCCAAATCATTAATGTGTATTGTAAATAGCTGGGGTCCCAGCATTGAGCCTTGTGGCACCCCTGCCTGCCATTCTGAAAAGGACCCGTTTATCCCGACACTCTGCTTCCTGTCTGCCAACCAGTTCTTTATCCACATCAGTACATTACCCCCAATACTATGTGCTTTAATTTTGCACACCAATCTCTTGTGTGGAACCTTTTCAAAAGCCTTTTGAAAGTCCAAATACACCACATCCACTGGTTCTCCCTTCTCCACCCTACTAGTTACATCCTCAAAAAATTTCAGAAGATTTGTCAAGCATGATTTGCCTTTCATAAATCCATGCGAACTTGAACCAATCCTGTCACTGCTTTCCAAATGTGCTGTTATTTCATCTTTAATAATTGATTCCAACATTTTCCCCACTGCTGATGTCAGGCTAACTGGTCTATAATTACCCGTTTTCTCTCTCCCTCCTTTCTTAAAAAGTGGTGATACATTAGCTACCCTCCAGTCCATAGGAACTGATCCAGAGTCAATAGACTGTTGGAAAATGATCACCAATGCATCCACTATTTCTAGGGCCAGTTCCATAAGTACTCTGGGATGCAGACTATCAGGCCCCGGGGATTTATCGGCCTTCAATCCCATCAATTTCCCTAACACAATTTCCCATCTAATAAGGATATCCTTCAGTTCCTCCTTCTCCCTAGACCATCGGTCCCCTCGTACCTCCGGAAGGTTATTATGGACATGGTCCCAAATGACTCGCTGGCACGTTCATCGCCAAAGAGGGGAGTAGGGTGTTTCAGGTCAAATTGGCCAATGGACTAACGTGCAGAAAACATTTGAACCAAATCAAATTGCTGTTCACCAACAGCTACGAACAACCCGAAGAAGACACCACCAACTTTGACCCTCCAACTCACACACAAGTGAAACCGACATCATGGCTGACCACTAAGCTGAACTTAACATCCTCAGGAGCCCGGCAAGGCCGGTTGCCTAGCAGCCCAATGAAGAACTAACCAACTCACCCACACCCGCATTTGTACCGAGACGATTGATAAGGGAGCGAAAAGCCCCAGATCATCTCGCCTTGTAAATAAGTGTACTATTAACTTTACGACGGAGTGATGTTATGTATTTAACCCCTTGCAACCTGTATCACACTACCACCAGAGGGCCTACCTGTTGGAGTCCCAAGGGATCCCAGCATCCCTTGGGAGCACGGTATATAAACAGGCCACCCACGAGGTACCTGCACTCTGGAGTCTTATTAAAGGAGCTAAGGTCACACTTGCTCATTGTTCACAGTACTCAGTTTCATCCTTTATTATGAGTGTATCAATGGGGAAGCTGATAAAGTCCATCCTTCATGTGTCTCGGGCCTCCATGACCTGTCTAAGGCAGTGATGGATGGCATGGTGAGACAGAGGACAAATCTCAACCGCAGAGGCCCGAAAGGAACCAGACGCGTAGAAAGACAGTGCCGCGGCGACCTTGACCTCGACCAACACTGATATCCTGATGGCAGGCTGCACATGTGGCCTGATGAGCTCACATATTTCATTGATCACCATCTTGTGGCAGCGCAGTTTCTGAAGGCAGGTATGGTCGGACATGTCGAGGTAAGACCTCTTTTCCCTGTACGTGCGGGGTGTGTATGGTCTGGCCCACCTCCTCATTCTTGCACATTTTAAATTGGACACATAATGATGTGCATCACACATTGAGCCATCTTCACTCTGCAGCATTTGTGTATTAATTGATGCAGGCTGAGAAATGGTTGGCCCCATTGCAATGAAAGTATAGTAGCGATTGACCAGAAGCAATAATTTCCTCACTAATATACACCTAGAGTTAACCCTCAATAGTCCAGAGTCTGAAAATATGTCTGTTGAGATGGTCACTTCATCTGAGAAGAACTCCAGAGTCAATCCAAACTCCCCCGAAGTTGAAGCAGCCTTTTGAAAAAAGCGACCTGCGATTTAAAAAATGGCAGCCACACTGCTGGCTTTAGTTCAGAACAGTTCCACTTTTTCTGGGCGGTTTTTTGGGCGAGCGATATTGTGGGCGATATGTGTGCGAGGAGGTGAAACTGACGGTGGGTGATCTCCTGGGCGTTTCGTCGAATGTGCTATTTATGACAAAAAAAATGGGCAGGCGTTATTATTGAATCTCGGCGTTAATTCCGTGCGGAAAGTAATGCTGGGCAATATTATGGGCATTGATTTCGTCCATTCTGACGATTCCGCCCAAAAAAAAGTGGGCGGGTGGTATTATTTTTTCCCGGCGTTATGCACATGGGGAAAGTAACGCTCGGCAATAAGTTTCCAAAAACTGCCCATCAGTTTCCATTTTGTGGCTAAATGGGCGATATATGGGCGTTATACGTCATTTCAGCAGTAAAATGGACGTTAAGTGGGCGTTAAGCATACAAAAAATGTGGAAAATCTAGCCCATAGGCTGGTGCAGAGATAAAAGATGGAAGGGAAAATAAACATTCAAAGTAAGGACAAAGAATGAAACTGGGGTCATATATAATTCATAAATTAGAACTTATATACAGTAACAGATTTAATATTCTTTTAGGTGGGGTTCCGTTTATTTTGTCATCACCAAATGAGAGATATTAATGCTGGAGACAGTAACCATTTCCATGGTTTGCAGAGCAAAGTCTCATTTGTTCTGACCGAACAATGGCCCTTAGATGAGCACCTCCTATTGCTCGTGTGACATTTCCATTTCTTACAGCAGACACCCTTGTAAGGAAAAGTGGAAAACCAGCAGACTGGGAGAGCTTTCAAACAACAAAGGGATAAAAAGAAAGTAACAAGGTGCACAAAGGAACATGCAAAAAAGACTTGCAAGGGATAGCAAGACTGACAGTAAAACATTTTATAAAAATATCGAGAGAAAGAGAGTGGTAAGGGGGAATGTGGGCCATTAAAGATAGATGCAGGTGACACTATAATGGATAATAAGGAAATGGCAGACTTGTTAAATGAATACCTATTTTCACAGTAGAAGAAGAAGACAAACTACCGGCTGAAAGAATAAAAGTAAGTCAAGGGGAGGAACTTAATCTGTCCAATAAATGGACTAAAAATGCTGTAGGACCTGCTTATCTAAGCACCAGATATGTGCTCACAATGAGCAAAATTCCGCATGTCAAGCGCAACATTGAAAGCCAAGAATACATCTTCGAGCAAGTTTGTTAACTGAGAAACATAATTGTGGGAGATTGTATCTTGAACAGCAGATACATAGCTCGATTTTATTTCTTACAGAAGCATTTCCTGTGTTCTTCATTCAGTTCAATGGCTCAAGCAATGGTTTTGTAGGACCACATTGTCTTTGTAAATGTAATTACTTTCCTGTGACCAGGTAGGAGCTAAGAGAGACAACCGAATAAAAACAGCTTAGCATCGTGGGTTATGAAGCTAAGTCACAGTTTTGCAGGGCTGCCAATTTCAGCATTGCACAGTCTGTGTTCTGCTTTCACCCTCCCTTCCAACCAATTACAGAGCCAGTACTCCAGGCATATATTAGAGTGATGGTTAGCATCATGCGCATAATAACTATGCATTCCTCAAATACATTTCCATGACAAAACTTGAATATAATGGATGCTACTAGGATGAAAATATTGTTGGAGGTCATCTATTCAACTTTACATCTGAGAATGATAATTTTGCGACAACTATGGGGCACCACCCCTTTAATTAGCAAACAGGTAAAATGAAAACCTTGCAGCTGGGAAGTTGATATCATCCTGACGAGAGAATGTGGATCCTTGTACATTACAAATGAAATTTTTCAGCAATCTGGTCAATGCTTGATGTAGTAGACTCAATGCACATCACATACTATCAAATAAAAGCCTGAGAAAAAATAATAAATGTGCACAATTAAGCTAATTAGAATCATAATGAATGCAATTAAAAAGCAATAGAGATGTAATCAAGGAAATGCGGGTGCCATGATTTTATATTTTCATTAAAGAGGAACAAAAATCAGTCACCAGCAAACAGAATTCATCACCATAAGATTGAATTTAAAAGTATTCTCAGAAGACATGCATACCTTTCACAATAGCTTCTTTCTCTACCCTTATTTGTCAATTTTACCTGCAGAAATGGCTCTGATGATGTTTAAGGTAGTAAAGATATGTTATTTCAGAATCTTTTGACTAGTAATCTAATCATTATCATGCTTAGAGTTTAGGAAATGAAGGAGTTGAGACACAAAGTAGCTATCTATACCATTAGAACTATTACTATCTACAAAGCAAAATAAGGAGTAATATGTTGGGTGATCAGGAGAGGTACATAGAGAGTAATCAATAGAGGTACAATAAATAACAAATTTCTTTGACAAACTCTTTCACGGTGATAATGGTATCTGTAATTTAAATATTTATTTTGCCTTAGACTCAGAAAACAGGTAGAAAAGTGTCAACCAGACTAAAATAAACAAGGTCACAAATGTGTCTCCTCCCCTCTCTTTGCTGCCAGGAATTAAGTGAAAGCATACGTCATTGCTGAATTCCTCAAAGTTGAGTGATTATATGCATTTTTTCACCCTTAATAGTCTTACTCACTTAAAAATTACGCTGTGGGATAATAGCAATGAGGCCTAAAGTGTTGGTCTGAAATTCGTCTTTCCTCTATTTTAGTTTAGGGGTTAACCCATTTAAAATAATAAAATCAACAAAATCTTAACTGTTTTACATTTTGGGCAGCTATCTTCTTTGAGGCAGTTTTTCCACGATTAAAATGGTTAAAATAAGTGGGATAACATAATGATTAAGATAATAGATAGAGAAACTTTGGGTGAACGCATTAAGCATTTTTGTCCATTACCTCAAGGCTTCATTTTGAGGAGGCAGTGAACAAAAATTTTACTGGAATAAGTATTCAGTTTTTGCTATCCAGTCAGGCAATAAGCTAAGTGTTATGTGGGAGGAGACAAATGTGATTGTATTTCATTGTGATTGCACTAATGAAAAAAAATCATCATAATTCAAAATTATATTTTCTATTTACATATTTAATTTTAATTTTTGATGGATCAGTTTTAATCAAGGTGAAGGATTCCAGTACTGGGGAATGGAATATTTGAATATTTTTTCTACTGAGTGTCAATGTCAAGTATTCCCAAGACAGAATAGTTTGACTTTGATGCATATTAAAGCTCTCCCTAAATTAGATCAGCAATGTGCCTTAAAACTAACCGCAGAAGTGTATCCCCAAAACACCAGTGTGGCATTCCCACTTCTCACTGCAACCAATCTTACAATATCTGAATTATTGTATCTGTAAGCACTCTAATAATGAATCCACGAGGTAAGGTGTTGTACTTGAACTGTTGTGACCTTAGTCCATTTATTGCAGCTCCAGAATGAGGGTACAGTATGATGAGCTCCCTTTTACACCTGGTTACCTGTCGTGTACAGGTGACCCCTAGGTCTCCATCAGTTGCATCCTCTGGTGGTACAGGCATAGTGTATACAGTGTGAAGATACATTCAGTGGTCTTATGTAACTGTACATTGAGCGTACAGGGTATATACTTATATTATACATACACAGCATCACTCCCCCCTAAGTCTTGTGCCACTGGCCTTTGCACCGTGTGCTCTGGCCCTAGACTTAAGTGCCTAAAGCCCTTGCACCTTGTCTGTGCTTGGGAATGGCTCTCTCCCTGTCAACCCCCAAGTCCTTATTGCCACAACATTGGGAAATGGTCAGCAGTGGACGGTTGGAGGATGCAGTGGGGGTTGAGTGGGTTCTGGGTGTGATCCATGTGTGTCCATGGCTACATACATCCATTTCACCACCCCCCCCCCCCCGCCCCATACATAGACCATGTGTGTGGCTCAATACCTGCATGTGCATACATGTACAGAAAAAAAAAGAAATAGGATTAGTTACATAACTGTTTGGGTTTAACAGAAGTGAAACAAGTACCATTTTACAGGTAAGGTACATACCTGGTATCACAGTCTTGCCCCTGGGGTGTAGGTTTTATTCAGCGGGTTTACAGCTGGCAGTACCCAGTTAAAATTGCACGAGGGTCCGAATAACATCATCTGTATTTACTGATGAGGCATCTGCCTGTTTCCGGCCGATGCACTTCCCACCTGAGCCAGTTCCGTTGATGAATTTCCTGCAGAAATGGGGCAGTATGTCGACTTTCGCTAGTTTAACTGCTCACCCGTGCGGTTCCCACCGGATGGGTAGGCATAAAATCCAGGTCATTATCTGCAGGTATTAGTTCAGCTTCTATCTGTATGCTGATGACACCCAGCTCTACCTCACCATCACTTCCTTCAATGCCAGGGCAGTCGCTGTTCAACAGCAGGCAGACTGAAGCTATATAGGCCGCGATTTCCCCTCGCAGGGTTCGTAGCAGGCGACGTCGATGGCGGGTCCCGGCCTCGCTGCCTGCTCCAGACCGCTGTCCAAAATAATTTTCCCCTGATTGGGCTTGTTATTGCCCAGCGCTTTTCCTGGCCAATTGAAGGACCCGGGTCTGATGATGCCATTTGATGATGCGTCATCAGCAAGTTTCCTTAAAGGGACCATACGCAAATTTACTTTGACAGTTGTGCTCTGCAGCATTGATGTGCTGCAATGCTGCACAGACAAGCGCTGCACAGAGGTGCACGGCTGCATCTTGGCTCTTCCATGATTCCCTCCTTATGCTTATGGAAGGAATCACAGCATCCACAGAGGTTCTCTTCCTTTCCAATGGACAGAAGAGACCTCCCCAGGAGACCAACGCAGTCTGGTTGCACATTGCGCAGGAGGACACAAGCAGAGACATCTTCAGGAGGACCAGGTTGCAGTGGCACAAAGCTTTCAATGATCTCAGTGGAGTGTAATGGCCGTCGATTTCTCGTGTAATGGCTGCCATTTAAAAAATTCCGCTCCTGCGGTAACCCGCCGATGACCTGCTTCCCCCCCCACCGCTCCGCTGCTGCCAATCTGTCCTAAGTGCGTCATAAGAATGCACACCACCGATGTTCTCCCCCGATGGCGAAATTCCGCCGAAAAAAATCTTTCTCCCACTGCGCGATGCCAAAAACTGCTTTTTTCTGCCGGTGCAATGAAGCTGTAGTCCTTATAAAATGGCGGTGTGACTCCCATTAAAGGGGAGGATGCACTGCAGCTGCCACCATGTTTTTTATTTTGTCGGCTGACTGTCATGTCGGGCCGACAATTATGCCCCTGGGTTCGGCCAGGACGCCAACAGGCAGCCTAGCATCCCCTCTTGGGTGCCAGGCCGCTGGCCCAGCCAAAACCCTCCCTGGCGGTCCAGTGGACTGAACGTAAATAATCTCGCCAATCTCCCCTTCAAATTAAGGGGAGAACCATGGTGATGCGGCGCCGTGATGACATCATCAACACTACACTGATGACTGACTCCGCCCGCCCCCAACTTTGGCCTCTCTAGAGTGTGAACTTGCGCTTACTGCCATACATCCGCCCCCATTATGACCGACCTCCAGTCCACCCAAAAAAAAAGACAAAGAACGGAATTTCGCTCAAGAGGCCACCGCATCCACCATGCCGGTAAAATCACCAGAAACAGGGTAGGTGCACCTCATTTACAGCGGTGGGCAATTTCGGCCCCAAGAAGTCTTATTACAATTATATAGGGCATTGGTTAGGTCATATCTGGAGTATTGTGTACAGTTCTGGTCTCCTTACCTAAGGAAAGACATACTTGTCTTAGAGGGAGTGCAGCTAAGGTTTATTGGACTGTTTCCTGGGATGAGGGCATTGCCCCATGAAGAGAGATTGAGTAGACTAGGTCTATATTCCTTAGAACTTAGAAGAATGAGAGATGATCTAATCGAAACATACAAAATTCTGAAAGGGCTTGACAGGGTTACTGCTGGGATAATGTTTTCGCTGACTGGGGAACCGAGAACATGAGTTCACAGTCACAGAATAAGGTGTTGGCCATTTAGGATTGAGATGAGGAGACATTTTTTCACTCAAAGTCTTATGAATCTTTGGAATTCTCTACCCCAGAGAGCTGTGGATGCTCAGTCATTGAGTATATTCAAGACAGAAGTCGATACATTTTTGGAAACAAAGGGAATTAAGGGATATGGTGATAGTGCGGAAAGGTGAAGTTGAGGTAGAAGATCAGCCATGATCTTGATGAATGGCGGAGCAAACATGAAGGGCTAATTGGTCTACTCCAGCTCCTAGTTCTTATATTCTTATAAAGTAAATCTGGCCTAGGTGAGGCTGTCCCAGACAAGAATGTGGTCGGGTGCTGATGCCCTGTGTCTGGTGCAGCATCAGTTGATTACGGAGAAGGTTGGTGTTGTTGTTCGTGCTGCTGGTGTGTCTGGTGCTGCTGGTGTTGGCCATGATCATGGTGGGATTCTGAGGACTAAGGTGAGATAGTTTCAAGGGCACAGATGCTGATGTAATAGATAGCCGGTTAACAGGAGATGACAGAAATGATCTGTCAATGGTGAGAGAGGTTGTTCCAATGAGGTGACACTCTAAAGTCCTGTCCCCTCAGTACAGATTCACACGAGGCATGTAGTGAAGTCAAGGTCACTCTGGACCTGAATCTTTATTTCACAGCTCTGGAATGCTGCACTTGCCTGAGACCTGTCCTTATATACCTGTCTCTTGCAAGGTCACCCCTGGTGGTAAGGTATGCTGGTGGTTACAGGTCATATCTTATTACAGTCATGTATAGCATGTTAGGATACAGTTATATATAATAATGTAAGATACATGACATCACCCTCCCCCAAGGTCTTATTGTCTTTATAGGTTCAGTCTCTCAGGTGGTCTACGCTCTCGCATGGAGTGTCTGAGTTGTGGTTCAGCTGTTTGCCTTGGTGTCTGTTTTTCTTTGGGTGTGGTTGCTGGTATCTCGCCTGGGCTGTCTGTTTCGATTGGTGTGATTGTTGTTGACTCGTCTGGGCTGT
Organism: Pristiophorus japonicus; assembly: GCF_044704955.1. Classification (NCBI taxonomy): domain Eukaryota; kingdom Metazoa; phylum Chordata; class Chondrichthyes; family Pristiophoridae; genus Pristiophorus; species Pristiophorus japonicus. The sequence goes on along the minus strand of NC_091980.1, from coordinate 44,480,863 downwards.
CTGTTGGGATTGCCCTTTCCTCAGGTTGTTCCCTCTGTCTGTCCACCAGGTGTGGTGCGAGTTCCACATTGTAGTCTGCCTCTGGTTCCGCAGTGTTGTTGGTAAATCTGCTTTTGACTTGGTCTACATGCCTCCGGCAGGTTTTGCCAGTGTCCATTTGTATTACCAGTAGCCTGTTTCCTTCCTTGCCCATTATTGTCCCTGCAAGCCATTTGGGACCCCTGCCATAGTTTAGTACAAACACTTTGTCCCCTATCTCATTCCATCTCCCCCTCAAATTTCTGTCATGGTACTCAGTCAGTTTACGGCGCTTTGCCTCAACGATTTCGTGTATGTCTGGGAGGATTAATGAGAGCCTTGTTTTTAAAGTCCTTTTCATCAACAGTTGCACGGGAGGGGATCCCAGTCAATAAGTGCGGACGAGATCTGTATGCCAGCAGCAGTCGCGACAGGCGACCTTGCAGCGTGGGACCTTGGATTTTAAGCATGCCTTGTTTAATGATTTGCACTGCTCTCTCCGCTTGGCCGTTGGAGGCCAGCTTGAATGGTGCCGTCTTGACGTGATTTGCGCTGTGGTCAATTATAAAATCTTGGAATTCTGTGCTGGTGAAGCACGGACCATTGTCACTGACCAATATGTCAGGGATTCTGTGCATTGCAAACATGGTTGCGAGGCTCTCCACAGTGGTGGAGGTCGAGTTTAAAATGGTGCATTCGATCCACTTTGAAAATGCATCTACAACTACGAGGAACATTTTGCCCATGAATGGGCCCGCATAGTCTATGTGCACCCGTGACCACGGTTTGGTAGGCCAGGGCCAGGGGCTCAGGGGAGCCTCCCTGGGGGTATTGCTGAGTTGAGCACAAATGGTGCACCTTCGGACACAGAGCTCCAAGTCCACGTCAATACCAGGCCACCAGACGTGGGATCTGGCTATGGCCTTCATGAGAACGATCCCCGGGTGCTCGAGGTGGAGCTCCCGGACAAATGCCTCTCTGCCTCGCAGAGGCATGACTACTCGGCTGCCCCACATCAGGCAGTCTGCTTGTAGTGATAGCTCATGCATGCGCCTGTGAAAGGGTTTTAATTCCTCAGGGCAGGCATCGCGAGCCTCTTCCCAGTCACCGGTTAGGACACATCTTTTTACTAAAGATAACGTGGGGTCGCTGACCGTCCAGGCTCTGATTTAGCGAGCCATCATGGGCGAACCTGTGGACTCAAAGGCATTGATTGCCATGACTATCTCACAGTCCTGTTCATCAGACCCTTCGCTGGTCGCCAGGGGTAGCCTGCTGAGCGCGTCAGCATAGTTGTCTGTGCCTGGTCTGTGCCTTATGGTATAGTCGTAAGATGCCAGCATGAGTGCCCACCGTTGAATTTGCGCCGAGGCATTGGCGCTTATTGCCTTGCTCTCGGATAGGAGGGACGTGAGGGGCTTGTGGTCATTTTCTAATGCAAACGTGGCCCCAAAAAGGTATTGGTGCATCTTTTTGACACCGTACACGCACGCCAGTGCCTCCTTCTCTACCATTCCGTACCCGCACTCCACCCGCGAAAGTGACCGGGAGGCATAAGCTATGGGTTGTAATTTGCCCGCACTATTGCCATGTTGCAAAACGCACCCGACCCCATACGCTGACGCATCGCATGTGAGAACTAGCTTTTTACCTGGATCAAAGAAAGTCAAAACACTGTTGGAACACAGAAGGTTGCGTGCCTTATTGAAGGCGCATTCCTGGGCGTCTCCCCAAAACCAATCGCACCCCTTCCTGAGTAGCACGTGGAGAGGCTCCAGCAGCGTGCTTAAGTTCTGCATAAAGTTCCCAAAGTAATTGAGTAGCCCGAGAAAGGCGCGCAGTTCTGAGACATTCCAGGGCCTGGGTGCCAGGCGAATTGCTTCTGTTTTGGACTCTGTTGGGCGGATTCCATCAGCGGCAATCCTTCTGCCCAAAAATTCAACCTCGGGTGCGAGAAACAGGCACTTGGATTTCTTGACTTGTAGGCCTACCTGATCCAACCGCTTTAGTACTTCCTCCAAATTACGGAGATGGGAGTCGGTGTCTCTGCCCATGATAAGTATGTCGTCTTGAAATACAACCGTCCCCGGGATGGACTTGAGCAGACTCTCCATGTTGCACTTGAATATGGCAGCTGCCTTCCTGATGCCGAGTGGGCATCGATTGTACATGAAAAGGCCTCAATGTGTGTTGATTGTGGTGAGTAGCTTGGATTCCTCGGTCAATTCTTGCGTCATATATAGATGTGAGGTCTAGTTTTGAGAAACGTTTACCTCCAGCCAATGTGGCAAATAAGTCCTCCGCTCTGGGCAGCGGGTACTGGTCCTGTAGGAAGACTCTGTTTATGGTAGATTTGTAGTCCCCACAGATTCATACGGATCCATCAGGCTTCATGACTGGGACGATGGGACTTGCCCAGTCGCTAAATTCCACAGGTGATATAATGCCTTCCCGCAGAAGCCTGTCTAGTTCGTGTTCAATCTTTTCCCTCATCACATAGGGTGCAGCTCTGGCCTTGTGATGGACCGGTCTAGCATCCTGTGTGATGTAGATTTTGACTTTAGCCCCTTTGAAAGTGCCCACACCTGGCTGAAAGAGATGTTCAAATTGCTTTATAACTGTTGAGCAGGAGGTCCGTTCCTCTAGTGACATGGCATGGACACCATCCCATTTCCAGTTTAGTTTTGCCAGCAGTGCTGGGGGGGTCTCCGGGGACAATCCACAGGGGAAGTCGGTTCACTGTCCCTTTGTGTGTGACAGAGAGCATGGCGCTGCCGAGGACTGGTACGATTTCTTTGGTATGGGTCCTTAGTTTGGTGTCGACACTTGTGAGTTTTGGTCTGTCTCTTTTATGTGGCCACAGTTGTTCAAATTGTTGAGCACCCATGAGAGATTGACTCACTCCCGTATCCAGCTCCATGTTGACAGGTATCCCGTTGAGTAGGACCCTCATCATTATAGAAAGCATCCTGTTGTAGGAGCAGCGGTCATTGATCGTGTTGACCCGCTGTACATCGGTGTCCCGGGTACTGTCTCCACCGTCTTCTGGTCCGCTTTCCGACCCATCCGATTCATATACCAGCTGAGCTGCCGTTTTTTTGCACATGCGGGCCAAATGCCCTGTATATTCACAGTTCCTGCAAACAGCCTGCTGAAATCGACATCCCCTTGATGAGTGCCCACCCCCACACCTCCAGCACTGACTGTTTCCATTGTTCCCAAAGAATGAGCTGCGTCTGGCTGATCTTTCTTGAGCTTCTCTCAGTTTGTAATTGATTGCTCGCATTGTGGGTTGATGAGATGTGAACGGCCGTTCCTGTGGCCCTTGATGGCTTCTGGCGCCACTGCCTGCTGTCGAGAGCCTGTTCTCCCGGTTTTGTCTGTGTGTGGGGGTAGCAGCTTGTTTAATGCTGTGAACTTCTTGTTCCGATATTTCGTTAGTTGTCGTACCTGCATTGTAAATCAACCTCGTTTCTTCTTCCCCTATCAAGAATGTCTGTGCTACCAGTGCTGCTGCCTCTAAGGTCAGGTTCTTGGTCTCTATGAGCTTTCAGAATATGCCTGCGTGGCCTATTCCTTCAATGAAAAAGTCTCTCAGCATTTCTCTCCTCAGTTCATTGGAGAACTCACATAAACTAGCCAACCTCCGAAGTTCCGCCACAAAGTCGGGTATGCTCTGGCCCACACAGCGTCTGTAGTTGTAGAACCTGTGTCTGGCCATGTGTAGGCTGCTCGCTGGCTTCAGGTGGTCTCTTACCAGTGTGCTCAATTCTTCAAACAACTTGCTTCTGGTTTCTCGGGTGCCAGCAGATCCTTCATTAAAGCGTATGATTTTGAGCCACAGCTGGTCAAGAGATGGGCTCTTCTCTTGTCTGCTTTGTCATCTCCTAACCAGTCTTTGGTTACAAAGCTTTGCTGGAGCCTTTCTATAAAGTACTCCCAATTGTCTCCAGCATTGTACTTTTCATCTGATCCGTTGTTCGCCATTCTGTAGATTCTGTAACTCGTCGCCACTGTAAAGTCCTGTCCCCTCAGTACAGATTCACATGAGGCATGTAGTGAAGTCAAGGTCACTCTGGACCTGCATCTTTATTTCACAGCTCTGGAATGCTGCACTTGCCTGAGACCTGTCCTTATTTACTTGTCTCTTGCAAGTGCACCCCTGGTGGTCAGGTATGCTGGTGGTTACAGGTCATATCTTATTACAGTCATGTATAGCATGTTAGGATACAGTTATATATAATAATGTAAGATACATGACAGACACTGGATGGAGAGTTTACCCCAAACACTTGCAACCTGCATAAAGCTCAATCTGTCTTCCAAATGCAGTGAGCAATAGCTTCTGAGCTTGGAAAGTGAACAGTTGTGCGATGGAAGTTTTTAAAACACATTTGCAGCTGTCAAGGAATGAGATGATTGCATGGTCATACAAATCCCGACCTGCTTACCTGACATGATCCCTGAGCAGTGTGACCTCATAAAATGTAAAGATGAGCTCAAAATACTTCTTAATGGGCTGTTAAAAAGGTCATAATGATCTGAATTGCCTCCCCTGCTGCCGCGTGTCAAGTCTGTTCAGTGCTGAGAGACAGGACATTTGGGAAAGGCACATAGCGGGGTTCTGACCCGCTGTCAAGATACAAAAATTCCCACTCCACCTGCCACCGGATGTGCCCACTGACCCCCCAAAAAATTCTCCCCCCCCCACCTATGATTTTCAATTCCTGTCCAAAACCAGCTCCCTGGCCCTGAACTCAACGACCTCCCCAGCCAATTGCTCAGGATGAACCAGATCATGTGAAACTTTGGCATCCTGTTTGATGCACAGCTAAGCTTCAAACAATCATCTACTTCACTTCCACTGCTGCCAAACCCCTATTTACGTTTTGTTACCCCTAGACTTGATCTCCCCTTGCTGATGCCTCGCCTTCCTCTGTCCAGAAACTCCAAGTTATTTAAAAATCAGCTGTCTATATCCTTTACCATACTAAGTCATACTTGCCCATCACTCCCGTCCTCATTGACCTGCATTGGCTTCTTGTCCGCCAATGCCTTGAATTATAATCCTCACCCTCATATTCAACATCCTCACTGCCCTATGTTTGTAGCCTCCTCCAAGTTACATTCCCTCCTGCACCCTTTGGTTCTCTGACTTGGGCCTGTTGTACATAATTTGTTTTCTCTTTACCCCATCATTTGTGGCAGTGTCTTCAGCTGCTTCAGCCCTACTCTCGGGAATTCCTTCCCTGAACCCCTTTACCTCGCCACTTCTCTTTCACCTTTAATAACCTTCTTGAACCCTGTCTTTTCAACCAATTTTTCAGTCACCTAACTCTTGCACAAGGACTCATTATATGTCCCTTTATTCCTTTACATTCTCTTCCCTCGAAATAAAACACCTTCGGACGTTTTCTACATTAAAGGTCCCAATTAAATTTAAGTTGCTATTGTTACATTGTAAAATGTTTTGAACACAGATTCATTTGGAGATGAAAAGGATTGGGAAGGATTAACATATTTTCTGAGGTGACTATGGTCACACACAGTGTTTGAGGTCTGATTTGATTGGCAGCTATGATGTTGCTATGGCAAATATTTTGTTCTCATGAGCTGAGGACTGAGCTCTAGTGCATCACAGTTCTTTTTTTAAAATATTTTTTCAATTTCTGGCTACATAAGGATAAAAAAATAATTCTATAACATTCAGGTGCGTGTTACCTCATGTTTTGTGCAACACATTGTAATTAAACATTTCCAGCCTCAGACACGTTAAGGGCTTTTGTGAATCCACAGAAATCCACCAAATAACTCTTAGATTAAGTAAGTGTTGGCCAATTGTATATATTCATATATATCCACTGTTTAATTCAATAGTCCAGAAAAGTGCAGTAAATTGCACCCCAGCACCAGTTAACTATCAGTAGTGCGAACTCATCCCCAAATAGTCATAACAACAGAAATGCTGGAAAAACATTCTGATGAAGAATCTTTAATTCAACACTGTAATTTCTCTTTTCTCGAGGCAGTTTACTTGCTGCAAATTTACAAAATTTTCTTTTTTTAATTTCAGATTTGCATCATTTGCTATTTTTTCTTTTAATCCATAACAAATCTGTATGAGTATGCTGGTCGGTATGCTTTAATAAAACAAACCTCTTCCACTGAAGCAAAAGGCAGGAATTTATCCTTATTCTGGCTAATTGCTGGAGACTATCCTCACAGCTTCGCTGCAGTATCAGTTATCTTCCTGTGTTTCTTTCTTCTTGAAACAAAAATATAAGATACTTAAGTTGGAATGTTGTTCACCTGAGCAGGTCGGATGCGGGCAGTCAGCATGGCAGATCAGGGCCCCGTTCCCCATTTCATGCCGCTCCTCATAGCGAAGTTCCCTCAATGAGGCTTATTAAGGCAGGCCTGTGCATTTCCCGGCCCTATCAAATGTTGTGGGTCTGATGATGTAATCGATGACTCATTTCCAGCCAGGTGATTTAAAAGAGCCTTGGCCACATTGCATTTGAAGGTTCATCTAGGATTAGCAGGCACAGCATTTGAGTGTTGCTGAGCCTTGGAAATATGACTGCACAGAGAAAGAATCAAAAAAGAAAGAAAGACATGCATTTATATAGCACCTTTCATGACCACCAGCCAAGGAAGTACTTTTGGAGTATAGTCACTGTTGTAATCACAGAGGCAGAGGGCTGCACCCAAGTCCTCAGAGGTCTCCTGCCATATGCTTGTGGAGAGAGTGAAAGCAGGCGGGGAGGTCCTCTTCCCTTCCATAGGAACATAAAAACATAAGAATTAGGAACAGGAGTAGGCCATCTAGCCCCTCGAGCCTGCTCCGTCACTCAACAAGATCATGGCTGATCTGGCCGTGGACTCAGCTCCACATCCGCCCGCTCCCCATAACCCTTAATTCCCTTATTGGTTAAAAATCTATCTATCTGTGACTTGAATACATTCAATGAGCTAGCCTCAACTGCTTCCCTGGGCAGAGAATTCCACAGATTCACAACCCTCTGGGAGAAGAAATTCCTTCTCAACTTGGTTTTAAATTGGCTCCCCCATATTTTGAGGCTGTGCCCCCTAGTTCTAGTCTCCCCGACCAGTGGAAACAACCTCTCTGCCTCTATCTTGTTCATCCCTTTCATTATTTTAAATGTTTCTATAAGATCACCCCTCATCCTTCTGAACTCCAACGATTAAAGACCCAGTCTACTCAATCTGTCATCATAAGGTAACCCCCTCATCTCCGGAATCAGCCTCGTGAATCGTCTCTGTACGCCCTCCAAAGCTAGTATATCCTTCCTTAAGTAAGGTTAACAAAACTGCACGCAGTACTCCAGGTGCGGCCTCACCAATACCCTGTACAGTTGCAGCAGGACCTCCCTGCTTTTGTACTCCATCCCTCTCGCAATGAAGGCCAACATTCCATTCACCTTCCTGATTACCTGCTGCACCTGCAAACTAACTTTTTGGGATTCATGTACAAGGGAAGAGGTGGGCACCGGAGGGACTGGAGTGCATCATCACGCCCGGCAACCAAATTTTAATTTGATTTTACGTTTTAAAGTTAATTTGTTTTAATTGCCGGTGCTTTTAGTGTCCCCTTCCCTTTTATAGGGGGCACTGGGGAAAAATTGTGATTTTAGTGCCCAAAAAAAAAAACAAACAAAAAAAAGAAAAACACAAAAAAAAAAGAAAAACACAAAAAAAAAAGGGGGGGGGAAAAAAAAAAAAGGGCCTTGTAAATGTCTGGAGTGTCACCCAGGTCGGGTGGCACCGTTTAATGTTTTTATGTTTTGCAGGTAAACTCAAAAGAGTTTCATGTACAAGGGACACGATAACATCCATCTGGTCCGGGACCTCATCCATTGTTCCCAGGAGGCTGGTCTGTCGGTCGCCTTCCTATCCCTCGACCAAGAGAAGGCGTTCGACAGAGTGGATCACGACTATCTGCTCGGAACTCTGCGCGCTTTCGGGTTCGGGACGCATTTCGTCGCCCGGATCCGACTTTTGTACGCCGCCGCGGAGTGTCTGATTAAGGTTAACGGGTCCTTGACGGCGCCCCTTCGCTTTAGGAGAGGGGTGCGCCAGGGATGCCCCATGTCCGGCCAGTTATACGCCGTTTGCGTGGAGCCTTTCCTGCGCCTCTTGCGGACGAGGTTGACGGGACTGGCTCTGCAAGGGCCGGGCGTGGAGGTCGTCCTCTCAGCTTACGCCGATGACGTGCTCCTCGCGGTAGAGGATCCTGCTGACCTGCGGAGGATGCGTGAGTGCCAGGAGATTTACTCGGCCGTGTCCTCCGCCAGGATCAACTGGGAGAAATGTTCCGGACTCCTGGTGGGTTAGTGGCGGGTGGACTCCCTGCCGGAGGAGCTCAGGCCTTTTGCCTGGAGCACGACCCATCTCCTCTATCTGGGAGTCTACCTTAGCCCCGACGAGGGAGCCTGGCCGGCGAACTGGCAGGAGCTGGAGGCCAAGGTCACCGCTCGCCTAGGGCGCTGGACAGGACTGCTCCGAGTGCTGTCCTACAGGGGTCGAGCGCTAGTCATAAACCAGCTGGTGGCCGCAATGTTGTGGTACCGGCTGGTCACTTTGACCCCTCCCCCTGCGTTTGTCGCCAAGATACAGAAGAAGCTGGTGGACTTCTTCTGGAACAACAGGAAGCACTGGGTCTCTGCCGCGGTCTTGAGTCTCCCGCTTGAGAAGGGCGGTCAGTCGTTGGTGTGCGTCAGCGCCCAGCTCGCGACTTTCCGTCTTCAGACCCTGCAGAGATACCTTTACGTCGAGCCCCCTCCTAGGTGGTGCGCTCTGGCGAGGTATTTCTTCCGCCAGCAGCGCGACCTCAATTATGACACGCAGCTCCTGTTTGTGAACTTGGGGGGTGCCAGGACCGCCCTCCGGGAGCTGCCTGTCTTTTACAGGGAACTCATCAGGGTCTGGAACAAAGTCTCCACCAAGCGCAGCTCTCCGCCGGCTGGAATGGCGGCCGTCCTGCAGGAACCGCTGCTCGGGAATCCGTACCTCCACGGCCGAGGTTTTATGTGGCGGTCGGAAGAGAGGGCTGTGGCTGGTGAGGTGACCAGGGTCAGGGACCTGCTCGATGGCGGAGGAGCGGGCTGGATGGCGCCAGACACGCTGGCGCGGCGCCTAAGTTCTGCCAACGTCCGCCACGCGGCCGATGCCATCGAGTCGCTAAAAACAGCTCTGGGCCCTGACTCCGTTAGGTGCATCGAGGAGGCTCAAGCACGTGGGGAGATCTCGTCCGAACTGACCCTCATCGGCGCCAAACCCCGGAACCTCCCTCGGGGGCCGGCGCCTCACAACTTGAGCCGCCTCGGGGAAATCCCCTCCGTGCCTTTCAGTTCCGCGCGGAGGGGTTTCCTGTACGGGCTGCTCCTGCACACCCTCAACTTTGCCATCCTCGCCGGCCGTCCGGACACGCCATGGCGTACCATCTTGCCGTCCGGAGGAGGCAGGGGTCCCCGACGGAGGGCACTCTACGCAGGGGTCCTCCCACGATTCATCGGGGACTTGGCCTGGAGGGTGGTGCACGGAGCAGTGCCATGCAACAAATTTTTAAGCCGGTTCACGGACTCCCAGGCCGCCTGCAATTTCTGCGGTCTGGAAGAGTCCGTGTTCCATGTTTTTATGGAATGCACAAGGTTGCAGCCCCTGTTTTATTATTTGAAGGAGCTGCTCCTGAAATTCTGGCTGCACTTCAGTCCCACTCTCCTGATCTTTGGGCACCCTGTGTGGAGGGGAGCGGGTAGGTCCGAAGGCCTCCTCGTAGGACTGCTCCTGGGCACGGCCAAGGGTGCCATCAGCCGGTCCAGGCAGCGGGCGGTCGAGGGGGTCGTTCAACCTGACTGCCTGCCTCTCTTCCGCTCTTACATCCGGTCCAGGGTGTCCTTGGAGATGGAGCACGCGGTGTCCACCGGTACGCTCGCGGCCTTCCGCGAGAGGTGGGCACCGGAGGGACTGGAGTGCATCATCACGCCCGGCAACCAAATTTTAATTTGATTTTACGTTTTAAAGTTTAATTTGTTTTAATTGCCGGTGCTTTTAGTGTCCCCCTCCCCTTTTATAGGGGGCACTGGAAAAAATTTGATTTTAGCGCCCCCCAAAAAAAAAACAAAAAAAAAGGAAAAAAAAAAAAGGGGCCTTGAAAATGTCTGCTGTGTCACCCAGGCGGGTGGCACGGTTTAATGTTTATGTTTATTTTCAGGTAAACTCAAAAGAGTTTCATGCACAAGGACCCCCAGGTCCCTCTGCACCGCATGTTGTAATTTCTCCCCATTCAAATAATATTCCCTTTTACTGTTTTTTTTCCCAAGGTGGATGACCTCACCTTTTCCGACATTGTATTCCATCTGCCAAACCTTAGCCAATTCGCTTAACCTATCTAAATCTTTTTGCAGCCTCTCTGTGTCCTCTACACAACCCGCTTTCCCACTAATCTTTGTGTCATCTGCAAATTTTGTTACACTACACTCTGTCCCCTCTTGCAGGTCATCTATGTATATTGTAAACAGTTGTGGTCCCAGCACCGATCCCTGTGGCACATCACTAACCACCGATTTCCAACCCGAAAAGGACCCATTTATCCCGACTCTCTGCTTTCTGTTCGCCAGCCAATTCTCGATCCATGTTAATACATTTCCTCTGACTCCGCGTACCTTTATTTTCTGCAGTAATCTTTTGTGTGGCACCTTATCGAATGCTTTTTGGAAATCTAAATACACCACATCCATCGGTCCACCTCTGTCCACCATGCTCATTATATTCTCAGAGAATTCCAGTAAATTAGTTAAACATGATTTCCCCTTCATGAATCCATGTTGCATCTGCTTGATTGCACTATTCCTATCTAGATGTCCCGCTATTTCTTCCTTAATGATAGCTTCAAGTATTTTCCCCACTACAGATGTTAAACTAACCGGCCTATAGTTACCTGCCTTTTGTCTGCCCCCTTTTTTAAACAGAGGAGTTGCATTAGCTGCTTTCCAATCCGATGGTACCTCCCCAGAGTCCAGAGAATTTTGGTAGATTATAACGAATGCATCTGCTATAACTTCCGCCATCTCTTTTAATACCCTGGGATGCATTTCATCAGGACCAGGGGGCTTGTCTACCTTGAGATCCATTAGCCTGTCCAGCACTACCTCCGAAGGGCAGAAGAGATCTCCCCAGGAGACAAAACGAGCCTGGCTCCAAATTGCAAAGGAGCTCAACAGCAGGGATGTTGTCAGGAGGACCTGGGTGCATTCTCATTCAACTTTCTCTTCTTTCCCTCTGTTATGTAATGATGCGTGTATCGTCGCAGTACCTTAAATGTAATGTAAGTACTTTGCCACACCACAAAGGGCGCTGCAGTGGGAACCCTGGTAGTACCTGTAACAAGGACTATATAAGGCTGACCACCACACCTGGGAGGCACTCTGGAGCTGAACAATAAAGGATGAAGGTCACAGCAGTTAGACTTACACCAGACCGTGTGGAGTCAGTGATTTGTGTGCTACATACACCACTTTGGCAACGAGGAAGCGGACGAACTCCACGCAACCATGGCTACTCTGGGCTCGCTGAAGGATTTTACCGTGGGCAATGATTGGGAGGCCTTTACGGAAAGGCTCGAGTACTACTTCACAGCAAATGACCTGACGGAGGACACATACACAATGAGAGATAAGCGTAAGGCGATATTGCTCTCCAGTTGTGGAGATGAGGTTTACTGTCTCGTCAGGGATTTGCTGGCACCTGGGAGCGCCAGGGACAAGTCATACGAGGAGCTGACTGAACTCATTCGTGACCAGTTGAAACCGAAGGAGAGCATCCTCACGGCCAGATACAAATTTTACCATCACTGCAGACCTGAGGGCCAGGATGTCACCAAATATGCTGCGGACCCAGGAGACTCGCGGCGCCGTGTGATTTTGGGGCACACCTTGACGAGGCTTTGCGGGACGTTTTCGTCATGGGGATTGGCCACGAGGGCCTCCTTCACAAGCTGCTGGCCATGGAACCCACAGTCACTCTGACAAAGGCCATCACCATCAGCCGGGCATATATGACCTCGACTTGCAGCACCAAGCAAATGATCCACACAGTCTCGAACCCGGCAGGCACTGTCCACAGGATAGCACCCACCACGGACAAAACCGCAGAACGTGGCTCTGCCAGGGGCAGAGAGCACGGACCTCGGGATCCTGGAGCTCAGAGTCCGCCGAGGGGGGCCAATCAAGCAGCACCATGCTGGCGCTGTGGAGGAAGCCATGGGGCTCACCGGTGCAGGTTTGCGGAATACACGTGCAATACCTGCCACGTTAAAGGCCACCTTCAGCGTATGTGTAAAAGAAATCGGACTCACAATGTGGCTGAGGAGATGGGGGATGATCCACTGTTCAGCGAGGAGCAGGTAGAAGAAGATGAGGTGTTGGGACTGTATACGTGCACCGACGATTCGCCCCCAGTGATAAGTGAAGTAAAAATCAACCGAGTCCCTGTGAGTATGGAGGTGGACATGGGCTCGGGTCCGTCATTGATGAGTCGGAGAACTTTTGATAAACTGTGGATTAACCAGCTGCACGACCCAAGCTGGTCCCGGTCACGGCGAAGCTGCGTACCTACACCAGGGAACTAATACCTGTTCTCGGCAGAGCGATGGTGCAGGTATCCCACCGGGACGAGACGCACGCTTTACCTTTGTGGGTCGTTGCAGGCGATGGGCCGACACTCCTCGGCCGGAGGTGGATGGGGAAGGTCTGGGAGCTGGGAAGACTTCATTCCTCCACAGGCTGCTGCTCCCCGGGGTACTGCCGTGCCCTGGGACCCCAGAGAGCAGTGCCGACCGAGCTGGAGCTGCAGCCTCAATCCACCCATAGGCAAGTCCCAGCCCCGGACCTCACACAGAGACCCTGCAGCCCCAGCCCCCACAGGCAAGTCCCAGCCCCGGACCTCACACAGAGACCCTGCAGCCCCAGCCCCCACAGGCAAGTCCCAGCCCCGGACCTCACACAGAGACCCTGCAGCCCCAGCCCCCACAGGCAAGTCCCAGCCCCAGACCTCACACAGAGACCCTGCAGCCCCAGCCCCCACAGGCAAGCAGCCCTGCACAGAGGGGCCTAGTGGGGGGGGGGGGGGGGGCAGTTGAGCCAGTGGGGCACTGTGGGCGGGGTGCTGAGGGATCCAGGGGCCGGCGGTTCGGAAGGGCCCCGCAGAGGAAGAGGCCGTTGGGCAGGCCCCGACGAGGAGCTGGTAGCGTCGGGCGGCGCCGGCCATGGCAGCCACAGGGGAGGCCGCTACGGAAGCCGCGGGGGACGCGGCAAGTGTGGCCGCTGGAGAGGCGGCAAGTCAGGTGGCAGCGGAGGGGAGCGGAGGCTGTGACGGCGGAGGGCATTCGGAGCGGCGGAGAAGAAGATGGCGGCGGCATCGTGTCGGAGCTGCAGAGCATCAAAGATGGCGATGCTCAAGGAGAAGCCTCGTGGAATCCTCCTGCATCAAAGATGGCGCCTTAAAGAGGAAATGCACCCGGGAGTCTTAAAAGGACCTTACAAAGAGGTGGTCCCTAAAAAGGACTTCTGTTTGGCAGAGCGAGTCTAAAATGAGCTATGTTAATGTGAGATAGTGTATTTATAATAAGAATTACTTTTTTTATGCTGAATGGCCACTGTATTTGTGTAAAATAATGGATGAAGTACAATTAATGATAACGGCTAACAAGGAAATCAAGGTTCCGTTACCAGTCAATAACCAGTTAATGTACCAGATAATATGTACTATACTAACGGATTGTCTATGCCCACCTGCCTTCCATTGAACAAGTGTGATGTTATGTAATGATGTGTGTATCCTTATCCTGCGTCCAGGTGGGGGGGAGGGGGGAAGGTGATGTTATGTAATGATGTGTGTATCGTCCCAGTACCTTTAATGTAAGGTAAGTACTATGCCACACCACGGAGGGCGCTGCAGTGGGAAACCCTGGTAGTACCTGTAACAAGGACTATATAAGGCTGACCACCACACCTGGGAGGCACTCTGGAGCTGAACAATAAAGGACGAAGGTCACAGCAGTTAGACTTACACCAGACCGTGTGGAGTCAGTGATTTGTGTGCTACATACACCACACCCTCCTTACAGGAGAAGAGAACCCACAATAAGGAGGAGACGGAGAGAACTGGAGGTGGCCCTCCATCATTGGCAACATAAACTGCAGCAAAAGATGTCACCCTGGAAGTATCAGGAGTCGCAGAACAGCTGGTGGTGGGAGATGGAGAGAGGGGGTCATCTCAGCAACCTGGTGACAACCTGTGGCTACAAGAGCAGGTCAGAGGCTGGGTATTTTGTGGCGAGTGTCTCACCTCCTGCGTCCCCAAAGCCTTTCCACCATCTACAAGGCACAAGTCAGGAGTGTGATGGAATACTCCACACTTGCCTGGATGAGTGCAGCTCAAACAACACTCGAGAGGCTCGACACCATCCAGGACAAAGCAGCCCGCTTGATTGGCAACCCATCCACCACCTTCAACATTCACTCCCTCCATCACCGGCTCACCATGGCTGCAGTGTGTACAGATACAGCATCAAAAATCTGGCTTTCCGAAATTCAGAATGTCCCGGAATCCGGACATCAGGCCGATCCGTGGCGGGGTCATCCGGAAACCGGAAAATGTTCCAAAATCCGAACTCCCCCGCCTCGGCCGCCCGACTCCTCCCCACCCCCCACCCCCGCCTCAGCTGCCCGATCTCCGCCCGACCTCAACCGCCCGACAACCCTGTCCCCCCCCACCCTGCCTCAGCCACCCGACCTCACCCTGCCTGCCCGACATCCAGCCGCCTCGGCCCCCCGGCCCTTACCCCTCCCGCCTTCCCACCTCAGCCACCCGATCTCCGCCCGACCTCAGCCGCCCAACATCCCACCCCCCTCGTTTCTCGGCCCCCCGACCCCTACCCTCCCCCCCCCCCCGCCCCACCTCAGCCACCCGACCTCAACCGCTCCCCCGCCTCGGCCGCCCGACAACCCTGCACTACCCCCCCACCCGCCTCAGCCACCCGACCTCCCTCCGCCTCGGCCACCCGACCTCCCCCCGCCTCGGCCACCCGACCTCCCCCCGCCTCGGCCACCCGACCTCCCCCCGCCTCGGCCACCCGACCTCCCCCCGCCTCAGCCACCCGACCTCCCTCCGCCTCGGCCACCCGACCTCCCCCTGCCTCGGCCACCCGACCTCCCCCCGCCTCGGCCACCCGACCTCCCCCCGCCTCGGCCGCCCGACAACCCTGCACTACCCCCCCACCTGCCTCAGCCACCCGACCTCCCCCCGCCTCGGCCGCCCGACAACCCTGCACTACCCCCCCACCTGCCTCAGCCACCCGACCTCCCCCCGCCTCGGCCACCCGACCTCCCCCCGCCTCGGCCGCCCGACAACCCTGCACTACCCCCCCACCTGCCTCAGCCACCCGACCTCCCCCCGCCTCAGCCACCCGACCTCCCTCCGCCTCGGCCACCCGACCTCCCCCTGCCTCAGCCACCCGACCTCCCCCTGCCTCAGCCACCCGACCTCCCTCCGCCTCGGCCACCCGACCTCCCCCCGCCTCGGCCACCCGACCTCCCCCCGCCTCGGCCACCCGACCTCCCCCCGCCTCGGCCACCCGACCTCCCCCCGCCTCGGCCACCCGACCTCCCCCCGCCTCGGCCACCCGACCTCCCCCCGCCTCAGCCACCCGACCTCCCTCCGCCTCGGCCACCCGACCTCCCCCTGCCTCGGCCACCCGACCTCCCCCCGCCTCGGCCGCCCGACAACCCTGCACTACCCCCCCACCTGCCTCAGCCACCCGACCTCCCTCCGCCTCGGCCACCCGACCTCCCCCCGCCTCGGCCGCCCGACAACCCTGCACTACCCCCCCACCTGCCTCAGCCACCCGACCTCCCTCCGCCTCGGCCACCCGACCTCCCCCCGCCTCGGCCACCCGACAACCCTGCACTACCCCCCCACCTGCCTCAGCCACCCGACCTCCCCCCCGCCTCGGCCGCCCGACCTCCCCCCGCCTCGGCCGCCCGACCTCCCCCCGCCTCGGCCGCCCGACCTCCCCCCCGCCTCGGCCGCCCGACCTCCCCCCGCCTCGGCCGCCCGACCTCCCCCCGCCTCAGCCACCCGACCTCCCCCCGCCTCGGCCGCCCGACCTCCCCCCGCCTCGGCTGCCCGACCTCCGCCCACCTCAGACCCCCACCTCGGACGCCCTTTGCCCCCTCTTGCCCCTTACCTCAAAACACAAGCTACATTCAGAAAGAAAAAAAAATCGCCACCTGCTCTATTTTAAAAAAGAAAAAAAAGATTACTCGCCTCTCACTTTGCCAGAATGGGGATTATCGTAAAAGGACATTTGGTAAAAGAGTCTGAAATAATGAGCTGCATGTTTGGGAATGTAATGACATTAACCTGTTTTGGACTAGTTTTTAGTAAGAATATGAAAAAATGGAAGTAGAAGTTTCCATGCATCTAGTACCATACTCTCAGAAATACCTCGGCCGCCCGACCTCCCCTCCCCTCCCCTCCCCTCCCCTCCCCTCCCCTCCCCTACCCTACCTACCTTGGCCCAAGCACTTCCAGACGCAGGACTTCAGAAAGATGTTCCGAAGTCCGGAAATACCCGAACCTGGGCTCGGGCGTTTCCGGATTCGGGAAGTCAGAAAGACGTTCCGAAGTCCGGAAATACGTAGAATCCGGATCGGCCTCGGTCCCGAGGCTTCCGGATTTTCGAGGCTGTACCTGTACCATATATAAGATGCACTGCAGCAACTTATCATGGCTTCTTCGGCAGCACTTCCCAAACCCGCCTAGAAGGACAAGGACAGCAGGCGCATGGGAACACCATCACCCGCAAGTTCCCCTCCAAATTACACACCATCCTGACTTGGGAATATATCGCCATTCCTTCATTGTCGCTCTGTCTAAGTCCTGGAACTCCCTTCCTAACAGCATTGTGGGAGCACTTTCAACACAAGGACTGCAGCGGTTCCTGAAGGCGGATCACCACCACCTTCTGAAGGGCAATTAGGGATGGGCAATAAATGCTGGCCTTGCCAGCAACGCCCACATCCTGGAACGAATATTAAAAAAAAGGGACTAACTTTCCGAAGAGGGAGACTCAGTGATTTCTTTTGTCTTAGCTGCAGGAGCAATGATCAAAATGATCAATTGTTACCAGAGCATAATGGATACCTGCTGGTTTATAACTCCGATAGGAAAGCATTGAGAACAATCCTTTCCAACATCCAAGCTCAGCAGATACTTTTGTCTCGAGCTCAGTCCAATTTGCCGGCGAGGCTATCTCAGCAGGCCGAGGTAAGCTCCGAGGTATAACAGATGGTAGCTGCCAGCTGTAAGCCACCACCTAGCTCCTAATGGTTCCTATGTGACTCCATGCACACAGATCAGCACTACTTAGCACTACATTATCACACACACACACCACAAGGCTGGTTAGTTCAGAAATAGAAATGTGACAATGGTTCACCGGGGGATCTTCTTCCACGATTGGTGTTCTGAGATATTTGTGGTCGAGTAGAGAGAATTATAAACTAATTCTAATATATAAAAAATAATTTGCATTTATATGGTACTTTATTTCATCGTCAAAAATGTCCCAAAGAGTTTCACAAAGAATGAATTACATTGTTAAAGTGTGTAAACCTGCGCCCAAGGTGACTTGAAAATGCTCGATGCCATTTTAAATCCTTCCGTGATCTAACCACCGCATCAAACATCCACAGCAGCAGACCTGTCTTAGCATCTTCTGATAACATACAATGCTGCTCTGAAGTGTCTCATGCTTCAATGCATTCACCACAGTCTATTTGATCTATTGAATAAATATTATTTGCATAATGTCTGTCTTGTTTACATCAACATGACTAATCACCTCATACTCAACATCGCAAAAAATACTTATTGTGATTTTTATTTGATCGTTACAGAAAGAGCTTTTCAAGTAAAAACATGTTTAACCAATAATAACAAAACTGTTTCAAATGCCTGATAGTGTCAATGATCTAAAAATAAAACTCGACAGAACATTCTCCTTTTAAATAATACATGACCCAGTTCATTTCTAAGGTGTAACCCAAACTGGTATTGTAGTTCCAAGATGAATATTTACTTGACAATATATTGACTGTTTTGTTTTTAGTATGCGTTTCACATAATCTCACTTTTTTGGGAGCCAAGCATTTTATGTAATTTGATGATCATTCAAATGAAATCTCAATGTTAAGGTGCCAGTTTTCAGCAATCTGAAGACGATGCAAACTGTGTGTTGCATTCATTTTGCTCATAAATTAGCCCTGTGATTTAATGATGCCTGCGAGTTATTTTCAGCATACTTCTTGATTCATGTTGTTGTAGTCTCGAGGAGAGAGGCTTTGTTAACTCGTGAGCTGTTGGTATCAGCTGGTTGAAACTATCATAAGATTTGACACTCGATTTTTTTGTTTCGAATGGTCATAAATTTATGATATGGCTCCTCAGGGGCCCTCTGGAATCTATCTGGTTTTCTTTGTAGCTATTTTATAATGCTGATTAGCTGTGAATGTCAGTGTTTTATGCTTCAAATCTGATGGAGCAGCATAGGGAATATGAATCTTTCGGATCTTTCATAATCCCAACCTCTGACCCTCCGTGATCTTCGAGCATTCTAGTTATAACCAAACAATGCTAACAAAAAGACATACTCAAGAGATTTATTGCAATAAAAACAGAAAATGCTGGAAATACTCAGCATGTCAAGCAGCATCTGTGGAGAGACAAACAGAGTTAGCATTTCAGGTGGATGGCCTTTCAACAGAATTCAATATTGCAATGCATGTTGAGCCTATAATCAGATTATTGTTGGGAATTTATTAAAATGTGTACACTTTTAATTCCAGCCTATTTTTCAGTTAGTGCTCTCCTTCCTGCCTATATGTTAAATATCATATAAAGATATCTTTATAAAGAGTGTAGATACTTTGAGAGCAGATAATTGGAAATCAGTAACTAGTGGGGTGCCGCAGGGATCAGTTCTGGGACCCCAACTATTTACAATCTATATTAACGACTTGGAAGAAGGGACTGAGTGTAACGTGGCCAGGTTTACTGACGATACAAAGATGGGAGGAAAAGCAATGTGTGAGGAGGACACAAAAAATCTGCAAAAGGACATAGACAGGCTCAGTGAATGGGCAAAAATTTGGCAGATGGAGTATAATGTCAGAAAGTGTGAGGTCATGCACTTTGGCAGAAAAAAAATCAAAGAGCAAGTTATTATTTAAATGGAGAAAGATTCCAAAGTGCTGCAGTACAGCGGGACCTGGGGCTACTTGTGCATGAAACACAAAAGGATAGTATGCAGGTACAGCATGTGATCAGGAAGGCCAATGAATCTTGGCTTTTTTTGCAAAGGGGATGGAGTATAAAAGCGGGGAAGTCTTGCAGGGTATTAATGAGGCCACACCTGGAATACTGTGTGCAGGTTTGGTTTCCATATTGACGAAAGGATATACTTGCTTTGGAGACAGTTCAGAGAAGGTTCACTAGGTTGATTCTGGAGATGAGGGGGTTGACTTATGAGGAAAGGTTGAGTAGGTGGGCCACTACTCATTGGAATTCAGAAGAATGAGAGGTGATCTTATTGAAACTTATAAGATTATGAGTGGGCTTGATAAGGTGGATGCAGAGAGGATGTTTCCACTGATAGGGGAGACTAGAACTAGAGTGCATAGTCTTAGAATAAGGGTCACCCATTTAAAACAGAGTTGAGGAGAAATTTCTTCTCTCAGAGGGTTGTGGATCTGTGGAATTCGCTGACTCAGAGAGCTGTGGAAGCTGCGACATTGAATAAATTTAAGACAGAAATAGAGTTTCTTAAATGATAAGGGGATACAGGGTTATGGGGAGTGGGCAGGGAAGTGGACCTGAGTCCATGATCTGATCAGCCATGATTGTATTAAATGGCGGAACAGGCTCGAGGAGCCATATGGCCTACTCCTGCTCCTATTTCTTATGTTCTTATGTTCTTATGATGATTTTTTTTCTAACTCTTTCTTGCACAAGGTCGTCCAGGGAAAAAGGAAAAAAGTTTAAGGGGGAAAACAGGGGAGTGGAACTAATTGCTACCAGTGCCACGTGCTAGTCAGAGTAGAAATAGCATGATAGTTAGGATAAATACGTGGCTTGAGGAATGGTGCAAGAGGGAGGGATTCAAGTTCCTGGGACATTGGTGGAACTGGTTCTGGAGGAGGTGGGACCAGTACAAACCGGACGGTCTGCACCTGGGCAGGACAGGAACCGATGTCCTAGGGGGAGTGTTTGTTAGTGCTGTTGGTGCGGGTTTAAACTAATATGGCAGGGGGATGGGAATCTATGCAGGGAGACAGATGGATGTAAAATGGGGGCAGAAGCAAAAGGTAGAAAGGAGATAAGGAAAAGTGGAGGTCAGACAAATCAACAGTAAAAATCAAAAAGGGCCACATTACAACATAATTCTAAAAGGACAAACAGTGTTAAAAAAACAAGGCTGAAGGCTCTGTGCCTCAATGCGAGGAGCATTCATAATAAGGTGAATGAATTAACTGCACAGATAGCTGCTAACGGATATGATGTAATTCGGGTTACAGAGATATGGCTCCAGGGTGAACAAGGCTGGGATCTCATCATCCAGGGATATTCAATATTCAGGAAGGATATACAGAAAGGAAAAGGAGGTGGGGTAGTGTTGCTGGTTAAAAAGGAGATTAATGCAATAGTAAGGAAGGACATTAGCTTGGATGATGTGGAATCTGTATGGGTAGAGCTGCGGAACACCAAAGAGCAGAAAACGCTAGTGGGAGTTGTTTACAGACCACCAAACAGTAGTAGTGAGGTTGGAGATGACATCAAACAGGAAATTAGGGATGTGTGCAATAAAGGTACAGCAGTTATCATGGGTGACTTTAATCTGCATATAGATTGAGCTAACCAAACTGGTAGCAATACGGTGGAGGAGGATTTCCTGGAGTGTATAAGGGATGCTTTTCTAGACCAATACGTCGAGGAACCAACTAGAGAGCTGGCCATCCTAGACTGGGTGTTGTGTAACGAGAGAGGATTAATTAGCAATCTTGTTGTGCGAGGCACGTTGGGGAACAGTGACCATAATATGATAGAATTCTTCATTAATATGGAGAAATTAGAGATAGTGTTAAATCCAAGGAAGAGGCATTTGGCCAGAAAAAGCAGCAAACCTGAGGACTGGGAGAAATTTAGTATTCGGCAGAGGAGGACAAAGGGTTTAATTAGGAGGGGGAAAATAGAGTATGAGAGTAAGCTTGGTGGGAACATAAAAACTGACTGCTAAAGCTTCTATAGATATGTGAAGAGAAAAAGATTAGTGAAGACAAATGTAGGTCCCTTGCAGTCAGAACCAGATGAATTTATAATGGGGAACAAAGAAATGGCAGACCAATTGAACAAATACTTTGGTTCTGTCTTTACTAAGGAAGACACAAATAACCTTCCGGAAATACTAGGGGACCGAGGGTCTAGCGAGAAGGAGGCTCTGAAGGAAATTGTGTTAGGGAAATTGATGGGACTGAAGGGCGATAAATCCCCAGGACCTAATAGTCTGCATCCTAGAGTACTTGGGGAAGTGGCCCTAGAAATAGTGGATGCATTGGTGGTCATTTTCCAACATTCTGTAGACTCTGGAACAATTCCCATGGATTGGAGGGTAGCTAATGTAACACCACTTTTTAAAAAAGGAGGGAGAGAGAAAACAGGGAATTATGGACCGGTTAGCCTGACATCGGTAAGGGGAAAATGTTGGAATCAATTATTAAAGATGTAATAGCAGTGCATTTGGAAAGCAGTGACAGGATCAGTCCAAGTCAGCATGGATTTATGAAAGGAAAATCATGCTTGACAAATCTTCTAGAATTTTTTGAGGATGTAACTAGCAAAGTGGACAAGGGAGAACCAGTGGATGTGGTCTATTTGGACTTTCAAAAGGCTTTTGACAAGGTCCCACACAAGAGATTAGTGTTCAAAATTAAAGCACATGGTATTGGGGGTAATGTATTGATGTGGATAGAGAACTGGTTGGCAGACAGGAAGCAAAGAATAGGAATAAACGGGTCCTTTTCAGAATGGCAGGCAGTGACTAGTGGGGTACCGTAAAGTTCAGTGCTGGGACCCCAGCTATTTCCAATATACATCAATGATTTAGACGAAGGAATTGAATGTAATATTTCCAAGTTTGCAGATGGCACTAAGCTGGCTGGCAGTGCGAGCTGTGAGGAGGATGCTAAGAGACTGCAGAGTGACTTGGACAGGTTAGGTGAGTGGGCAAATGCATGGCAGATGCAGTATAATGTAGATAAATGTGAGGTTATCCACTTTGGTGGCAAAAACAGGCAGGCAGAATATTATCTGAATGGTGACAGGTTATGAAAAGGAGAGGTGCAACGAGACCTTTATGTCATGGTACATCAGTCATTGAAAGTTGGCATGCAGGTACAGCAGGCGGTGAAGAAGGCAAATGGCATATTGGCCTTCATAGCTAGTGGATTTGAGTATAGGAGCAGGGAGGTCTTACTGCAGTTATACAGGGCCTTGGTGAGATCACACCTTGAATATTGTGTACAGTTTTGGTCTCCTAAACTGAGGAAGGACATTCTTGCTATTGAGGGAGTGCAGTGAAGGTTCACCAGCCTGATGCCTGGGAGGGCAGGACTGACATATGAGGCGAGAGACTGGATCGACTAGGCTTATATTCCCTGGAATTTAGAAGAATTAGAGGGGATCTCGTAGAAACATATAAAATTCTGATGGGATTGGATAGGTTAGATGCAGGAAGAATGTTCCCAATGTTGGGGAAGTCCAGAACCAGGGGTCACAGTCTAAGGATAATGG
Organism: Pristiophorus japonicus; assembly: GCF_044704955.1. Taxonomy (NCBI): domain Eukaryota; kingdom Metazoa; phylum Chordata; class Chondrichthyes; family Pristiophoridae; genus Pristiophorus; species Pristiophorus japonicus. The sequence goes on along the minus strand of NC_091980.1, from coordinate 44,457,916 downwards.
GTAAGCCATTTAGGACCAAGATGAGCAGAAACTTCTTCACTCAGAGAATTGTGAACCTGTGGAATTCTCTACCACAGAAAGTTGTTGATACCAGTTCATTGGAAATATTCAAAAAGGAGTTAGATGTGTCCCTTATGGTTAAAGGGATCAAGGCGTATGGAGAGAAAGCAGGATTGTGGTACTAAAGTTGCAAAAATGATCAGCCAAGCTCATATTGAATGATGGTGCAGGCTCGAAGGGCCGAATGGCCGATTTTCTATGTTTCTATGTTTCTATGTAGCTTTTTCAGAGAACCTGCACAGGCACGATGAGGCGAATTGCCTCTTTCTGTGCTGTATAATTCTATGATTCTATGACCTTTGGTCAAGCCACTCACAATCCACACCAGATGGTAACAGATGCCCGGACAATCTTATGCAAGAAAATGACACAGATATCGTTATATGACATTTTGCTCTCAGTAAGTATACCAACTTTATTTTTCTTGGTGTTTCCATTTGAAATGCTATGAAATTTACAGTTGAAAACATTGAGGCAAATGTAACCACTGGAATATTGTATGCAGTTTAATTTCACAAAGCATCAATCTGAACTATTAACCATGGCGACCAGGGTTAATCACAGCAGGGAATACTTTGTTGTGGAAACAATAAATCATTTGCATCTGTACATCAACAGGTAAGCAGAACAGTTATTCATTGGCACCTATTCACCAAAGGGGATTTGTTAAATGTTTGCTGTATCTATGGGACTGTCCAATGGTCTAGATATTTTCCCAATCTTTACCTTACAAACCACAACATGTTCAATATGTCCAACTGGAGTACACCATATGAATTCATTATGTATCTCAACTGATTGAGATGTAGATTTAAAAAGATAATTTATCATTACTGGTATAGAACTGAGTGAAATATATATTACCTAGATTATATAGAATCATAGAATGGTTACAGCACAAAAGAAGGCCATTCGGCCCGTCGAACCCATGCCGGCTCTCTGCAAGAGCACCTCAGCTAGTCCCACTCCCCCGCCTTTCTTCATAGCCCTGCATTTTTTTTTCCTTCTGGTACTTATCCAATTCTCTTTTGAAAGCCATAATTGAATCTGCCCTCCACACTTTCAGGCAGTGCATTCCAGATCCTAACCACTCGCTGCGTAAAAAAGTTTTCCTCATGTCGCCTTTCTGCCAATCACTTTAATTCTGTGTCCTCTGGTTCTCGATCCTTCTGCCAATGGGAACAGTTTCTCTCCATCTACTCTGTCTCGACGACTCATGATTTTGAACACCTCTATCAAATCTCCTCTCAACCTTCTCTGCTCTACGGAGAACAACCCCAGCTTCTCTGCTCCACGTAACTAAAGTCCCTCATCCCTGGAACCACTCTTGTAATTCTTTTCTGCACCCTCTCTAAGGCCTTTACATCTTTCCTAAATACGATGTCCAGAATTGGACACAATACTCCAATTGAGGCCGAAACAGTGTTTTATAATGTTTAATTATAACTTCCTTGCTTTTGTACTCTTTGCCTCTATTTATGCTTCAATTTATGAAGCACAGGATCCCATATGCTTTTTTAACCACTTTCTCAACTTGTCCTGCCACCTTCAATGATTTGTGCACATATATCCCCATGTCTCTATGCTCATGCGCGCCATTTAGGATTGTACCCTTTAGTTTATATTTCCTCTCCTCATTCTTCCTGCCAAAATGTATTACTTCGCACTTTTATGCGTTAAATTTCATCTGCACGTGTCCCCCATTCTACCAGCCTGTCGATGTCCTCTTGAGTCTATCACTGTTAACCGTACTTCCATATGTTCCTCTCTGGCTTTGTAAATCTCAACCATTTCAAGTAGTACTCTCTCATTGTCTCATTTTTTAACCTGGGTTTCATTATGAAAATATATAAACAAAGGGCCCAAGTTTCGGGCCGCGCCTAGAACGGCACAGCCCCGATCTGGACGCCCGTTTTTCGCGCCACAAAGTGCGCCTAAAAAATACTTACCGATTCTCCGGCTTCCTGCAGGTCCTTTGGAGCTGGGCGCGGCGCAGCACGAGCTGTGGGGGGCGGAGCCAGGTCCCTGCGCTGAAAACAGTGCCGCGCATGTGCAGTAGCTCCAGGCGCCCAAAACTGTGTGGAAGGGGCCCGAAGCACGTAGCCCCTTGCCCTGGCCGAATGGCCTCACTGGGGTTGCATGGATAAGGCTGCACCTCCCACGCCCAGCTCCTGCTTCCTCCCAACCTGGCCTGACCCGACCCGACTCCCACCCCCCCGGATCCGATCCCCGCTCCCCCCACTCCCCCGGACCGGACCTGACCCGACTCACGCTCCCCACACCCCCCCCCCCGACCCCAGACCCGACCCACACCCCGTCCCCCCCCCCGGTCCCCGGACCCGACCCCGGACCTGACTGCCCCCCACCGCCCCCGCTCCCAGACCGGACCCGACCCCCGCTCCCCCCGCCACCCCGGACCGGACCAACTCGACTCGCGGTCCCCGACCCGACCCCGACCCCGGACCCGACCCCTCCTCTGGACCCGACCCCCCCGGACCGGACCCTGGACCCGACCCCTGACCACCTACCTGTAAATCCGGTGCTGGAGGCGAGCCCCGCCCGATGTCTTGGGCCCGGCCCGGCCCGTTCAGCCTCCCTCTCCTTTCTCCCCTCCCCCCCTCCCTTCTCTCCCTCCCTCCCTCCTCTCCCTCCCGCCTCTCCCTTCTCTCTCTCCCTCCCTCCTCTCCCTCCTCTCCCTCCCTTCTACCTCCCTCCCTCCCTTCTCTCCCTCCCCTCCCTACTCCTCCCTCCCTCTCCCTCCCTCCCCCTTATCCTCTCTCTCCCTCCCTCCTCCCTCTCTCTCCCCCTGCCCCCTTCTCTCCCCCTCTCTCCCTCCACCTCCCCTCCATCCCGCTCCTCCTCTCCCCCCATCCTCCCCCTCCCCTCGCTCTCAGAAACACAATCAGAGAGTGAGAGACACACACACAGACAGACAGAGAGATAGAGACACTGACAGAGACACACTGGGGGGGTGTCCCAGCACGCTGTTGGAGGGCTCCCGGTGCTGCAGTCGGTAAGTAGAAAATGTTTTATTTATTGATTTTTTAATTTTTTAAAATTTTTTATTAATTTTTTTGATTGATTTATTGGTTGATGTATTGATGTATTTATCATTTATTATTGATGATGGCTCTTTATTTGTAAAACTGAAGTGTTTAATGTTTGTAAACTTCCCTCTTAAACCGCCCCCCCACCCCCCGTTCCCTTTGCCTGATTTGAAACCTATGCCTGATTTTCCAAGTGTAGACAAGGTTTTTCTGAGCGTACAAAAATCTACACTTACTCCATTCTAAGTTAGTTTGGAATAAGTTTTCACTGCCTAAACTTTCAAAACGGGCGTAAGTGGCCGGACACGCCCCCTTTTGAAAAAAGAAATCTGTTCCAAACTGAAACTGTTCTCACTGACTAGAACTGGAGCCAAACTAAATGCCGAGAATTGCAATTTCTAAGATATTCCATTCTAAACCAGTTGCTCCAAAAAAACAGGAGCAACTCAGGCCAAAACTTGGCCCCATAGAAACATAGAAAATAGGTGCAGGAGTAGGCCATTCGGCCCTTCGAGCCTGCACCACCATTCAATAAGATCATGGCTGATCATTCACCTCAGTACCCCTTTCCTGCTTTCTCTCCTTAGCCCTTGAACCCTTTAGCCATAAGGGCCATATCTAACTCCCTCTTGAATATATCTAACAAAGCGGCATCAACAACTCTCTGCAGTAGAGAATTCCACATGTTAACAACTCTCTGAGTGAAGAAGTTTCTCCTTATCTCGGTCCTAAATGGCTTACCCCTTATCCTTAGACTGTGACCCCTGGTTCTGGACTTCCCCAACATCGGGAACATTCTTCCTGCATCTAACCTGTCCAGTCCCGTCAGAATTTTATATGCTTCTATGAGATCCCCTCTCATTCTTCTAAACTCTAGTGAATACAGGCCCAGTCGATCCAGTCTCTCGCCTCATATGTCAGTCCTGCCATCCCGGGAATCAGTCTGGTGAACCTTCGCTGCACTCCCTCAATAGCAAGAATGCCCTTCCTCAGATTAGTAGACCAAAACTAACACAATATTCCAGGTGAGGCCTCACCAAAGCCCTGTACAACTGCAGTAAGACTTCCCTGCTCCTATACTCAAATCCCCTAGCTATGAAGGCCAACATACCATTTGCCTTCTTCACTGCCTGCTGTACCTGCATGCCAACTTTCAATGACTGATGAACCATGACACCCAGGTCTCGTTGCACCTCCCCTTTTCCTAATCTGCCACCATTCAGATAATATTCTGTCTTCGTGTTTTTGCCACCAAAGTGGATAACCTCACATTTATCCACATTATACTGCATCTGCCATGCATTTGACCATTCACCCAACCTGTCCAAGTCACCCTGCAGCCTCAGAATCTGTTTCACTCCTTGTGCTCATAAAACTTCACCGCTGGTAATGTTCTGAGAATCAGAGGCTGATAACTATGGCAGTATGTGTGCCAAGCCCCTCTTGGGCAGAACCCTGTTAAACAAGCTTACTACTTTAGCTGCAGTATTCTGTGAAAACATCTTTGAATAAAAAATCTTCTCAAAATGGAATGACATGAGGGAGGAATGCCAGTTAGTTTGTCAACAAATAAGCAAACTGAGACTTTTGGGTGGATTTTAGCAGCCAAAAACAGGTGGGTTGGGGTCAGATTAGAGTTTAACATTTTTTAAATCTCAAACCCGACCCTAACCCACCTCCAACCCGCCAACAGAGGCAGGATAAGGGGCGGGCAGCCAATCCGCTCCCAGGAGGTGGGTTGATAAATTAAATAATTTAATGAGGCTGGCAGCTTCTGATTTAACCTGTTTAACTGGTTTAACTGTGGCCTGTTGGGTTTCCACTTCCTCGAGAAACCCGGCAGCTGAAGGGAGGCAAGGACAGCTGTGGGGAGCAGGGGAGCCTTTACAGCACTTTGTGGGCCTGGAGGGGGAAGAGTACTTCCCCCTGGTCCCTCAAGCTCCTCCCGCAATCAGACCCCACATTCAAAGACTCCCGGGGTCAGGGATTGAACCCCCCGCAGTTCGGTTCAACCCCTAATAGCGAGGTCAAGGATTGGACCGCGCACCCCCACCCCCCACCCCCCAGGGATCAGATACCCACCTAGGGTCGTGGATTGGACCTGCCTTGCCCTGCGGCCTCCTCCAATGACCTCTCCACTCGGCAGAAAACCAGTCAGGCTGACTTCTGGGCTGGGAAATTAGTCAATGACAAAAGACGGACGCTGTGTAGTTAAAACTAAACAACATACAGTGGAACACAGACTTTTGGGTATCCCATCCAAAACTCAGCCTACATAATCCACCCCCTGTGAATATCCAGTCCTTTGTGCATAAGTGATATTTAAAGCCAGTGCCCGTGACCTCAACAAACTTATATTTTTGAAATTCTAATAAAAGCCAAATCATATTCAGAACAGAGGTCGATAGTAGAAAGTCATCACTTCTGGAGAACCGACGGTGCTAAGAAAAATACTGAAAGATATTCATCTTTGATTTTTATGTGAACAGATAGAGAAAGCTATTGTACTTGGGTTTATGTATCAAGTTTACATCCTGTGAAACCAAGTTTCCCCACAGTGTTTACGGAATTGTTTATTCCCGATGTATAAATAGATGTGAAGCAATCCTGACTGTTTTTTTTAAAGCTACCAATGCATTGTAATGGAATATGATTGTGTAACTGTCAAGACTATGAAAATAAAAGTACAGCGACTTCACACAGGAATAAATGTAAGAGAAACCAGATCAGTCTGAAGAGGTTGTGCAAATTGGTACACTGCTCCACTTCTCTCTGTTCCTTCGTCTGAAAACCTTCCTCTTCCACCAAGCTTTAGTCACCTGTCCTAAGGTCTTCTCCTTTGGCTCAGTGCCAATTATTATCTGATTATGCCCCTGTGAAGTGGCTTGGGGTGTTTTATTATGCTAAAGATGCTGTATAAATGCAAGTTGTTAATTTTGTAGATGTGGAGATTAATAAATATATTCTGGAGACTACCAATGGAGATCATGGAGCTTTTATGTGGAACTATCCCTCAGGAGATTAAATGGGTGGGATAAAGTCCATGATAGGGTTCAGTGAGCATGATCTATAGAAGGAGCTGAATGGGCTCTTCTTGTGCCATGTTTTCTTATCGGATGTACTTGTTTAACTTCATTGCATCAGATGGCAGGAATGTTCCTGTTCCTGTGCCTGACTGTATTGGAATGAAAGAGGAAATTTGGGACAGGTGGATCACCTACTTGTAAAGAAGAATGCCTGATCAGCTGTCCATTAATTTAAAAGATCGAGTGGGGTCATTTATATGTGTGCAATTTTCGCCCGATCTGCCCTGCTGATCCAATATGAATAGGTGCAGGAACAAGAAAATCTGCCCCACCATATCGTAAAATATTGATGTCCAAAACAGTTAACAAAAAGTTAAAAGAAATATAAAATGGGTAAATTTCCAGCAGGGAGCCTTCACGGCAGGAGTGCGTATTGGAAATTCAGGCTTACCGGCACAGAAAATGCCTGAACTTTCGCATTACACCCCAAATGGACGAGGCTTCCCACCAGGAGCTGTAAATGACCCCCACATACCGATTTCCTTTGTCCAAAAGGCCTGACTGGTGATAAAAATGGAAGTGAAGTCAACAGCATCACAGACTATGTGTGCTGTCAATGTGAGGTAAGCAGTACAGAAGTGCCAATCATTTTATTAATCTTTTTGCATTTACTTTGACAATTTTAAATTTGTGCTCATCAAGGTAAGAAAATGTGAGTGATGGGAAATAGACCATCATTTAAAAAAAAATTAACCCAGAGATTCATGTCACAAGGGAGCTGTATACCATTCTTACAGGTGAGATATATTATTAAAATATCTGTATCGCAACCTAGAACATGAGGAAAAGATGACGATCAAATACAAAATAAGCTAATGAGGCTAAAAACAGCCCTAAAACAGCCTTCATGACACATGAAAACAAGAAGCCACACTGAAAGTGCAATGAGTCACTGGATTGGTGTAATTTTAATTGAGGTATGTACTTATGACTTTGATCAGTTGTACAGGAGTACACATTAAAGAAGACATCATCATCATCATCGCTGACAGTCCCTGGAAATCGAGGAAGACTTGCTTCCACTCTAAAAGTGAGTTCTCAGCTGGTTGTTGGCAACCAATATTACACCGCCACCAGAGGACGTACCTGTTGGAGTCCCAAGGGATCCCAGCATCCCTTGGGAGCACTGTATATAAGCAGGCCTCCCATGCCGTGCCAGCACTCTGGAGTTAGAATAAAAGAACTAAGGTCAAACTTACTCACATCTACCGTACTCAGTTAAATTACTTTGTTATGAACATAACTGGCGATGAGATAATGAACCATCACGCAAAATTGCACAGAACTGTTGGTATCCTGGAGAAATTCTCACAAGGGGACAATTGGGAGGTCTTCGTGGAGCGACTCAACCAATACTTCATGGCCAGCGAGCTGGAAGGGGATAGAACGCTGCCAAATGAAGGGTGATCCTCCTCACCTCTGCGGGGCAACAACCTATGGCCTCATGAAGAAACTTCTTGCTCTGGTGAAACCAACACCAAATCATATGAAGAACTGTGTGCACTGGGTCTGGGAGCACCTAAATCCGAAGGAGGGGGTTCTGATGGCAGGGTATCGATTTTACACATGTCAGCGGTCTGAAGGCCAGGAACTGGCGAGCTATGTCGCCGAACTAAGGCGCCTTGCAGGACATTGCGAATTCGATGGGTTCCTGGAGCAAATGCTAAGAGACTTTTTTGTGCTTGGCATTGGCCATGAGGTTATCCTTCGCAAACTATTGACTGTTGAAACACCGAACCTGAGCAAAGCCATAACGATAGCCCAGGCATTTATGTCCACCAGCGATAACACCAAATAAATTTCGCAGCATGAAGAGGTTTTGGCAAGTACTGTACACAAAGTAACGTCGTTTTCAGGCAGGAATACATATGACAGAACGTACACGCTGCAGCTGCACAACCACTAATGACCGAGAGTCCGCCATCAAACGTTAATGCAAGGCAGTTAACACCTTGTTGCCGCTGTGGAGATGATCGTCGTGCCCATCAATGCCTCTTCAAACACCATGTGTGCAAAGGCTGTGGATCAATGGGACACCTCCAGCGAATGTGCAGACAAGCTGCAAACCACCACGTTGGAGAGGAAGATCGATCCATGGTGGATCAAACTGAACTAGGGACTCGAACCGAGAAGGCAGAAGTGTACGGGGTACACACATTCACAACGAAATATCCACTGATCATGCTAAAAGTCAAATTGGATTGAATTCCAGTATCCATGGAATTGGACATGGATGCGAGTCAGTCTATCATGCGCAAAAAGGCTTTAGACAGGCTGTGGTGCAACAAGGCACACAGGCCCAAGCTTAGCTCCATTTATACCAAGCTGAGAACTTACACCAAAGAGCTGATCCCTGTAATTGGCAGCATAGCAGTAAAAGTCTCCTATGATGGAGCAGTGCACGAGTCCCACAATGGATTGTACCAGGAGATGGCCCCACACTGTTTGGCAGAAGCTGGCTGGGGAAAATCCGCTGGAACTGGGACGACATCCGATTGCTCTCGTCCATCGATGACGCCTCATGTGTCCAGGTTCTGAGCAAGTTTCCGTCATTGTTTGAGCTAGGCATCGGAAGTTTCTCGGGGGCAAAGGTGCAGATCCACTTGGTTCCCGGTACATGACCCATCCACCACAAGGCACAGGTGGTGCCGTTTATGATGCGAGAGAAAGTGGAGATCGAGCTGGACAGGCTGCAGTGAGAAGGCATCATCGTGCCGGTGGAGTTCAACGAGTGGGTCAGTCCGATTGTTCCGGTCCTCAAGGGCGATGGCACGGTCAGAAATTGTGGGGACTATAAAGTAACGATTAACCGTTTTTCACTGCATGACCTAGTACCCACTACTCAAGGCAGACGACCTATTTGCAACGCTGGCAGGAGGGAAGACATTCACCAAGTTGGACCTGACCTCGGCCTTCATGACGCAGGAGCTGGCATAATCTTTGAAAGGGCTCACCTGCATCAACACGCACAAAGGTCTGCTCATCGATAACAGATGCCCGTTCGGGATTCAGTCAGCTGCGGCAATCTTCCAACGGAACATGGAGAGCCTGCCAAAGCCGGTTCCTCTCACCGTGATTTTCCAGGACAACATACTGGTTACAGGTCAGGTCACCATCGAACACTTGCAGAACCTGGAAGAGGTTCTAAGTCGGCTAGATCGTGTGAGACTCAGGTTGAAACGCTCGAAGTGTCAGGAAGCAAAGAGTGGGAATAAACGGGTCCTTTTCAGAATGGCAGGCAGTGACTAGTGGAGTGCCGCAGGGCTCAGTGCTGGGACCCCAGCTATTTACAATATACATCAATGAATTAGACGAAGGAATTGAGTGTAATATCACCAAGTTTGCAAAAGACACTAAATTGGGAGCTGTGAAGGGGACGCTGAGACTGCAGGGTAACTTGGACAGGTTAGGTGAGTGGGCAAATGCCTGGCAGATGCAGTATAATATGGATAAATGTGAGGTTATCCACTGTGGGGGCAAAAACGCAAAGACAGAATATTATCTGAATGGCGGCAGATTAGGAAAAGGGGAGGTGCAACGAGAACTGGGTATCATGGTTCATCAGTCATTGAAAGTTGGCATGCAGGTACAGCAGGCGGTGAAGAAGGCAAATGGCATGTTGGCCTTCATAAATAGGGGATTTGAGTATAGGAGCTGGGAGGTCTTACTGCAGTTGTACAGGGCCTTGTTGAGGCCTCACCTGGAATATTGTGTTCAGTTTTGGTCTCCTAATCTGAGGAAGGACATTCTTGCTATTGAGGGAATGCAGCGAAGGTTCACCAGACTGATTCCCGGGATGGCTGGACTGACATATGAGGAAAGATTGGATCAACTGGGCCTTTATACATTGGAGTTTAGGAGGATGAGAGGGGATCTCATAGAAACATCCAAGATTCTGACGGGACGGGACAGGTTAGATGCGGGTAGAATGTTCCTGATGTTGGGGAAGTCCAGAACCAGGGGACACAGTTTTAAGATAAGGGTCGGCCATTTAGGACTGAGATGAGGAGAAACTGCTTCAATCAGAGAGTTTTAATCTGTGGAATTCTCTGCCGCAGAGAGTTGCTGATGCCAGTTCATTGGATATATTGAAGAGGGAGTTAGATATGGTCCTTATGGTTAAGGGGATCGAGGGGTATGGAGAGAAAGCAGGAAAGGGGTACTGAGGGAATGATCAGCCATGATCTTATTGAATGATGGTGCAGGCTCGAAGAGCCGAATGGCATACTCCTGCACCTATTTTCTATGTTTCTATGTTTCTATGTTTCATCTACAATAGATGCCCGTTTAGGATTCGATCGGCCGCGGCTATTTTTCAAAGGAACATGGAGAACCTCCCAAAGTCGGTTCCACGCACTGTGGTTTTCCAGGACGACATATTGATCACAGTTCGGGACACCATCGAACACTTGAAGAACCTGGAAGAGGTTCTAAGTTGGCTAGATCGGGTGGGACTCAGGTTGAAACACTCAAATGTGTTTTCTTGGCGCCAGAGATCGAGTTCTTAGGGAGATGAATTGCGGCAGACGGCATCAGACCCACCGACGCCAATGCTGAGGCCATCAACAACGCACAGAGACCACAGAACGTGACGGAGCTGCGGTCGTTCCTGGGACTCCTCAATTATTTTGGTAATTTCCTACCCGGGTTAAGCACCTTGCTAGAACCTCTACATGTGTTGCTACGCAAGGGAGATGACTGGGTATGGGGGAAATCACAAGAGACTGCTTTTGAGAAAGCCAGAAATCTGTTATGTTCCAACAAACTGCTTGTTCTGTATAACCCATGTAAACATTTAGTGCTAGCATGCGATGCGTCTTCGTATGGGGTCGGGTGTGTGTTACAACAAGCAAAGGAATCGGGAATATTGCAACCGGTCGCCTATGCATCCAGGAGTTTGTCCAAGGCCGAAAGGGCCTATAGCATGATTGAAAAAGAAGCTCTGGCATGCATTTACGGGTAAAAAAAAATGTACCAAAGTCTGTTTGGTCTTAAGTTTGAGTTAGAAACTGACCATGAGCCGCTCATATCACTATTCTCAGAGAGCAAAGGGATTAATATCAATGCCTCTGCTAACATCCAAAGATGGGCGCTCACGCTGTCTGCATATAACTATGTACTTTGCCACAGACCAGGCACAGAGAACTGCGCTGATGCCCTCAGTCGGCTACCAGTGCCCACCACCGGGGTGGAAATGGAACAGCCTGCAGACTTGCTCTTGGTGATGGATGCATTTGAAAATGAAAAGTCACCCGTTACGGCACGCCAGATCAGGACCTGGACCAGCCAGGATCCTTTACTGTCCCTTGTAAAAAACTGTCTCCTCCATGAGAGCTGGTCCAGCATCCCAGCAGAGATGCAAGAAGAGGTCAAGCCGTTCCAGCGGCGCAAAGATGAAATGTCCATACAGTCGGACTGTCTTTTGTGGGGTAATCGCGTGGTTTTATCAATGAAAGGCATGGAAATGTTCATATGCAACCTACACAGTACCCACCTAGGCATAGTAATGATGAAAGCTATAGCCAGATCCCATGTGTGGTGGCCCGGCATCAACTCAGATTATGAGTATTGCGTGCACCAATGCAACACTAGCTCTCAACTGAGCAATGCACCCAGGGAGGCACCGCTAAGTTTGTGGTCATGGTCCTACAAACCGTGGTCTAGGAACCACGTTGATTTTGCCGGCCCTTTTCTCGGCAAAATGTTTTTGGTTGTTGTGGATGCTTATTCAAAATGGATTGAGTGTGTAATAATGTCTCTAAGCACGTCCACTGCCACCATCGAAAGCATGCGAGCCATGTTCGCCATGCATGGCCTGCCTGATATTCTTGTCAGCGACAATGGGCCGTGCTTCACCAGTGCTGAATTCAAGGAACTCATGACCCGCAATGGGATCAAGCACGTCATATCTGCCCCGTTCAAGCCCGCATCCAACGGTCAGACAGAACGGGCAGTCCAAACCATCAAGCAAAGCTTGAAACGCGTGTCGGAAGGCTCCCTGCTGACCCACCTGTCCTGAGTCCTGCTCAGCTACTGCACCAGACCCCACTTGCTCACCGGGGTTCCCCTAGCCGAGTGCTTATGAAAAGGACGCTCAAAACAAGGTTCTCTCTCGTCCACCCTGATCTCCATGATCATGTAAAGGACAGATGGCATCACGAGGCATGTACCATGATCGCGCAAATTTGTCACGTGATATTGAAGTCAATGAACCTGTATTTGTACTCAACTATGGACATGGTACCAAATGGCTTGCTGGCACTGTCATAGCCAAAGAAGGTCAAACTTGCAAATGGACTAACTTGCAGAAAGCATTTGGACCAAACCAAACTGCGATTCACAAGCAACCCGAAGAGGACACCATCAATTTCGACCCTCCGACACACACACAAGTGGCAATGACATCACGGTTGACCACAAAGCTGAACTCACCATCACCAGCAGCCCAGCAAGGCCAGCTGCACTGCAGCCCAGCGAAGAATCAACCAACTCACCTACACCTGCATTTGTACCGAGACGATCGACTAGGGAGCGAAAGGCCCCAGATCGTCTCACCCTGTAAATAAGTGTACTATTGACTTTGGGAAGAAGTGATGTTATGTATGCAACCCTATGTAACCAGTATTATACCGCCACCAGAGGACGTACCTGTTGGAGTCCCAAAGGATCCCAGCATCTCTTGGGAGCACTGCACAGAAGCAGGCCTCCCATGCTGTGCCTGCACTCTGGAGTTAGAATAAAGGAACTAAGGTCACACTTACTCATGTCAACATTACTCAGTTACATTACTTTGTTATGAACATAACAGTTGTACAGTCCAACTCGGGAATTACAGTCTCTGTCACAGGTGGGACAGACAATGATTGATGGAAAGGGTGGGTGGGGAGCCTGGTTTGCCACCCGCTCCTTTCTCTGTCTGCGCTTGTCCTCCGCATGCTCTCGGCAACGAGATTCGAGATGTTCAGTGCCCTCCTGGATGCTCTTCCTCCATTTTGGGTGGTCTTGGGCCAGGGATTCCCAGGTGCCGGTGGGGATGTTGCATTTTATCAAGGAGGCTTTGAGGGTATCCTTGAAACGTTTCCTCTGCCCACCTGGGGCTCGCCTGCCGTGTAGGAGTTCCGAGCAGAGGACTTGCTTAGGGAGTCTCAAGTCGGGCATGCGGATGATGTATCCTGCCCAATGGAGCTGGTCGAGTATCATCAGTGCTTCGGTGCTGAGGATGTTGGCCTGAGCGAGAACGCTGACGTTGATGCATCTATCCTCTCAGTAGATTTGCAGGATCTTGCGGAGGCAGCGCTGGTGGTTCTTCTCCAGTGCTTTTAGATGTCTGTTGTATATGGTCATATAGGAGGATGGGTATTGTATCTGTAAGCACTCTAGTAATGACTCCATGAGGCAAGGTATTGTACTTGAACTGTGGTGACCTTAGTCCATTTATTACAGCTCCTGAGTGAGGGTACAGCATGGTGAGCTCCCTTTTATACCTGGTTACCTGTCGTGTACAGGTGACCCCTAGGTCTCCACCAGTTGCACCCTCTGGTGGTACAAGCATAGTGTATACAATGTGAAGGTACATCCAGTTGTCTGATGTAACTGTACATTGAGTGTACAGGGAGTATACTTATTTTATACATACACAACATCACTCTCCCCTAAGTCTTGTGCCACTGGCCTTTGCAATGTGTGCTCTGGCCCTAGACTTGATTGCCTAAAGCCCTTGCACCTTTTTTATGCTTTGGCTTGGCTCTCTCCCTGTTGACCCCCAAGTCCTTATTGCCACAACATTGGGAGATGGTCAGCAGTGGATGGTTTGAGGTTGCAGTGGGGATTGACTGGGTTCTGGGTGTGATCCATGTGTGTCCATGGCTACATACATTCATTTCCCCCCATACATAGACCATGTGTGTGGCTCAACACCTGCATGTGCATACATGTACAGAAAGAACAAAAAAAAAACATAGGATTAATACATCACTGTTTGGGTTCTGCAGTAGTGGAACAAGTACCATTTTTTAGGTAAGGTACAGATGTGGTAACACAGTTTTGCCCCTTTGTTGTGTAGGTGCAGGTAGATGAGGACGCTAGTTCCAGAGTGACCGGACTGTGTCCAAGTTGTCTGATGGCGGAGCTGCGCCCCCTGCCAGCTGGGTGGGCTCGGGTCGCTCACCTGGCTGAGTCTCAGGGCCTTTGCCGTTGCCTAGTGGTGGGCAGAGCCACAGGAGTGTGTGGCCTCCTTGTCCTCCTTTGAGGGCTACGGTGTCTCTCTGCTGCCCTTCAGCAATAGTGGGAGCCTGGTCTTCCCAGGTCCCATTGAGAGAGCTGGAGGGTGCTAGCCTCTTGCTCCCGGTACTGGCCCTGGTGGCCAGAGAGGTAGAGCCGATCAGGGGCAGGGTACCGGGAGGGGTGCCTTTGGCGTCCGCTGATCGCTGGCCGTGCAGCTGGTATGCTCCCTGTGTGTGTGGCCACGCTCCCTGGGGCATCACATTGGTCCCAGGTGCGCAGGCTACGTGATCGGGTAGCTCGCTGGACCTGGGTGCTTCCGACGGGAGGTTGTCCTTGGTTTTGTCAGCGTACATGTAGAACCCAGCATCGCGCATTATTACTTCATTTACTGTCATAATATATTGGTTCTGACCACAATTACCCAACTTAACATGGTTAGTTACATTTACATACTTGCATTTGTCAATTACATTGCTTACATATGTATCACTGGCATCACTGTATAAAGAGTGGAACTGTCCCTTTAATTGTGATGGGTTGCCGGTTTCCTTTAAGAGGGCCTTGCAATCGTTACCCCAATCCGGTTCGTTGATCGGCATCACGTGTTGCTCCATCAATGCTGCCCCTCATGGTCTGGTCGCCGCCATCTTTACTTTAGGCGCTTCACCTCGTGGTGTGGGCACCATCTTCTTTCTCTCCATGAGGTAGGCTGCAGTGATCCTTTTTTCCCCAGGTTCTGCCATGGAAACAGGGAAGTTGCCTTCCGCGGCAATTTTCTTCCTCCAGAGTCCTGCCACTGGAACCTGGAAGGTGAGGTCGGGTTGTTTCGGCTGGATCATCTCACCGTTGGGTTGAGCAGTCTGTGTCGTTTCCACGCAGTCGAGTTGAGCGGTTGGTTTCTCAGGTGCTGTGCTGGATTCAAATTCAGGGCCGCATAGGACGCCGATCGCCGGAGGCTGGAGGTTTTCCCGGCTCCAACGGATTTGTTTCATCCATCTTCTTCCGAGCAGCGTTGGACCATCACCAGCAACGATCCACAAAGGTAACTTGTGCATCGCGCCGTCATGGGACACCTGGACATCCACCCTGCCAACAACTGGGATGGTGTCGTTTGTGTAGGTGAGCAGCTTCACTTGGATTGGGATCATTTTAGGTCGTTTGATTGATTGTCCCAAAGTTTCTCAAAGGCCGCCTGATTCATCAGTGATTGGCTCGCCCCTGTGTCCACCTCCATTGTGACTGGAACATCGTTGATTTTGTCTTCCATTTTCAATGGAGAACTCTCGGTGGTGCAGGTAAACACTCCGTACACCTCATCGTGCGGCTGAGCTGCCCCATGGACTCGTTCTTCATCGTCGTTGGCGTCCAGATGATCGGCCAACTCTTCATCGACTCGGTGAGCACAATTTCTCTTGCACATTTGCTGGAGGTGGCCCGTCATGTTACAGCCTTTGCAAGTATAGTCTTTGTAGCAGCACTGGTGGGCCCTGTGCTTTCCTCCACACCGTCAGCATGGGGTTGGGCGGTTGGCCCCATGTGGCGGACTCAGGGTTGTGGGACTCGGGGTTCTGTTCTCTCTACCCTGAGAGAGAGAGACTGCTAGCAGCAGCCTTGCCTCTGAAAGGCGACAGTCAGTTCACAGTACTTGCCGGGTTAGAGTCCTGGGGGTGAGTCATTCATTTGTAATCGTAGGCCGAGACCATGAACGCCTGGCTCACATTAATTGCCTTCTGCAGGGTGACAATAGTGTCCGCAGAGACCAGCCTGGGGAGAAAGCCCTCGTGGCCGATTCCAATAATGAAAATGTCCTGCAGCGCTCCGGTGAGCTGGTCGCCAAAATCACATGGTGCAGTCAATCGTCTTAGATCTGCAGCATATTTTGTGATTTCTTGGCCCAGGGGCCGCCAGTGGGTGTAGAACCAGTGCCTGGCTGTGAGGATGCTCTCTTTAGGTTTGAGCTGTTCCTGTATCATCGGTACAAGCTCCGCATATGTTTTGGTTGGTGTCTTCTCTAGGGCTAGCAAGTCCCTGACGAGGCCATCGACGGTGGGCCCAGAACTGCTGAGCAGGATAGCTCTGTGTTTATCAGCCAGCGAGATCGGGTTGTCTCCCGCCAGGTCGTTCGCAATGAAAAAGTGTTCGAGCCTTTCCACAAAGGCCTCCCAATCTTCCCCATCGACGAATTGTTGAAACGTGCCAAGGTTAGCCATTTTCGCGTGGAAATTCGTAATCTCGTCGCCAGTTATTGTGTCTGTAAACACTCTAGCAATGACTCCATGAGGCAAGGTATTGTACTTGAACTGTGGTGACCTTAGTCCATTTATTGCAGCTCCTGAGTGAGGGTTCAGCATGGTGAATTCCCTTTTATACCTGGTTACCTGCCGTGTACAGGTGACCCCTAGGTCTCCACCAGTTAGAAACATAGAAACAGAGAAAAATAGGTGCAGGAGTAGGCCATTCGGCCCTTCGAGCCTGCACCGCCATTTAATAAGATCATGGCTGATCATTCCTTCAGTACCCCTTTCCTGTTTTCTCTCCATACCCCTTGATCCCCTTAACCGTAAGAGCCATATCGAACTCCCTCTTGAATATATCCAGTGAACTGACATCAACAACTCTCTGCGGCAGGGAATTCCACAGGTTAACAACTCCCTGAGTGAAGAAGTTTCTCCTCATCTCAGTCCTAAAGGGCCTACCCCTTATCCTAAGACTATGTCCCCTGGACTTCCCCAACATCAGGAACATTCTTCCTGCATCTAACCTGTCCAGTCCCGTCAGAATCCTATATGTTTCTATGAGATCCCCTCTCATCCTTCTAAACTCCAGTGAATAACGGCCCAGTTGATCCAGTCTCTCCTCATATTCCAGCCATCCCTGGAATCAGTCTGGTGAACCTTCGCTGCACTCCCTCAATAGCAAGAACGTCCTTCCTCAGACTAGGAGACCAAAACTGAACACAATATTCCAGGTGAGGCCTCACCAAGGCCCTGTACAACTGCAAGGTGTATAGGTAAATCACTGTTTCACCTGGAAGGAGTGATTGGGGCCGTGGACAATGGGAAGGGAAGAGGTAAAAGGGCAGGTGTTGCATGCCATGCTTGCATGGGAAGATGCCATGGGAGGGGAAGGGTTATTAGATCTGATTGAGGAGTGGACTAAGGTGTTGTGGAGAGAGCTCTCCCTTCAGAATGCTGAATATGGAGGCTGGTAGTGTGAAAGGTGAAACAAGGGGAACCCTATTATGGTTCTGGGAGGGAGGGAAGGGGTGAGAGCAGAAATGTGGGAAATGGAATGGACACGATTGAGAGCCATGTCAACCACGTTGGAGGTGAATCCTCGGTTGTGGAAAAAGGAAGACATATCGGAGGCACTGGAATAGAAGGTGGCATTATCAGAACAGATGCGATGGAGACGGAATAGAGTCCTTACAGGGAACGGGGTGGGAGGAAGTGTAGTTCAGGTAGCTGTGAGAGTCAGTGGGGTTATAGTGGATGTTTGTCGATAGCCTATCCCCAGAAATGAAAACAGAGATGTTGAGGAAGGGAAGGGAAGAGTCAGAGATGGACCACGTGAAGGTGAGGGAAGGTGGAAATTGGAAGCAAAGTGAATTAAATTTTCTAGCTCAGGGCGAGAGCAGGAAACGGTACCAATACAGTCATCATTGTGCCGGAAAAAGAGGTGAGGGAGGGGACCTGAGTAGGACTGGAACAAAGAATGTTCCACATATCCCACGACAAGACAAGCATAGCTGGGACCCATGTGGGTTCTCATAGCAACACCTTTAATTTGCAAGAAGTGGGTGGAGTCAAAGGAGAAGTTGTTCAATGTGAGAACAAGTTCAGCCAGGCAAAGGAGGGTGGTGGTAGGTGGGGATTGGTTGGGCCTCTATTCAATGAAGAAATGGAGCACCCTCAGGCCATCCTGGTGGGGGATGTAGATGTAGAGGGATTCGATGTCCATAGTGAAAAGGTGACTGTTGGGCCCAGGAAACTGAAAACTGTTAAAGTGATGGAGGACATCAAATGTAGGTGGGAAGAGGCTTAACAAGGGGAGAAAAAAATAGAATTGAGATAGGAAGAAATCAGTTCCATGGGGCAAGATGAGGCTGAAACGATTGGTCTACCGGGGAAGTCCTGTTTGTGGATCATGGGAAGGAGGTAGAAGCGGGCTATGCGGTGTTGGGTGACTATGTGATTGGCAGCCGGGGGGGAAGATCCCCAGAGATGATGAGGTCAGTGACAGTCTTGGAAACAATGGGTTGATGTTTGGTAGTGGGGTCCTGGTCCGGGAGAGGTAGGAGGATGTGGCAGAGAATTGGCATTCTGCTTCCGCAAGGCTGAGTTCAGTTCTCCAAACAACAACAGTGCCACTCCTGCCAGTAGCTACCCTTGTGACCATTCCCAAGCTCTCCTGAACAACCTCCTACCTTCCATAAAATTCTGCTCACTGAAAACTCTGCTGCCCATATCCTATACTTCATCAAATCCTACTCATCCATCACTCCTTGCTTTGCTGACACACCTTGGCTTCCAGAAGCAATACCTTGAATTTAAAATTCTCATTCTTCTGCTTATTACCCTTTGTAGCCTCAACCCTGACTATCTCTGTCACCACCCCTGCAACCACCCCAAATTCTCCAATCCTCTGATACTGGCTTCTTGTGCAACCTCCTCGCTTCACCCATCATGCCTTTAGCCACCTAGGCCCATATAAACTCTTCTGCTTCACAACTTTCCCCTCCTTCTTTAAGCTCCTCCTTAAAACCCATCTCTTTGAACAGGTTTTTGACTACCCCTCATAATATCTCCTTCTTTGGTTCAGTGTCTTTTCCTTACATCTCTCTAATGTGATTTGGGATATTTTCTCTATCTTAAAGGCGCTATATAAATGTGTTGTCATCATTATCATCATCGCTCCATCCGCTCCTTATTTCCAAACCTTGGGTTTTCTGCAAGTGCAGTTACAGAAATACACAAATGAGGCCAGCTAATTCATTCACACCAGGGACTATTCCCTTTATCTTTAAAGAGCAGCTGTAAACAAAATAAATATTTACTGAAGACAATAGCCAGCATAGCCCATAATGTTCCTTTGAGGAAAATTGAGTTTGTACATGTTTCACTTAGTAGCTTATTTGTCACATACAACTTCTTCAGGGATAAATCAACACACTTATAACTGTGGCTCTCAGAAACCATCAACTTGGTTCCTGAAGATTGTGCACAAGAACAATGGGATACGGTAAGATCCAATTTATTGGTTCCCAGTTTACCCCCAACTTATCTAAATGGCTCCAACAGCCTCAATTCTACCCACCAACTGATCTAATTGGTTCTAATAGCCTTCGGTCTGATACACCATTCAATCTCAATGTCCTAATTAGCTTTAGTTCTATTTTCTAAGTAATCTGATTGTTGACAGTGACATTTTAATCCCAGTGAAAAAAGGTTGATTTTCATTATGAAACACTAACAAGCTGACACATGAGTTGAAACATTGGCTGTCAGTTTAAAATGCTGACGTCTGGCCTATATGCATTTGTAGAACTAATCTATCTGAGATAGTAAACAAATTATCAATGGCTGTTTCTGTGATCCCAAGACAGCTTATTTTCCTCTGAAAGATCTGCTCCTCTACTATGAATATAGGAAGAGGGGAATATAACTTATCTGATTTACAACCTACATATGGAAAATTTGACAGTGAGAGATAATATAAAGAATGTGAATGAATCATCAATTTTTACTAGCTGCGACCTGCAGTGGGACTGGGTTCGTTCAAGTGGAAGCTGGTGAAAATGGATGGAAAATGATAGAACAGAGTACTACTACAGTATGTGATTTAGACAGGAATGATACTGAATTTATTTCACTACATGTTAAAGGGGGGTATTGTAGTTGGGATACATTAACTTTGTGCAATATCCTAATATAATCTTGTCACAACATAACAATTCATTTTGAACTACTTGAATGCACAGTGACATAGCTTTGCCACTACACTTTTTGTCAGTAATATTTATAATTGTTTTCTGGATGCTACACGCTGCTCAGGATAAACGTTAAGGAAAGTTCCACACCTCTTTCAAAATGCATTTCAATGTCTAATCACAATACAACAGTGACCAGCTGGCTCCCACAGCACCTCGGGCTGATGTAGTTCCCTACAGTCAGCTGCTGCTCGCTTGTAACTCATCAGCTACATCCTTTAACACTGTGACCGTAACAATATAAATGCATGGGCAAATTTGTAATATGATACATAGAATCAAAAATATATAGCAACTTACATCAAGACTGTAATACACCTGGCGTTCATTAACTGCTCACGCACCAATGCCTTATAGTACATTCCAGGCTGCAACATATGATACATGTTATCAGGCTCTCATCTATAACATAATCTATCAGCCAGGGTACAGTATGCATGTATTCATCAGGTGACTGATGCATCTTACAGCAGAGTTGGGGAATTCATCACCTTTGGCAGCACAGGAAAGCAGCAGTGAGATAGGGCCATCCAGTTCTACAGGGATGTTGGACTTCCCAAGATATGGGGTGCAATCAATAGCACCCAGGAATCTTTGCAAGTTCCAACAGAAAACCCCCTCGACATTCTCAACAGGAAGAGCTTTCACTTTCTGATTCTTCAGATTGTGTGTGGCAAAGGCTACGGGCTCTGACAACATTCCGGCTGTCGTATTGAAGACTTGTGCTGCAGAACTAACTGCCTCTAGCCAAGCTGTTTCATTACAGCTAAAACACTGGCATGTCCCCAACATTGTGGAAAACTGCCCAGGTATGTCTTGTCCATAAAAAGCAGGACAAATGCATTCCAGCCAATTACCACCCTATCAGTCTACTCCCAATCATCAGATAACTGATGAAATCCCCACCATCAACATCCTGGGGGTCACCATTGACCAGAAACGTAACTAGACCAGCCATGTAAATACTGTGGCTACAAGAGCAGGTCAGAGGGTGGGTATTCTGTGGTGAATGTCTCACCTCCTGACTACCAAAGCCTTTCCACCATCGACAGGGTACACGTCAGGTGTGTGATGGAATACTCCACACTTGCCTGGATGAGTGCAGCTCCAACAGCACCCAAGAAACTCGACTCCATCGAGGACAAAGCAGCCCACTTGATTAGTACCCCATCCATCACCTTAAACATTCTATTCCTCCAACACCAGCGCACCGTGGCTGCAATGTGTATATTCTACAATATGCCAAGTGTTCTTCGACAGCACCTCCCAAACCCACAACGTCTAACACCTAAAAGTACAAGAGTAGCCGGCGCTTGGGAGCATCATCACCTGCAAGTTACATACCATCCTGACTTGGAAATATATCACTGTTCCTTCATCGTCGCTGGGTCAAAATCCTGAAACTCCCTCCCTAACAGCACTGTGGGTGTACCTTCACCACACGGACTGCAGCGGTTCAAGAAGGCAGTTCACCACCACCTTCTCAAGGGCAATTAGGGATGGGCAATAAGTGCAGTCCTTGCCAGCGATGCCCAAATCCCATGAATTAATTTTTAAAAATTCAAATGATTTTACATACCAACACTATGAATGCTCGAAGTTGTCACAATACATTCATACTTCAAAATTCAGCCTCAGGGAGTAAAATTTCGTCAGCGAATGGCTTGTGGGTGACAAAGCTGACCTCTGCTTCCATGGATAATGACCCCAATAATAATGGCAGCACAGATGAGCACATGCCTCTACAAGATCGGTCATTGAGAGGATCGTTTGTGTTCAAAAGAACAGAGCGTACAATGACCTACACTCAGACAACTCCTCAGTGACTGCTCTAAGGAGCATCAGTGCATAATGTATCACTAAAGTCTTCTCGCTGTGTAAGATAATCTAATTTTGATAGCACTACCTTACCTCTTCCCCCATTTTTCAATAAAGGGACATCCTC
Source organism: Pristiophorus japonicus (assembly GCF_044704955.1). Taxonomy (NCBI): domain Eukaryota; kingdom Metazoa; phylum Chordata; class Chondrichthyes; family Pristiophoridae; genus Pristiophorus; species Pristiophorus japonicus. Next base: position 44,435,566 of record NC_091980.1, on the reverse strand, counting down.
TAACCATCCTTGAACATGATAATATATTAGTCATCTTGGCCCCTACATGAGTGTGTCAATAATCATCATCTGATTGAGTACATCAGTACCAAATAAGTGCACCCTTTCCTGTATGACTCAAACCTTCGTGAATAACAAAGTAGGATGCAATATACATTCTATTTTAATACAATAAATTCTGTATGGAAGCCAATCTATCCTTTCCTAATACCGTGCTTCTAACAGAGTACTTCCTCTGGGTACCTACAAGTATCTTTCTTTCTCCTGTTTAAGGTGATGCTCTTAAATACAACCTGAGGATCAGGGTTGTGGGAATTGGTTATCTTCACAATAGCTCTACAAAAGGATTTTGAGACGGAAGGGACCCTCCTCTTAGGGCAGCTTGCTCCTGGCAGAAATTATGTGCCATTTTCTCCTGCAAGAGGATAGAGTAAATGAGGAGAATGGTTAGAAGTTGAGGAGTATGTTGCATGAGAAAGCTAAAGTAAGAGATGTGATAGCATCACGTGTTCAAGTAGAGGAAGTGGTGTTACAGTTGTGCCTTCAAGTAATTGCTGTTGGGGGAGATAGGTAGCCATACTGGAAGATCGTGAGTTAATATCCTTCTTAAACACAATGACTAGTGAAGGGCTAATTGTATAATTGTTGCTATCAGTGGATGAAGAATGTTTTGATGCCCAGTGTGCCCCAGGAAGTAAAAGGAGAATGGCTGGTGTGTTACCTTGTTGATGCTGGTCAGATCATTGAACGTTTTTGCACTCGTCTGCAGTCCTGGGGATGAAAGATTTGGCACTCAGCGCCAGTGCCACCTTCCTCCACATGACACAAGTGATCTGTTTGCAATTCTCCTACCATGAACAATGTCTCTTCCGTGTTTGATTTCATCCAGCTGAGTTTGCAGGTCAGATTCAGTGAAATGGTGGAATCTTCCTCTCTGCCTCTATATCATGCTCTACTGCCTTCTATGACTGTCTCCGCTAATTCCTTCTCTGTTAGCTATTCTTGCAAAGTAGTGCAACAGCAGTCATGAGACATTCATTCAAGCTAGCTGACAGTCAATTCACTGACCCAACCCCTTTCCTCCTTACCCACAGCTCCCCCAGCCTGCTGCTGCAACCTTCAGCCAGAACTGGCTTTTTAAAAGCTGCTCTCCAAAATGCAAGTGCCCCAGCACATTACTCTTGTTTTATGTGGGATATTTGCCAAAGGCTGCTCCAATGAGTATGTAAATGAGCTGAACTACAAACATCTAGTGCAAGCAGCTACTGAGGCCATCGGTGTGTGCAACTCATTTCCAATATGCATAAAAACAGTGCAACATGTTCAGAGCCCAGTCCTTTAGTTAATACACATTGGCAAAAGAGAAAGGAAGTCAAACAGATCAGATAGAAAAATACAGGGCACCATTCTTACATTCTACAGTTTTTTAAGATTTATATCTTTTATGATTATCATCAATATGTTTATCTGCTTAAAAACATTTTTTCAGTGTCTCTATTTTGAGCAGTTGTTAGGAAAGCCAGTATCTTTGCAAATGTAATTAGCTCCTCTGGGGTGCTGATGCTAGCATCAAGAATTATGGGAAATACCCTGAGGTACACACGTCTTCAGTTTGGGCCAGCGACCCTGTACAGAGCTGCATGAGCATCCAGGCCCTACCACAGGATCGGTGCACAGGGGGTAAACTCCCAGGAGCCTGTAGCTCATCAACATTCAATTTAGGATTTCTGCAATGACTCTCTGAGGTGAGCTGCAATGCTTAAATGGAGGCATCGGGAGGTTTGGGGCGGGCGGGCGGGGGGGGGGGAATGGAAACGGGTTGGGGAGGAATGTGTAAGGTTAATCCCGGCGACTCTTATACACACTTATTTGACATTACATAATGAGAAGCAACACAAGGAGGGAAAAAATTTGGTCGTTCCTCTACTGCAGCGTTAACCCAGGCAGAGCGGTAAACTTTGTGCCAGGAAATGTTTTGCGTCTCCATCCGCAAACTTCATCAGCTGGGCCCCGAGTGTGGAGCGCAGCGCTAAGGGAGGCGTTCCACACCTCTTTTAGGGTGCTAGGCCGGTTGAGCAAATGAAAATCCTGAGGTAAACAGCTGTCCTCGGAGTGGACGAGAGGCTTCATTGGAAAAAAAATCTAAAATAAAAAGCATCAAAAATATTCCCAATACATTACGCACGCCACCACAACATAAATCGCAAAAATAAGAAAATAAAAAACAATCAGGTCGACATTACTTACCTTGCTACAGCTTCCACAGCATTTACACTAGGGCGTGCTACAGGACGCTACAGATCAGACGCTAACCAAATACTGAACAGGTGTCGCAACCAGGGGCGTTGCACACCGATTCGCTGGGTGGTAATGCACTGTGCCCCCTCGAAACAGGCACCGAGTGTCTTGGCGGGGCGCTGGAAGCTTGCCGCCCGCCCAGAAGGGCTTACCATTGCCACCCCTCTGGGGCACTAACAGGGGTGGCAGAAGTCCGAAACTCCAGCCCAAACAGTTTAAAAATTAAATGTAGAGCCAAATGTGTTGTCTTATTTTTGGCGTACTATACTGATCCGCTGAAAATATATGATTGTATTCAATAGTTAAACAGCAAAAGCATCAAACCTATATATACACAAACACATTTAATTATAAAAGTTATTGGGCCTGAAATCCCGGTTTCTTCTTCCCGTGGGCATTCGATTAAAAATAGGTGTAAAGATGCACACTTACTTTTGGTCGATCACTCACCAGAGATCCCGGGCTCGAGGCCTCCTCTTCTTGTGCAACAGAGCGCGTTCACGTTGGGACGTCTAAGTGTCACGTGGGCCTGGAAACCCAATCACGGTAAAGTATTTTCTCATTCATAGTAATAGGAGTTTCGTAAGTCCGAAATTCCTATTACTATGAATGAGAAACACCCCAAACCCCTAAACACTACATAAAAAATTTTAAAAAAACCTCACATAAATACATTATAGCAATTAAAGTTGATAGAAATGTTTTTGAAAAAAAATGTTTACTGCTTTTTTTAAAAAGTTTTAATTATGGTTTAAAATAAAATTACCTGAGGGGGCAGGGTTTTTTAACATAAATATATATTTTTAAATTTTATTTTTCTATGTTTTTGATATGTTTTAAAACTCTTACGCTGGTAAAAGTAGGTTATGCGCCTGCTTTTACCAGGCACAAGAGTTTTAGGGATGTTCGCTGGGCAAGAGATGGGCAAATAGCGCAATCTTGCCCATGCGAATGTCCTTGCTGCCGAGATGCATGCGATCTGTCAAGCCAGAAACTTGACAGATTGGAGAAGCCAGTTTTCGACGCATGCGCATTACGTGCAGAAAACCAGCTTCTGCGATGTCTTCCCGGGTCTGTACACACTCCGAACGGACTCGGGGAGGCTGGAATTTCAAGGCCATTATTAAAAGCTGTTGCATTTATACAACAACTTTCATATCTAATTGAAATTTAATGCAGGCTTGTGTGCAACAACAAGCAACATTTACTTGTGATTTGACTATAAGCCTGCAAAATACTTCAGCTTCATATTGCACTATTTTTGTAAATAGTCTAAGCCTGATAAACATGCTTGTTCTTCCTATTAGCTCTATTTTGCAAAATGCTGTCTCCTTGTATAATTCCAGTTTTAAGATTCACTAAATAGCATTGTAACTAATTAATAAAGCATTAGATTTCACTACAAATATTTTTTATAACCACTACCTAACTGGCAACCAGCTATTAATTCACAGATGAATAAATGTTGACGGTGCTGATTCATCCATAGTTGGCATGTCAATTGTTCATTAGTGCACAGTTCTTTAATGTGAAAATAAACCACAGCAATGGAAAAATGGATTCAAATACAATACTACAGGGAAACAAATAAATGAACTATCGTTAAACATAAAGAGCAGAGATGGGTAAACTAGCACCTGGAGCAGTCATAACAAATGACTATATTCAAATGAAATAAGAACGTACAGGAGATTCATTTGTCCTCTTTAATTTATTTTCGAAGATGACTTCTACACAGAAACTGCAAAGTCCTACATTACATGACATACTCAAAATGATTCATCAGCAATGCTATCATGGGATGAAAACTAATTAACGTGTATTGATTTAGAACAATAAAAGAAACAACTTGCATTTAATATAGAACTTCTAATGTAGAAAACGTCCCAAGGTGCTTCACAGGGGCATTGGGAAAAACAGGCACCAAGCCAAAGAAAGAAAGATTTAGGAGAGGTGATCAAATACATGGTCAAAAAGGTGGATTATGAGGAGAGTCCTAAAGGAGAGGACAGAGATGGATTGGAAAAGGGCTTGGGAAGGAAATGCTAGACAGTGAGATGTGGTGACTCAAGGCATGGGCAGCAGCAGTGGGGCAAAAGGAAGTGGGAATGCTCAAGAGGCAAGACTCAATGGAATGGAGAACTTGTGGGTGGGTTGTAGGGCTGGAGACAGTTACAAAAGTAGGGAGGCGCAAAGCCATAGAGGTTTTTAAAGACACAATGGCAATTTTAACTGTGGGTGCTGGTGCAAAATGGACGATATCAAATTAACTGCCCATTATATACCATACACTATTTTCCTTTCCATTGAAGTATAAAGGGCAGCCGTTTTGATATTGTCCATTTTATACTATCACCCAAAGTTAAAATTACCCCCAAGGACCCCAATCCTCTGCAATTGAGTGCTTCTCAACATAAGTGTCAAGATGTGTCCAACGATAACCTCCGTCCATGAACCCATCAGGTTTATAGAGGTCAGGGAGACATTCCCTGATTTCTGTTCGAATGGTGTTTGCCTACACCACTAAGGAAATGCATGGGTAGAGTAGCCTGGTGGTTTTGTTACTCGACTAGAAATCCAGTGTTTGTAAGTTCATAATTCCACCATGGCAATTTGTGAAGATGAATTCAATAAGTATCATAACTTGTGAGCCAGCACCAGAGCAAATAACTATGCGGGATGCTGTTCTCTAATGCCTTCCAGGGAAGGAGCCCTGCTTGATTTTTCCTCCAGTCCCAGAATATGTAATTGACCGGGAGCTCGGATGGCAGAGGCTGGCGTGGGGGGGCGGGGGGCTAGTGGTGACGATTGGGGGAGGTGGGTGGCAGTGGTCATCAAGTGGCTGGTGTGGTGGCAGGATACGACCCCTGTGGTTTGAATGTGAGGTTGCGGAGGAGCACTTCTTTTCTTCCTGGCTCCACATTCAGGTAAGTATATTTTAAAATCTTACCTAGTTGGTTGCGGCCTGCCACAATCTTTTTAAGGACCACCTGTTAAGCTGCATGAAGACCTGGTTTTCCTAAATGCAGTCGACACTGGTTGTTTCCGGCCAAACCAATATTGCAGAGCGGGCTTCAAACAGGCGTCAGCCCTCTTGTTTGCATATCCAGGCCTAATGCCTATTTTAAGCTCTGGACGCTGAGATTTTTGCCTATACCAACATGGCGGGTGGTGCCGTTCTGCCTCGTAATGAGTGTGCACTTCTTGCCGATCATATTTGAGGCTTAGGAGGTCACTTATCACCCGAGAAATGGGTGCTATCAGTCAAATTTCAAGGGCAAGGTGTTTGCAAGCGTTTTCAGCCAGAAGTGCCAAATGGAAGATTCTACTCAGAATCCTCAAAAGGTCCCCACAATCACAAATATCAATAATCAGCCAATTCGATTCACTCCATGGAATAGAATTACAGAATCGCACAGCACAGAAGGAGGCCATTTGACCCATCATATCGGTGTTGGCTCTTTGAAAGAGCTATCCAATTTGTCCCATTCCCCTGCTCTTTCCACATAGCCTTGCAAATTTTTCCTTTTTCAAGTATCAATTCTGTTCCAAGTCTCCGCTTATAAAATGTAACTTTAAGGTGCTCGCAGTAGAACCCTTGGCAAAGAAAAGGTTGGATACATTGAAAGATATTTTTTTAATCATTCTGATCAAACTCGGCCTGAATCCAGAAGTGGGCCCCACTTCTGCCTCGATCAACAAGGTACACTTGGTCTCATTAGGTATAATTTAATCAACAGTACGACAGGTCCTACTGAAGGACAATGTTTAGCCGTAAATATTTATGCTTGCCAGTAGCCTGCAGAGAGACTTGAACATGGATTTCCTGGGCCTGCTCATTTGCATTCCTATTGGTGCAGTCCTTGATGAAAAATGAATGTTACCAGCTGAACTGTATTGATATTTCTGTGCAGCTTCTAAAAAGAGACTTCAGCCTATATTTTTTAGCAGCAGCCTGGGAAAAAATAGGTAAGAGGGGAACAGTGTTTGGTTCTTCCATTTCGCTCTCAAATAACATTACTGCATGTCTCAGTAATATTTGTATTATATGTGTACAGAACAATTTACAGGATTATGAACAATCAAGGACCATCTGGACCGACAATGTAGCAGAGGATGGCACCAAGCCAGAGAAGAAGAATGCGCAATGTGATATATTCACAGAGCACAACACACACAGGGCTTTCTAAAATGGATGTAGCTTGAGAAGTCTCCGGAACTTCCTGGTTCTTGTAAACTGACTGTTTATTCCCTTTAGTTGCAGTAACACAATACGTCCACAGTGTGGAGCGACAGACACTACATACAACTTCACTCATTCAGACCTCCAAGCCCCTCTCGAGGGCATTAAAACAGATCAAACAGACCTCTTGGATGGAGGTGCCACCAAACCACCCAGAAATATCTTGTGGCACTGGCACTGGGTGTCAACAATGTCACCCCCAGGACTGCAGAATAGAGCCAAAAAGTGTTTCACATCCTCAGCAGGGCAGGCAATGTAGCACGCTGGATACCTTTGCCTCATCTTCCTTTCCCACTTTTAGGCGTCTTAAAGCAACACTTGTACAACTAACCTTTCACCGTGCTCTCTGCTTAAACGGGGGTGAGGGTGAGGGGGAGTTGGTAAGGGGTGCACTATGGACTCCCTCAGGCCTGAGCACGCAGGAGTGGCGCTGCAGAAGCTACTGGGGACAGCAATTCATCGGGGTCATAGTGTGAGCAAACCTTCGATTAAGAAAAGCACAGAAAATGCTGGAAATACTCAGCAGATCAGGCAGCATCTGTGGAGAGAGAAACAGAGTTAGTGTTTCAGGTCTTTGTCAGGGTTCTGACGAAGGGTCATTGACCTGAAACGTTAACTCTACTTCTCTTTCCACAGATGCTGTCTGACATAGAAACATAGAAACATAGAAACATAGAAAATAGGTGCAGGAGTAGGCCAGTCGGCCTTTCGAGCCTGCACCACCATTCAATAAGATCATGGCTGATCATTCCCTCAGTACCCCTTTCCTGCTTCCTCTCCATACCACTTGATCCCTTTAGCCGCAAGGGCCATATCTAACTCCCTCTTGAATATATCCAATGAACTGGCATCAACAACTCTCTGCGGCAGGGAATTCCACAGGTTAACAGCTCTCTGAGTGAAGAAGTTTCTCCTCATCTCAGTCCTAATTGGCCTACCCCTTATCCTAAGACTATGTCCCCTGATTCTGGACTTCCCCAACATCGGGAACATTCTTCCCGCATCTAACCTGTCCAGTCCCGTCAGAATCTTATATGTTTCTATGAGATCCCCTCTCATCCTTCTAAACTCCAGTATATAAAGGCCCAGTTGATCCAGTCTCTCCTCATATGTAAATCCAGCCACCCCTGGAATCAGTCTGGTGAACCTTCGCTGCACTCCCTCAATAGCAAAACCGTCTTGTGGTTGGCATCACGGAGACATGGCTCCAGGGTGACCAAGGCTGGGAACTCAACATCCAAGGGTACTCAACATTTAGGAAGGATAGACAGAAAGGAAAAGGAGGCGGGGTGGCATTGCTGGTTAAAGAGGAAATTAAGGCAATTGTAAGGAAAGACATTAGCTTGGATGATGTGGAATCGGTATCAGTGGAGCTACAGAATACCAAGGGGCAGAAAACGCTAGTGGGAGTTGTGTATAGACCTCCAAACAGTAGTAGTGATGTTGGGGAGGGCATCAAACAGGAAATTAAGGGTGCATGCAATAAAGGTACAGCAGTTATCATGGGTGACTTGAATATGCATATAGATCGGGCTAACCAAACTGGAAACAATACGGTGGAGGAGGATTTCCTGGAGTGCATAAGGGATGGCTTTCTAGACCAATATGTCGAGTAACCAACTAGGGGGGAGGCCATCTTAGACTGGGTGTTGTGTAATGAGAGAGGATTAATTAGCAATCTCGTTGTGCGAGGCCCCTTGGGGAAGAGTGACCATAATATGGTGGAATTCTACATTAGGATGGAGAATGAAACTGTTAATTCAGAGACCATGGTCCATCACTTAAAGAGGGTAGCTTTGAAGGTATGAGGCGTGAATTGGCTAGGATAGGTTGGCGAATGATGCTTAAGGGGTTGACAGTGGATGGGTAATGACAGACATTTAGAGACCGCATGGATGAACTACAACAATTGTACATCCCTGTCTGGCGTAAAAATAAAAAGGGGAAGGTGGCTCAACTGTAGCTATCAAGGGAAATCAGGGATAGTATTAAAACCAAGGAAGTGGCATACAAATTGGCCAGAAATAGCAGCGAACCCAGGGACTGGGAGAAATTTAGAACTCAGCAGAGGAGGACGAAGGATTTGATTAGGGCAGGGAAAATAGAGTACGAGAGGAAGCTTGCAGGGAACATTAAAATGGACTGCAAAAGCTTCTATAGATATGTAAAGAGAAAAAGGTTAGTAAAGACAAATGTATGTCCCCTGCAGTCAGAATCAGGGGAAGTCATAACACAAGAACATAAGAACATAAGAATTAGGAACAGGAGTAGGCCATCTTGTCCCTCGAGCCTGCTCCGCCATTCAATAAGATCATGGCTGATTTGGCCGTGGACTCATCTCCACTTACCCACCTGCTCCCCGTAACCCTTAATTCCCTTATTGGTTAAAAATCTATCTATCTGTGACTTGAGTACATCCAATGAGCTAGCCTCAACTGCTTCCTTGGGCTGAGAATTCCACAGATTCACAACCCTCTGGGAGAAGAAATTCCTTCTCAACTCTGTTTTAAATTGGCTCCCCCGTTTTTTGAGGCTGTGCCCCCTAGTTTTAGTCTCCCTGACCAGTGGAAACAACCTCTCTGCCTCTATCTTGTCTATCCCTTTCATTATTTTTAATGTTTCGATAAGATCACCCCTCATCCTTCTGAACTCCAACGAGTAAAGACCCAGTCTACTCAATCTATCATCATAAGGTAACCCCCTCATCTCCGGAATCAGCCTCGTGAATCGTCTCTGTACCCCCTCCAAAGCTAGTATATCCTTCCTCAAGTAAGGTGACCAAAACTGCACGCAGTACTCCAGGTGCGGCCTCACCAATACCCTGTACAGTTGCAGCAGGACTTCCCTGCTTTTGTACTCCATCCCTCTCGCAATGAAGGCCAACATTCCATTCGCCTTCCTGATTACCTGCTGCACCTGCAAACTAACTTTTTGGGATTCATGCACAAGGACCGCCAGGTCCCTCTGCACCTCAGCATGTTGTAATTTCTCCCCATTCAAATAATATTCCCTTTTACTGTTTTTTTTCCCCAAGGTGGATGACCTCACACTTTTCGACATTGTATTCCATCTGCCAAACCTTAGCCCATTCGCTTAACCTATCTAAATCTCTTTGCAGCCTCTCTGTGTCCTCTACACAACCCGCTTTCCCACTAATCTTTGTGTCATCTGCAAATTTTATTACACTACACTCTGTCCGCCCTTCCAGGTCATCTATGTATATTGTAAACAGTTGTGGTCCCAGCACCGATCCCTGTGGCACACCACTAACCACCGATTTCCAACCCAAAAAGGACCCATTTATCCCGACTCTCTGCTTTCTGTTCGCCAGCCAATTCTCTATCCATGCTAATACATTTCCTCTGACTCTGCGTACCTCTATCTTCTGCACTAACCTTTTGTGTGGCATCTTATCGAATGCCTTTTGGAAATCTAAATACACCACATCCATCGGTACACCTCTATCCACCATGCTCGTTATATCCTCAAATAGGATAACTGGGAACAAAGAAATGGCAGACCAATTGAACAAGTACTTTGGTTCAGTATTCACTAAGGAGGATACAAACAACGTTCCGGATATAAAAGGGGTCAGAGGGTCTAGTCAGAAGGAGGAACTGAAGGAAATCCTTATTAGTCGGGAAATTGTGTTGGGGAAATTGATGGGACTGAAGGCCGATAAATCCCCAGGGCCTGATGGTCTGCATCCCAGAGTACTTAAGGAGGTGGCCTTGGAAATAGCAGATGCATTGACAGTCATTTTCCAACATTCCATAGACTCTGGATCAGTTGCTATGGAGTGGAGGGTAGCCAATGTAACCCCACTTGTTAAAAAAGGAGGGAGAGAGAAAACAGAAAATTATCAGCCTGACATCGGTAGTGGATAAAATGATGGAATCAATTATTAAGGATGTCATAGCAGCGCATTTGGAAAGAGGTGACATGATAGGTCCGAGTCAGCATGGATTTGTGAAAGGGAAATCATGCTTGACAAATCTTCTGGAATTTTTTGAGGATGTTTCCAGTAGAGTGGACAAGGGAGAACCAGTTGATGTGGTGTATTTAGACTTTCAGAAGGCTTTCGACAAGGTCCCACACAAGAGATTAATGTGCAAAGTTAAAGCACATGGGACTGCGGGTAATGTGCTGATGTGGATTGAGAACTGGTTGGCAGACAGGAAGCAAAGAGTAGGAGTAAATGGGTACTTTTCAGAATGGCAGGCAGTGACTAGTGGGGTACCGCAAGGTTCTGTGCTGGGGCCCCAGCTGTTTACATTGTACATTAATGATTTAGACAAGGGGATTAAATGTAGTATCTCCAAATTTGCGGATGACACTAAGTTGGGTGGCAGTGTGAGCTGCGAGGAGGATGCTATGAGGCTGCAGAGTGAATTGGATAGGTTAGGTGAGTGGGCAAATGCATGGCAGATGAAGTATAATGTGGATAAATGTGAGGTTATCCACTTTGGTGGAAAAAAAAATTGTGACAGACTATTATCTGAATGGTGACAGATTAGGAAAAGGGGAGATGCAACGAGACCTGGATGTCATGGTACATCAGTCATTGAAGTTTGGCATGCAGGTACAGCAGGCAGTTAAGAAAGCAAATGGCATGTTGGCCTTCATAGCGAGGGGATTTGAGTACAGGGGTAGGGAGGTATTGCTACAGTTGTACAGGGCCTTGGTGAGGCCACACCTGGAGTATTGTGTACAGTTTTGGTCTACTAACTTGAGGAGGGATGTTCTTGCTATTGAGGGAGTGCAGCGAAGGTTCACCAGACTGATTCCCGGGATGGTAGGACTGACATATCAAGAAAGACTGGATCAACTGGGCTTGTATTCACTGGAGTTCAGACGAATGAAAGGGGATCTCATAGAAACGTTTAAAATTCCGACAGGTTTCGACAGGGTAGATGCAGGAAGAATGTTCCCAATGTTGGGGAAGTCCAGAACCAGTGGTCACAGCCTAAGGATAAGGGGTAATCCATTTAGGACCGAGATGAGAAGAAACTTCTTCACCCAGAGAGTGGTGAACCTGTGGAATTCGCTACCACAGAAAGTTGTTGAGGCCAATTCACTAAATATATTCAAGAAGGAGTTAGATGTAGTCCTTACTACTAGGGGGATCAAGAGGTATGGCGAGAAAGCAGGAATGGGGTACTGAAGTTGCATGTTCAGCCAAGAACTCATTGAATGGTGGTGCAGGCTAGAAGGGCCGAATGGCCTACTCCTGCACCTATTTTCTATGTTTCTGTGTGTCTATGTCCTTCCTCAGATTAGGAGACCAAAACTGAACACAATATTCCAGGTGAGGCCTCACCAAGGCCCTGTACAACTGCAGTAAGACTTCTCTGCTCCTGTACTCAAATCCCCTAGCTATAGAAACATAGAAACATAGAAAATAGGTGCAGGAGTAAGCCATTCGGCCCTTCGAGCCTGCACCGCCATTCAATGAGTTCATGGCTGAACATGCAATCTCACTACCCCATTCCTGCTTTCTCACCATACCCCTTGATCCCCCTAGTAGTAAGGACTAAATCTCACTCCTTTTTGAATATATTTAGTGAATTGGCCTCAACAACATTCTGTGGTAGAGAATTCCACAGGTTCACCACTCTCTGGGTGAAGAAGTTTCTCCTCATCTCGGTCCTAAATGGCTTACCCCTTATCCTGAGACAGTGACCCCTGGTTCTGGACTTCCCCAACATTGGGAACATTCTTCCTGCATCTAACCTGTCTAAACCCATCAGAATTTTAAACGTTTCTATGAGATCACCTCTCATTCTTCTGAACTCCAGTGAATACAAGCCCAGTTGATCCAGTCTTTCTTGATATGTCAGTCCCGCCATTCCAGGAATCAGTCTGGTGAACCTTCGCTGCACTCCTTCAATAGCAAAAATGTCCTTCCTCAAGTTAGGAGACCAAAACTGTACACAATACTCCAGGTGTGGCCTCACCAAGGCCCTGTAAATATTGGCCCCAGGATGCTGGGGATAACTCACCTGCTCTTCTTCGAAATTGTGGCATGGGATCTTTTGCATCCAGCTGAGAGCGCGGGCGGGACCTCGGTTCAATGTCACATCAGAAAGACGGCACCTCCGACAGCGCGGCGATCCCTCAGTACTGCCCCTCCTACTGTGTGGCGATCCCTCAGTACTGCCTCTCCGACTGTGCGGCAATCCCTCAGCATTGCCCCTCCGACTGTGCAGTGCTCTCTCAGCACTGCACTGGGAGTGTCAGCCGAGATTTATGTGTTCAAGTCCCTGGAGTGGGACTTGAACTCACAACCTTCTGACTCGGAGGTGAGTGTGTTACCCACTGAGCCACAGCTGACTATTAAACCATCCAACCCCAATATACAGTATCTAACTATTAAACCGTCTAACCACAATATACAGTATCAAACTATTACACATCCAACCTCAATATACAGTATCTATTAAACCTTCTAACCTCAATATACAGTATCTAATTAAACTATCTGATCCCAATATAAAATATCTAACTATGAAACCATCTAATCCCAATATATAGTATCTAACTATTTAAACCATCTCACCCAATATACTGTATTTAAATATTAAGCCTTCTCACCCCAATTTACAGTATCTAACGATTAAACTATCTCACCCCAATATACAGCCTCTAACTATTAAACCATTTAATCCCAATATACAATATACAAGGTCATGAAGGCCAACATATCATTTGCCTTCTTCATCACCTGCTCAACCTGCATGCCAACTTTCAATGACTGATGAACCATGACACCCAGGTCTCGTTGCACCTCCCCTTTTCCTAATCTGCCACCATTCACATAATATTCTGCCTTCGTGTTTTTGCCACCAAAGTGGATAACCTCACATTCATCCACATTATACTGCATCTGCCATGCATTTGCCCATTCACCTAACCTGTCCAAATGACCCTGCAGCCTGTTAGCATCCTCCTCACATAGAAACATAGAAAATAGGTGCAGGAGTAGGCCATTCGGCCCTTCTAGCCTGCACCGCCATTCAATGAGTTCATGGCTGAACATTCAACTTCAGTACCCCATTCCTGCTTTCTCGCCATACCCCTTGATCCCCCCTAGTAGTAAGGACCTCATCTAACTCCTTTTTGAATATATTTAGTGAATTGGCCTCAACAACCTTCTGTGGTAGAGAATTCCACAGGTTCACCACTCTCTGGGTGAAGAAGTTCCTCCGCATCTCGGTCCTAAATGGCTTACCCCTTATCCTTAGACTGTGACCTCTGGTTCTGGACTTCCCCAACATTGGGAACATTCTTCCTGCATCTAACCTGTCTAACCCCGTCAGAATTTTAAATGTTTCTATGAGGTCCCCTCTCATTCTTCTGAACTCCAGTGAATACAAGCCCAGTTGATCCAGTCTTTCTTGATAGGTCAGTCCCGCCATCCCGGGAATCAGTCTGGTGAACCTTCGCTGCACTCCCTTAATAGCAAGAATGTCCTTCCTCAGGTTAGGAGACCAAAACTGTACACAATACTCCAGGTGTGGCCTCACCAAGGCCCTGTACAACTGTAGGAACACCTCCCTGCCCCTGTACTCAAATCCCCTTGCTATGAAGGCCAACATGCCATTTGCTTTCTTAACCGCCTGCTGCACCTGCATGCCAACCTTCAATGACTGATGTACCATGACACCCAGGTCTCTTTGCACCTCCCCTTTTCCTAATCTGTCACCATTCAGATAATAGTCTGTCTCTCTGTTTTTACCACCAAAGTGGATAACCTCACATTTATCCACATTATACTTCATCTGCCATGCATTTGCCCACTCACCTAACCTATCCAAGTCGCTCTGCAGCCTCACAGCATCCTCCTCGCAGCTCACACTGCCACCCAACTTAGTGTCATCCGCAAATTTGGAGATACTACATTTAATCCCCTCATCTAAATCATTAATGTACAGTGTAAACAGCTGGGGTCCCAGCACAGAACCTTGCGGTACCCCACTAGTCACTGCCTGCCATTCTGAAAAGTACCCATTTACTCCTACTCTTTGCTTCCTGTCTGCCAACCAGTTCTCAATCCATGTCAGCACACTACCCCCAATCCCATGTGCTCTAACTTTGCACATCAATCTCTTGTGTGGGACCTTGTCGAACGCCTTCTGGAAGTCCAAATATACCACATACCACTCACAGCTCACACCGCCACCCAGTTTAGTGTCATCTGCAAACTTGGAGATATTACACTCAATTCCTTCATCCAAATCATTGATGTATATTGTAAAGAGCTGGGGTCCCAGCACTGAACCCTGCGGCACTCCACGAGTCACTGCCTTCCATTCCGAAAAGGACCCGTTTATCCCAACTCTCTGCTTGTCTGCCAACCAATTCTCTATCCACGCCAGTACATTACCCCAATACCATGTGCTTTGATTTTGCTCACCAATCTCTTATGTGGGACCTTGTCAAAGGCCTTTTGAAAGTCCAAATACTCCACATCCACTGGTTCTCCCTTGTCCACTCTAGTGGTTACATCCTCAAAAATTACAGAAGATTTGTCAAGCATGATTTCCCTTTCATAAATCCCTGCTGACTTGGACCGATCCTATCACTGCTTTCCAAATGCGCTGCTACTTCATCCTTAATAATTGATTCCAACATTTTTCCCACTACTGATGTCAGGCTAATCGGTCTATAATTACCCGTTTTCTCTCTCCCTCCTTTTTTAAAAAGTGGTATTACATTAGCTACGCTCCAGTCCATAGGAACTGATCCAGAGTCAATAGACTGTTGGAAAATGATCACCAATGCATCCACTGTTTCTAGGGCCACTTCCTTAAGTACTCTGGGATGCAGACAATCAGGCCCCAGGTATTTATCGGCCTTCAATCCCATCAATTTCCGTAACACAATTTCCTGCCTAAAAAGGATATCCTTCAGTTCCTCCTTCTCACTGGACTTTCGGTCCCCTAGTACATCCGGAAGGTTATTTTTGTCTTTCTTCGTGAAGACAGAACCAAAGTATTTGTTCAATTGGTCTGCCATTTCTTTGTTCCCCATTATAAATTCACCTGAGTTCGCCTGCAAGGGACCTACGTTTGTCTTCACTAATCTTTTTCTCTTCACATATCTACAGATGGTTTTGCAGTCAGTTTTTATGTTCCCGGCAAGCTTCCTCTCGTACTCTATTTTCCCCCTCCTAATTAAACCCTTTGTCCTCCTCTGCTGAATTCTAAATTTCTCCCAGTTTTCAGGTTTGCTGCCTTTTCTGGCCAATTTATAAGCCTCTTCCTTGGATCTCGCACTATCCTTAATTTTCCTTGTTAGCCACGGTTGAGCCACCTTCTCTGTTTTATTTTTACTCCAGACAGGGATGTAGAATTGTTGAAGTTCATCCATGTGATCTATAAATGTTTCCCATTGCCTATCCACCGTCAACCCTTTAAGTATCATTTGCCTGTCTATTCTAGCCAATTAACGAAGTTAGTTTTCCTTAAGTTCAGGACCATGGTTTCTGAATTAACTGTGTCACTCTCCATCTTAATAAATAATTCTACCATATTATGGTCACTCTTCCCCAAGGGGCCTCGCACAACAAGATTGCTAATTAGTCCTGCTGAGTAGTTCCAGCATTTCCTGTTTTTATTTCAGATTCTAGCATCTGCAGTATTTTGCTTTTGTATTAAGAAAAGCATCATGCTTTGTGCACTTGGGTGTCAAAAAATGTTTTTAAAGATTTTAGTTCAGTCTTCTGTCTTTAAATAAATTCATCACATTTTTTACATTTAGGAGTTTATTGTATGGTCTTTCATTGCAGTTCGTCTGCATTGTCAGGAGGTCACTGATACAATGGTTTCACTGTTCTTCAATGCATAATGAAGGGAGTTGTGGAGGTGGGAGTCGTAACAAGGACTGTTAATGCAAAGGGGCTTATCACTTTTCAGGTGAGTGGATTGAGAAGGCTTCTTTATCAACTGATCCCTGGCTCCACCTCTCATCTGTTGTGTTCCAACAGGCCCTGCTGCTGTTTGTCTGGGTTGCTGAGGTTGCTGCTGCTGCTCTTCTTCCTCCAACTCTCCCTCCAACCAAAGTACATAAGTAATGTTGGCCCCCATGACAAGCAGTGAATGCTTAACTGAGGTGAAGAAACCAAATATGGTAGCTTACCAGTGCCTTGGAAATGTAATAAGCCCAATCTTCTCTATAATCTTCTGCCTTCAAGCAAGTTCCTCATTAAATTCTTGGAGCAGCTCGTATCAGTCAGCTTTCGAGGCCAATCTTGCAAGGTTGCTAAAATAGCATTGCAGTCCCATGACATCATGGGACCCTGATTTGCATATCTTCAATAGGCACCTGCTTGTTTCCAGCACGTGCTTTGGTCACACGTTTCAATGCTGCAATGCTGGTTTTTTTAACAGCTCATCTGCCCCATTCCCGCAGGGCACTTAAGGTTAAAATTGGGTCCATTCATTTCAATCTCACCCAGTCCCTCCCGTCAAGCGTTCTCAGACCACAGAGCACCATGAGTACGCACTAACCCCATATCCAAGACTCCCCTCCCTCAGTGCTCCCAAGTCCCAAACCCCAGATCTCCAAGAAACCAACCTCCATGACTGCTTGTCCACTCCAACCCCCAACTCTCTTCCAGAATCCAGCCCCTTCTGTCTGCTGTCTCTGACACATTAGCCCTACCCCTACTCCTTTCCAAGTTATCTCCACCCTGCTAATCTCTCACATTTTCTTTCTCACCCAAGTATGTTTGATAAACTTCCAGATGCTCTTTCCCCACCTGATCTTGCTACCCAAGTCAAAAGATGTTGGCCACCACTTGCTGCGTCATGTGGGATTCTAAAACAGTAAGAAACAGAAATTGAGCACAGTAGTAAAAGTCCTCAGGGCCGAAATTCAGCCTCTCGAAAGTACCTCTTACTGTCGGAAAGCAGCAGCCAAGCGGTGGAGTCGAGTGGCCGCCGATTTGCGGTCGAATGGCCGCTGCCAACGAAATTCACCTAGTTGATTTTTCTGCGTCCCCACTTCCACCCCACTGCTGCCGACCCCTCGAAGTGCATCATTAAAGAGCGCACAGTCGATCTCCCACACCTCCATAGAAATTCAGCAACAAAAAGCTTCGGCCTGCCGAGCGGTGCCCCTGACAGCTTTTTCTGTCGGTGCACTGTATTCGAAGTATGTGCGACATGGCTGTGCGGCAATTATTCAAGGGAAGGGCACAATGCCGCGGCAACCATTTTTTTTTCGGCCGACTGCCAGGTCGGCCCGATAATTATGCCCCCGGGTTCGGCCAGGCTGCCAACACGCAACCTGGCACCCTCTCTTGGCCCAGCCAAAACCCTCCCTGATGGCCCAGTGGACCTAACTAAAATAATCGCAGAGCTCGCAGCGGCTCTATCCTTTGAGTGAAGGGGAACGACGTGGTGACGCACATACGTCATGGAGTCATCAGCGCCAGGCTGATGACTGACAGCAGCGGATGGCTCCGCCCCACCTCCACTTCCGCCCCTCTAGAGTACTCACCACCGCACTTACGCCCCCATTATGACCAACTTCTGGTCCACTCCAAAAAAAAATGACAAAGTGCTGAATTTCGCACAGGAAGCCACCTCATCCACAGCAGCAGTGAAAACACATCAGAAGCGGTAGGTGCGACCCGTTTTGGGCAGCTGTTAATTTCTATCCGCACATGTGAGAGCCATTCAGATTGAAAAACAAAGAGCAACACAGAAAGAATTAAACAGCAAGAGAAACAGTTGCAGGAAGAAAGAGACAATTTTCTTTTCTCGGTGAGAAATGATGCAGGAGAAAAACTAGCATTGATAAAGAAACATACAGTTTATAATAATTCTCAGCTGTAGAACGCCAAAGTTTTGAAACTAAGAAATGGTGCTAACAAAATGTAAATACACTGATCCCACATTTACAGCAGGAGGCTGCACCTGGATCACAAGTCAGAGAGTGTTATAACTCTGTAGTGCTGATTCTCAGCCCCGTAATCCCTTTGAGTGTGGCTCCCTGTTAAGAACATGGGATGGGTGAATTTAGCTGTAAGGCACATTGCACCAGCTCAAACACAAACTCAAACTTTCCTTGCACCTGAAGGGCTTGATCTTTCCTACTGGGTGGGGAGAGAGGCGGGAAACATCCAGCGTGGTCTGCCACCCCGCTCCTGGCTCCCTGTGAGCTCCCCCATCATTTTCCCCTGATTGGGCTTGTTAAGCCCACTCTGCGAAGTTCCCGGCCAATTCAAAGGAAGTGGGTCTGATGGCGTCATCAGCCGGTTTCCTTAAAGGGACCACGCCCACATTCATTTTGACAGTTGCGCTGCCAGTGTTCTGCAGCACTGAGGTGCTGCAAACACTGACAATCACTGTGTAAAGGTGCACGGCTGCACCCAGGCTCTCCCGTGACTCCCTCAAAATGCTTGTGGAGGGATTCACAGCACACAGGGAGGTCCTCTTCCCTTCCCATAGTGAAAGAGACCTTCTCTTGAGCACCAATGCAGGCTGGTTGCACATTGTACAGGAGGACACAAGCAGAGATGTCATCAAGAGGACCTGGGTGCAATGGTGCACACCTGTCACTGATCTCAGTAGATCACGAAACGTTACTGCAAAGCTACACTCAACCTTATCCTGCTGTGCAACTCATCAAATCCTCATCACTCTGCCTTTCCTACCCTACTCCTGCACATCCTTACTCATACCAACTTACCTTGCACCTCCACCCATCCCTCTCTAGCTATCTATATTATCACATCCCCATCTCACTAGCCACCCTCACACTCGTCCTCATCCTTATCCAATAATACCAATTAACAACACACAAGGATAGGCACTTGGATCTCTTAGAAAATGATCATGTAAAGTTTATGTTGATGTGTTGTCACACATTGAAATCTTTATTTTCAACAATTTGATTTCTTGGACAGATCTATGTGTACCTTAAAAGTGGCTTAGTGAGTTGCAGTGAATATTGAGACATAACGTTACCTCCCCCAATGGTGATGAGTGTGAAAGGAATGGCTTGGGCATTGTAGTGCTGCTTTATGGTGTTGGAGTGGGGTGGTTCCAACCTGGCGCATCATGTGGCAGCCAGGGCGTACAGCATCAAGTGAATTCAATCTGGCCATAGTGGCCCGGGCAACAATGTGGTCAGGTACTGATGCCCTGTGTCCTGTGCAGCATCAGCTGATTACAGAGAAGGTTGGCGTTGTTGTTGGTGCTGCTGGTGTGCCTGGTGATGCTGGTGTGCCTAGTGATATCGGTGTTGGGGCTGATCGGGGTGGGATTCTGAGGACCAAGGTGAGATTTTTTCAAGGGTGCCAATGCTGCTGGAATAGATGGCAGCTGAAGTTGAGATGATAGAAGCGATCTGTCAATGGTGAGAGAGGTTGTTCCAAGGAGGTCACTGCTAACACTTCAAACCTCCCTGAAGCTGAAAGGTGTATTCCAAATCCTGAAGGCTCTAGCTTCTAAGATTTTAAATTAAACAGCTGTGAAATGGTAGCTTTTATACTACTTTTGCAGCTGTCAACTATTCACAGTAATGGAGAGTCATTGAGAACCCGACATACTTACCTGATGTGATGTCCGAGTGCCGGGAACCTCGTAAAAAAGCTGGAAAAATGGTAAATACCTGGTAAAATGCATTTTAAATACCTTTAAACAAGCTGTCAATGATTTGAATTGGTCCTCCACCGCCTGACATTTGGTCTGTGAACCATAGGCAGAACCGGCACCTGGGATACTGACATGGAGGTGGGATGAAGGCGGACTTCCACCCGTTGTCAATCAATGCCATTTTGACAGCTGACCCTTCTCCAAATCTGCACTTGCAGCACCGGTAAAATTCCAACTGAAGTGTGCAACCCTTTGTCCCTCTCAGTATCCCTTTACTCCTATGTTCTGTAGGCTTTTAAAAACCCAAACTTGGTGACTTCTTGATTTATCTTAGCTTTCATTTTTTTCCAATCTTTGTGGTGTCCAATACGAAGAACCTTTGCCCTTCGTTTCAATTAAAGTAAATGTGTAAACGTATGCACAGAATATAAACTTTTACGTTAAGTCTTATCCAAGTTGCCGTTTTTTTTAAAGGAGGCAACATTTTAATAAAATGACAGCAAAAGCGACTCACTGGTAAAGTCGTGAAGATATCAATGATTTAACTATGAATTTGTTCCTTCCATGTTCGGGAGCAGCGGCCGGAGGAGAAGCAGTGGCGGCCTATAAAGGCCCAGCAGCAGCCCGGGGTCGGTGGCAGTTCGGGAGCACTTAGCTGCAACAGGTAAAAAGTAAGGAAAAAGTAAAAAGTAATCGAAGGGCGACGTCACAGCCATGAGGGTAAGTGATTGGCTGGTTGAGTGGTGAGTAGTTTTCTTTTCTTTAACTTTCTTCTTGTTCTTAGCAGTAAGAAACCTTTGGCATTGTTGCCAAATTAAATAATTTAAGCGTTAAGTCATGGCAGGAGATCCCAGACCCATGTCATGCTCCTCCTGTGCTATGTGGGAAGTCAGGGATGCTTCCAGTGTTCATGACGACTACATGTGCAGGAAGTGTATCCAGCTGTAGCTCCTTACAGACCGCAATGCGGCACTAGAGCTGCGCATGGATTCACTCTGGAGCATCCGCGATGCTGAGGATGTCGTGAATAGCACGTTTAGTGAGTTGGTCACATCGCAGGTAAAGGTTACACAGGCAGTTAGGGAATGGGTAACCATCAGGAAGAGCAGTGGAAGGAAGGAAGTGCAGGGGTCCCCTGCGGGCATCTGCCTCCAAAACAGATACACCACCTTGGGTACTGTTGGGGGAGATGACACATCAGGGGAAGGCAGCAGCAGCCAAGTCCATGACACCAGGGATGGCTCTGCTGCACAGGAGGGCAGGAAAAAGAGTGGGAGAGTTAGAGTAAGGGGAATAGATAGGCATCTCGGAGTGGCTGCAGTGCATTCTGGAGGGGGAGGGTGAACAGCCAGCTGTCGTGGTACATATAGATACCAACGACATAGATAAAAAATGGGATAAGGTTTGCAAGCTGAGTTTAGGGAGCGAGGAGTTAAATAAAAAGTAGGATCTCAAAGGTAGTAATCTCAGGATTGCACTAGTGCCACATGCTAGTCAGAGTAGGAATGACAGGATAGCTAAGATGAACATGTGGCTTGAGGAGTGGTGCAGGAGAGAGGGATTCAAATTCTTGGGACATTGGAACCGGTTCTGAGGGAGGTGGGACCAGTACAAACCGGACGGTCTGCACCTGGGCAGGACCGGAACCAATGTCCTAGGGGGAGTGTTTGTTAGTGCTGTTGGGGAGGAGTTAAACTAAGATTGCAGGGGGATGGGAACCTATGCAGGGAGACAGAGGGAAGTAAAATAGGGGCAGAAGCAAAAGATAGAAAGGAGAAAAGTAAAAGTAGAGCGCAGAGAAACCGAAGGCAAAAATCAAAAAGGGCCACATTACAGCAAAATTCTAAAGGGACAAAGTGTGCTAAAAAAACAAAGCTGAAGGCTCTGTGCCTCAATGCGAGGAGTATTCGTAATAAGGTGGACGAATTAACTGCATAGGCAGCTATTAACGAATATGATATAATTGGGATTAGGGAGACATGGCTCCAGGATGACCAAGGCTGGGAACTCAACATCCAGGGATATTCAACATTCAGGAAGGATAGACAGAAAGGAAAAAGAGGTGGGTTAGCGTTGCTGGTTAAAGAGGAAAGTAACGCAATAGTAAGGAAGGACATTAGCTTGGATGATGTGGAATCAGTATGGGTAGAGCTGCGGAATACCAAAGGGTAGAAAATGCTAATGGGAATTGTGGTACAAACCACCAAACAGTAGTAGTCAGGTTGGGGACTGCATCAAACAAGAAATTAGGCATGCATGCAATAAGGGTACAGCAGTTATTATGGGCGACTTTAATTTACAAAAAGATTGGGCTAACCAAACTGGTAGCAATACGGAGTGTATTAGGGATGGTTTTCTAAACCAATATGTCGAGGAACCAACTAGAGGGCTGACTATCCTAGACTGGGTGATGTGTAATGAGAAGGGAGTAATTAGCAATCTTGTTGTGCGAGGCCCCTTGGGGAAGAGTGACCATAATATGGTAGAATTCTTTATTAAGATGGAGAGTGAGACATTTAATTCAGAGACTAGGGTCCTGAACTTAAGGAAAGATAACTTCGATGGTGCGAGACGTGAATTGGCTAGGATAGACTGGCAAATGATACTTAAAGGGTTTACGGTGGATAGGCAATGGCAAACAGTTAAAGATCACATGGATGAACTTCAACAATTGTACATCCCTGTCTGGAGTAAAAATAAAACGGGGAAGGTGGCTCAACCGTGACTAACAAGGGAAATTAGGGATAGTGTTAAATCTAAGGAAGAGGCATATAAATTGGCCAGAAAAAGCAGCAAACTGAGGAGTGGGAGAAATTTAGAATTCAGCAGAGGAGGACGAATGGTTCATATAGGAGGGGGAAATTAGAGTATGAGAGGAAGCTTGCTGAGAACATAAAAACTGACTGCAAAAGCTTCTATAGATATGTGAAGAGAAAAAGATTAGTGAAGACTAATGTAGTTCCCTTGCAGTCAGAATCAGGTGAATTTATAATGGGGAACAAAGAAATTTCAGACCAATTGACCAAATACTTTGGTTCTGTCTTCACGAAGGATGACACAAATAACCTTCCGGAAATACTGGGGCGCCGAGGATCTAGTGAGAAGGAGGAACTGAAGAAAATACTTATTAGTCAGGAAATCGTGTTAGGGAAATTGACGGGATTGAAGGGCGATAAATCCCCGGGGCCTTATAGTCTGCATCCCAGAGTACTTAAGGAAGTGGCCCTAGAAATAGTAGATCATTTTCCAACAGTCTATCGCCTCTGGATCAGTTCCTATGGACTGGAGGGTAGCTAATGTAACACCACTTTTTAAGAAAGGAGGGAGAGAGAAAACGGGTAATTATACACTGGTTAGCCTGACATCAGTAGTGGGGAAAATGTTGGAATGAATTATTAAAGATGAAATAGCAGCGCATTTGGAAAGCAGTGACAGGATCGGTCCAAGTCAACATGGATTTATGAAAGGGAAATCATGCTTGACGAACCTTCTGGAATTTTTTGAGGATGTAACTAGCAGAGTGGACAAGGGAGAACCAGTGGATGTGGTGTATTTGGACTTTCAAAAGGCTTTTGACAAGGTTGCACACAAGAGACTAGTGTGCAAAATTAAAGCACATGGTAGTGGGAGTAATGTATTTGACGTCAATAGAGAACTGGTTGGCAGACAGGAAGCAGAGAGTAGGGATAAATGGGTCCTTCTCAGAATGGCAGGCAGTGACTAGTGGAGTGCCGCAGGGCTCAGTGCTGGGATCCCAGATATTTATAATATACATCAATGATTTAGATGAAGAAATTGAGTGTAATATCTCCATTTTGCAGATGATACTAAGCTGGGTGGTGGTGTGAGCTGTGAGGAGGATGCTAAGAGGCTGCAGAGTGACTGGGACAGGTTAGGTGAGAGGGCAAATGCATGGCAGATGCAGTATAATGTGGATAAATGTGAGGTTATCCACTTTGGTGGCAAAAACATGAAGGCCGAATATTATCTGAATAATATTATCTGGCAGATTAGGAAAAGGGGAGGTGCAACGAGACCTGGGTGTCATGGTACATTAGTCATTGAAAATTTGGCATGCAGGTACAGCAGGTGGTGAAGAAGGCAAATGGCATGTTGGCCTTCATAGCTGGAGAATTGTGTATAGGAGCAGGGAGGTCTTACTGCAGTTGTACAGGGCCTTAGTGAGGCCTCACCTGGAATATTATACTCAGTTTTGGTCTCCTAATCTGAGGAAGGACATTCTTGCTATTGAGGGAGTGCAGCAAAGGTTTACCAGACTGATTCCCGGGATGGCAGGACTGACATATGAGGAGAGACTGGATTGACTGGGCCTGTATTCACTGGAGTTTAAAAGAATGAGAGGGGATCTCATAGAAACATATAAAATTCTGATGGGACTGGACAGGTTCGATGCAGGAAGAATGTTCCCGAGGTTGGGGAAGTCCAGAACCAGGTGTCACAGTCTAAGGATAAGGGGTAAGCCATTTAGGACCGAGATGAGGAGAAACTTCTTTACTCAGAGAGTTGTTAACCTGTGGAATTTTCTACCACAGAGAGTTGTTGATGCCAGTTCGTTAGATATATTCAAGAGGGAGTTAGATATGGCCCTGGCGGCTGAAGAGATCATGGGTATGGAGAGAAAACAGGAAAGGGGTACTGAGGTGAATGGTCAGTCATGATCTCATTGAATGGTGGTACAGGTTCAAAGGGCCGAATACCCTACTCCTGCACCTATTTTCTATGTTTCTATGTTTCTATGACATGTTACGTGGAGGCAGGAGTTCATTGGTGAGGCGGGAGATCGATGAGCCAGAGGCCTATAAAGGCCCATGAGTGAGGAGTCCGGGGAGTTCGTGGAGGCGTGAGTTCGTTGGTGAGGCTGGAGATCGAGGAGCCAGAGGCCTATAAAGGCCCATGAGTGAGGAGTCCGGGGAGTTTGTTGATGAGGCGGGAGATCGTGGTCGAGGAGGCGGGAGTTTGTTGATGAGGCGGGAGTTTGTTGATGAGGCGTTTGTTGATGAGGCGGGAGTTTGTTGATGAGGCGGGAGTTTGTTGATGAGGCGTTTGTTGATGAGGCGGGAGTTTGTTGATGAGGCGGGAGTTTGTTGATGAGGCGTTTGTTGATGAGGCGGGAGTTGGTTGATGAGGCGTTTGTTGATGAGGCGGGAGTTTGTTGATGAGGCGGGAGTTTGTTGATGAGGCGGGAGTTTGTTGATGAGGCGGGAGTTTGTCGAGGAGGCGGGAGTTTGTTGATGAGGTGGGAGTTCGTGGTCGAGGAGGCGGGAGTTTGTTGATGAGGCGGGAGTTTGTTGGTGAGGCGGGAGTTTGTTGATGAGGGGGGAGTTTGTTGATGAGGTGGGAGTTCGTGGTCGAGGAGGCGGGAGTTTGTTGATGAGGTGGGAGTTCGTTGTCGAGGAGGCGGGAGTTTGTTGATGAGGCGGGAGTTTGTTGGTGAGGCGGGAGTTCGTTGTCGAGGAGGCAGGAGTTTGTTGATGAGGTGGGAGTTCGTGGTCGAGGAGGCGGGAGTTTGTTGATGAGGCGGGAGTTTGTTGATGAGGTGGGAGTTCGTGGTCGAGGAGGCGGGAGTTTGTTGATGAGGCAGGAGTTTGTTGATGAGGTGGGAGTTCGTGGTCGAGGAGGCGGGAGTTTGTTGATGAGGCGGGAGTTCGTGGTCGAGGAGGCGGGAGTTTGTTGATGAGGCGGGAGTTTGTTGATGAGGTGGGAGTTCGTTGTCGAGGAGGCGGGAGTTCGTTGTCGAGGAGGCGGGAGTTCGTTGATGAGGCGGGAGTTCGTTGTCGAGGAGGCGGGAGTTCGTTGTCGAGGAGGCGGGAGTTCGTTGTCGAGGAGGCGGGAGTTCGTTGTCGAGGAGGCGGGAGTTTGTTGATGAGGCGGGAGTCCGTTGTCGAGGAGGTGGGAGTTTGTTGATGAGGCGGGAGTTCGTTGTCGAGGAGGCGGGAGTTCGTTGTCGAGGAGGCGGGAGTTCGTTGTCAAGGAGGCGGGAGTCCGTTGATGAGGCGGGAGTTCGTTGTCGAGGAGGCGGGAGTTCGTTGTCGAGGAGGCGGGAGTTCGTTGTCGAGGAGGCGGGAGTTCGTTGTCGAGGAGGCGGGAGTTCGTTGTCGAGGAGGCGGGAGTTCGTTGTCGAGGAGGCGGGAGTTTGTTGATGAGGCGGGAGTCCGTTGTCGAGGAGGCGGGAGTTTGTTGATGAGGCGGGAGTTCGTTGTCGAGGAGGCGGGAGTTTGTTGATGAGGCGGGAGTTCGTTGTCGAGGAGGCGGGAGTTTGTTGATGAGGCGGGAGTTCGTTGTCGAGGAGGCGGGAGTTTGTTGATGAGGCGGGAGTTCGTTGTCGAGGAGGCGGGAGTTTGTTGATGAGGCGGGAGTTCGTTGTCGAGGAGGCGTACCGGTGCAGCTGCAGCAGGGAGGGAAAAATGAAGTAGAAAGAAATCGAAAGGTGACGTCACAGCCAAGGGGGTAAGTGATTGGCTGGTGATTGGTGAGTAGCTTTTCTTTTTCTTTTTCTTTATCAGTAAGTAACATTTTAACATTGTTGTTGCCCAATTAGGTTAATCTAAGGGTTAAGTCATGGTCGGAGAGCTCGGACACGTGTTATTCTCCTCCTGTACTATGTGCAAAGTCAGGGATGCTTCCGGTGTCCCTGATGCCTACGTGTGCGGGAATTGCATCCGCCTGCAGATCCTGACGGACCGCATTGCGGAACTGGAGCTGCGGGTGAATTCACTCTGGAGCATGCACAATGCTGAGAATGATGTGAATAACACATTTAGTGAGTTGGTCTTACCTCACGTAAAGGGTCCACAGTCAGATAGGGAATGGAAGACCAACAGGAAGAGCAGTGCAAGGAAGGTAGTGCAGGGATCCCCTGCGGTCTTCACCCTGCAAAACAGGTACATCGCTTTGAGTACTGTTGAGGGGATGACTCATCAGGGGAGAGCAGCAGCAGCCAAGTTCATGGCACTGTGGCTGGCTCTGCTGCACAGGTGGGCAGGAAAAAGAGTGGGAGAGTGATAGTGATAGGGGATTCAAGTATAAGGGGAATAGATAGGCGTTTCTGCGGCCGCAACCTAGACTCCAGGATGGTATGTTGCCTCCCTGGTGCAAGGGTCAAGGATGTCTCGGAGCGGGTGCAGGACATTCTGAAAAGGGAGGGTGAACAGCCAGTTGTCGTGGTGCATAGAGGTACCAACGATATCGGTAAAAAATGGGATGAGGTCCTAAGAGACGAATTTAGGGAGCTAGGAGTTAAATTAAAAAGTAAGACCTCAAAAGTAGTAATCTCAGGATTGCTACCAGTGCCACATGCTAGTCAGAATAGGAATCGCAGGATAGCTCAGATGAATACGTGGCTTGAGCAGTGGTGCAGAAGGGAGGGATTCAAATTCCTGGGGCATTGGAACCGGTTCTGGTGGAGGTGGGACCAGTACTGTTATGTATTGATGTGTGTATTGTCCTGGTACCTTAAATGTTTAAATGTAATGTAAGCACAATGCTACACCACAGAGGGCGCCGTGGTGGGAAACCTGGAAGTGCCTGCAACAGGCGCTATAAAAGGCTGACCACCACACCTGGGAGGCACTCTGGAGCTGAACAATAAAGGACGAAGGTCATAGCAGTTAGACTTACACCAGACCGTGTGGAGTCAGTGATTTGTGTGCTACATACACCACATTGGCGACTAGGAAGCGGACGAACTCCACGCAACCATGGCTACTCTGGGCTCGCTGAAGGCTTTTACGGTGGGCAATGATTGGGAGGCCTTTACGGAAAGGCTCGAGTACTACTTCACAGCAAACGACCTGACGGAGGACACATACACAATGAGAGATAAGCGTAAGGCATTATTGCTCTCCAGTTGTGGAGATGAGGTTTACTGTCTCGTCAGGGATTTGCTGACACCTAGGCGCGCCAGGGACAAGTCATACGAGGAGCTGACTGAACTCATTCGTGACCAGTTGAAACCGAAGGAGAGCATCCTCACGGCCAGATACAAATTTTACCATCACTGCAGACCCGAGGGCCAGGATGTCACCAAATATGCTGCGGACCTCAGGAGACTCGCGGCGCCATGTGATTTTGGGGCACACCTTGACGAGGCTTTGCGGGACATTTTCGTTATGGGGATTGGCCACGAGGGACTCTTTCACAAGCTGTTAGCCACGGAACTCACAGTCACTCTGACAAAGGCCATCGCCATCAGCCGGGCACATATGACCTCGACTTGCAGCACCAAGCAAATAATCCACACAGTCTCGAACCCGGCAGGCACTGTCCACAGGATAGTGCCCACCACGGACAAAACTGCAGAACGTGGCTCTGCCTGGGGCAGAGAGCACGGACCGGGCTCCTGGAACTCAGAGTCCGCTGAGGGGGGCCAATCAAACAGCACCATGCTGGCGTTGTGGAGGAAGCCATGGGGCTCACCGGTGCAGGTTTGCGGAGTGCACGTGCAATACCTGCCACATTAAAGGCCACCTTCAGCGTATGTGTAAAAGAAATCAGACTCACCATGTGGCTGAGGAGATGGGGGATGATCCATCATCCAGCGAGGGACAGGCAGAAGATGATGAGGTATTGGGACTGTGCATGTGTACCGACGATTCGCCCCCAGTGATAAGTGAAGTAAAAATCAACGGAGTCCCTCTGAGTATGGAAGTGGACACGGGCTCGGGTCCGTCGTAGATGAGTCGGAGAACTTTTGATAAACTGTGGACTAACCCAGCTGCACGGCCCAAGCTGGTCCCGGTCACGGTGAAGCTGCGTACCTACACCAGGGAACTAATACCTGTTCTTAGCAGAGCGATGGTGCAGGTATCCCATGGGGACGAGACGCACGCTTTACCTCTGTGGGTCGCTGCAGGTGATGGGCCGACGCTCCTCGGCCGGAGGTGGATGGGGACGGTCCGTGGGAGCTGGGAAGACTTCACCACTCCACAGGCTGCTGCTCCCCGGGGTGCTGCTGTGCCCCGGGTCCCCAGAGAGCAGCGCCGACCGAGCTGGAGCTGCAGCCTCAATCCACCCACAGGCAAGCCCCAGGCCCGGACCTCACACAGAGACCCTGCAGCCTCAGCCGCCTCAGGAAAGCAGCCCTGCAGAGAGGGGCCTAGTGGGGGGCGGGGGGGCGGTGAGCTGGCGGGGTGCGAGGGATCCAAGATGGCCGGCGGATCAGAGGGGCCCACGCAGAGGGAGAGTCAGGCGGCGGCAGCAGCTGGAGGTCGGGGGCCACGGCGGCCGCATGGGAGGCCGCTACGGTGGCTGCCGGAGAAGCAATAACGACGGCCGCAGGAGAGGCGGCAAGTCAGGTGGCAGCGGAGGGGAGCGGAGGCTGCGACGGCGGAGGGCATCCGGAGCGGCGGAGAGCAAGATGGTGGCGGCATCGTGTTTAGAGCAGCAGAGCATCAAAGATGGCAGCGCCCAAGGAGAAGCCTCGTGGAATCCTCCTGCATCAAAGATGGCGCCTTAAAAAGGAAATGCACTCGGGAGTCTTAAACGGGCCTTACCATGAGGTGGTCCCCACAAAGGACTTCTGTAAGGCAGAGCGAGTCTACAATGAGCTATGTTAATGTGAGATAGCGAATTTATAACAAGAATTAATTTTTTTATGCTGAATGACCACTGTATTTGTGTAAAATAATGGATATGAAGTACAATTAATGATAAGGACTAGCAAGGAAATCAAGGATCCGTTACCAATCAATAACTAGTTAATGTACCAGATAACATGTACCATACTAACGCACTGTCTATGCCTACCTGCCTTCTGTTGGACAAGTGTGATGTTATGTATTGATGTGTGTATCGTCGTCCTGCGTCCTGGTGGGGGGGGAAGTGTGATGTTATGTATTGATGTGTGTATCGTCCTGGTACCTTAAAAGTAATGTAAGCACAATGCTACACCACAGAGGGTGCTGTGGTGGGAAATCTGGAAGTGCCTGCAACAGGCACTTTAAAAGGCTGACCACCACACCTGAGAGGCACTCTGGAGCTGAACAATAAAGGACGAAGGTCACAGCAGTTAGATTTACACCAGATCGTGTGGAGTCAGTGATTTATGTGCTACATACACCACAAGTACAAACCAGACGGTCTGCACCTGGGCAGGACCGGAACAAATGTCCTTGGGGGAGTATTTGCTAGTGCTGTTGGGGAGGAGTTAAACTAATGTGGCAGGGGGATTGGAACCTATGCAGGGAGACAGAGGGAAATAAAATGGAGTTCGAAGCAAAAGGTAGAAAGGTGAATAGTAAAAGTGGAGGGCAGAGAAACCCAAGGCAAAAAACAAAAAGGGCCACATTACAGCAAAATTCTAAAGGGGCAAAGTGTGTTAAAAAGACAAGCCTGAAGGCTCTGTGCCTCAATGCGAGGAGTATTCGGAATAAGGTGGATGAATTAACTGTGCAGATAGCAGTTAACGGATATGATGTAATTGGCATCATGGAGACATGGTTCCAGGGTGACCAAGGCTGGGAACTCAACATCCAGGGGTATTCAACATTTAGGAAGGATAGACAGAAAAGAAAAGGAGGTGGGGTGGCGTTGCTGGTTAAAGAGGAAATTAATGCAATAGTAAGAAAGGACATTAGCTTGGATGATGTGGAATCGGTATGGGTGGAGCTGCGGAATTCCAAAGGGCAGGAAACGCTTGTGGGAGTTGTGTACAGATCACCAAACAGTAGTAGTGAGGTTGGGGATAGCATCAATCAAGAAATAAAGAATGTGTGCAATAAAGATACAGCAGTTATCATGGGCCACTTTAATCTACATATTGATTGGGCTAACCAAACTGGTAGCAATGCGGTGGAGGAGGATTTCCTGGAGTGTATTAGGGATGGTTTTCCAGACCAATATGTCGAGGAGCCAACTAGGGAGCTGGCCATCCTAGCCTGGGTGATGTCTAATGAGAAGGGACTAATTAGCAATCTTGTTGTGCGAGGCCCCTTGGTAAAGAGTGACCATAATATGGTAGAATTCTTTATTAAGATGGAGAGTGACACAGCTAATTCGGAAACTAGGGTCCTGAACTTAAGGAAAGGTAACTTCAACGGTATGAGGCGTGAATTGGCTAGAATAGACTGGCAAAGTATACTTAAAGGGTTGACGGTGGATAAGCAATGACAAACATTTAAAGATCACATGGATGAACTTCAGCAATTGCACATCCCTGTCTGGAGTAAAAATAAAACGGGGAAGGTGGCTCACCCATGGCTAACAAGGGAAATTAAGGATAGTGTTAAAGCCAAGAAAGAGGCATATAATTTGGCTAGAAAATGCAACAAACCTAGGACTGGGAGGAATGTAGAATTTAACAGAGGAAGACTAAGGGTT
This sequence comes from Pristiophorus japonicus, assembly GCF_044704955.1. Lineage (NCBI taxonomy): Eukaryota > Metazoa > Chordata > Chondrichthyes > Pristiophoridae > Pristiophorus > Pristiophorus japonicus. Next base: position 44,404,081 of record NC_091980.1, on the reverse strand, counting down.
TAATTAAGAGGGGGAAAATAGAGTACGAGTGGAAGCTTGCAGGGAACATAAAAACTGACTGCAAAAGCTTCTATAAATATGTGAAGAGAAAAGGATTAGTGAAGAAAAACGTAGGTCCCTTGCAGTCGGATTCAGGTGAATTTATAATGGGGAACAAAGAAATGGCAAACCAATTGAACAAATAATTCGGTTCTGTCTTCACGAAATAACCTTCCGATTGTACAAGGGGACACTAGGTCTAGTGAGAAGGAGGAACTGAAAGATATCCTTATTAGGCAGGAAATTGTGTTAAGGAAATTAATGGGATTGAAGGCCGATAAATCCCCGGGGCTTGATAGTCTGCATCCCAGAGTACTTAAGGAAGTGACCCTAGAAATAGTGGATGCATTGGCGATCATTTTCCAACAGTCTATCGATTCTGGATCAGTTCCGATGGACTGGAAGGTAGCTAATGCAACACCACTTTTTAAAAAAGGAGGGAGAGAGAAAACTGGTAATTATAGACTGGTTAGCCTGACATTGGCAGTGGGGAAAATGTTGGAATCAATCATTAAGGATGAAATAGCAGCCCATTTGGAAAGCAGTGACAGGATCGGACCAAGTCAGCATGGATTTGTAAAGGGAAATCATGCTTGACGAATCTTCTCGAATTTTTTGAGGATGTAACTAGCAGAGTGGACAATGGAGAACCAGTGGATGTGGTGTATTTGGACTTTCAAAAGGCTTTTGACAAGGTCCCACACAAGAGATTGGTGTGCAAAATCAAAGCACATGATATTGGGGGTAATATACTGATGTGGATAGAGAACTGGTTGACAGACAGGAAGCAGAGAGTCAGGATAAATGGGTCCTTTTCAGAATGGCAGGCAGTGACTAATGGAGTGCCGCAGGGCTCAGTGCTGGGACCCCAGCTGTTTACAATATACATTAACGATTTGGATGAAGGAATTGAGTGTAATATCTCCAAGTTTGCAGATGACACGAAACTGGGTGGCGGTGTAAGCTGTGAGGAGGACGTTAAGAGGCTGCAGGGTGACTTGGACAAGTTAGGTGAGTGGGCAAATGCATGGCAGATGCAGTATAATGTGGATAAATGTGAGGTTATCCATTTTGAGGGCAAAAACACAAAGGCAGAATATTATCTGAATGGCTGCAGATTAGGAAAAGGGGAGGTGCAATGACACCTGGGCATCATGGTTCATCAGTCACTGAAAGTGGGCATGCAGGTACAGCAGGCGGTGAAGAAGGCAAATGGTATGTTGGTCTTCAAAGCTAGGGGATTTGAGTATAGGAGCAGGGCAGTCTTACTGCAGTTGTACAGGGCCTTAGTGAGGCCTCACCTGGAATAGTGTGTTCAGTTTTGGTCTCCTAATCTGAGGAAGGACCTTCTTGCTATTGAGGGAGTGTAGCGAAGGTTCCCCAGACTGATTCCAGGGATGGCTGGACTGGCATATGAGGAGTGACTGGATCAACTGGGCCTTAATTCACTGGAGTTCAGAAGGGTGAGAGGGGATCTCATAGAAACGTATAGGATTCTGATGGGACTGAACAGGTTAGATGTGGGAAGAATGTTCCTGATGTTGGGGAAGTCCAGAACCAGGGAACATAGTCTTAGGATAAGGGGTAGGCCATTTAGGACTGAGATAAGGAGAAACTTCTTCACTCAGAGAGTTGTTAACCTATGGAATTCCCTGCCGCAGAGAGTTGTTGATGCCAGTTCGTTGGATATATTCAAGAGGGAGTTAGATATGGCCCTTATGGCAAAGGGGATCAAGGGGTATGGAGAGAAAGCAGGAAAGGGGTACTGAGGGAATGATCAGCCATTATCTTATTGAATGGTGATGCAGGCTCGAAGGGCTGACTGGCCTACTCCTGCACCTATTTTCTATGTTTCTATGATATAGTAAATCCATTTGGTTAATTAAATGAATCTAATGATTAACCATATGGATTTATTATGCAGTACAATGATTTTAATGCAGTTAAAGCATTTAATCCATATAATTTAGAACCAAGTGGATCTTGAGGTCTCTACCTGGAATTATTTCATCTGAACAAAGACATGGGCGTAGAGATTGTATCGCGCTGTGCACGCTGCAGTCAGTTTAATTCAGCAGAAAACAGCTAAACCAGCGATCTTTGTAGTGATATTTAATATTCTAGTCTAAATTATCATGTCATCGGCACTAGATTTCAAAGAATGTGTGGTGGCATGTTGGAGCACTAATGTTCAGATGGCTGGATATAGGTTTTTATTTCTGAGTTTTTAAAGTTAAGTTTTTGGTGTTCACCAGTGGTCAGAAATTCACTGTCCCCACGGAGTTTGGGCGTTCCAGTACTTTTCCCTTCCCGAGCCATATTCAGCTCGGGGAGGATTTGAGCGGTGTTCATTCCTGCCGCAAATGGCGCAGTGAAGCCGCTGTTAAGGAGAGTTTCTAGTGGAGAGGGAAGCAGTGTGCGGGCCGCTGAAAAGCCACCAGGACATAATTTTGTATATGTAATCCCGGCATCCAGGATTGCTACACTGGGCCTTTGAATGTTTTTTTCAGCATTAATTGTTGGAATATGAGTATCGCTGGAAAGGCTGGCATTTATTTTCCATTCCTAGTTCCCCTTAAAAGGTGACAGTGAGCTGCATTCTTGAACCACTGCAGTCCTTAGTAGCGGTTTGATACAACTGAATGGCTTCCCAGGCCACTTCAGAGGACAGTTACGAGTAACTCACTTTAGTATGGGACTGGAATCACATATAGCCCACATGGGGTAAGGGCAGCAGATTTTCTTCCATGAAGGACATTAATGAAACAGTATTTATGACAATCCAACCGCTTTATTGTCACTTTTACTGATATCAGCATTTTCAGCCAGTGTTAGTGTGAGTGTTGGCTGTGGCTCAGTGGGTAGCATGTTCACTTCTGAGTCAAAAGTTTATGGGTTCAAGTCCTACTTCAGGAACTTGAGCACAAAAATCTAGGTTGACACTTCAGTATAGTACTAAGGGAGTGCTGCATTGCCAGAGATGTTGTCTTTTAGATGCAGTGTTAAACTGAGGTACCGTCTGCTCTCTCAAGTGGATGTAAAACATCCCATGGCACTATTTTGAAGAAGTGCAGGGAGGCCAATATTTATCCCTATCAATACAACAAAAAATGATTATCTGGACATTATCACATTGCTATTTGTTGTGCACAAGTTGCTGCTGCGTTTCCCACATTACAACAGTGACCACACTCCAAAAATACTCCATTGGCTGTAAAGTGCTTTGAGACATCTGGTGATCATGAAAGGAACTATATAAATGCAAGTCTTTCTTTCTTTTCATTTCCAGATTATTTTTAACTGAATTCAAACTCTCAAACTGCAAAATGATATTTAAACTCACATTCTCTGGATTATTGATCCAAACCTCTGGATTACTAGCCCAGTAACATAACAGCCACTTCAGCTGCTTGATAAATTTGGATGCAACTGACTCAGCAATGACTAATATCTCTATAATCATGATCTATAGTGTGTAAATCTTTAAATCTGCTTTGCTAAGTCATCGTAAACAACTGACTCGTACCAACCTTTGTAGAGTTCAAGAAACAAAAGGTTTGAAATTTGCTCGATTCTATTTATGCCAAAATTACACAGAGATTTATGCTGATTTCTGTGTCAATCTTATCAATGGGAACCTGCACCCAAATTTCTTGCAGGGCTCATTTGCCTATGCCAGAATGTAAATCCCAGCGTAAGACAAGCACAAGTGTAACATCTTCAATACAGGTAATAGTGAGTCTTCTGCCACGGCACCTCACCCTCAGAGCCTCTTGCCTCTTCTGCTCCTCTTCCATTTATATACAGAATATAGGGATGTGCCCATTGGAAGGCATTCAGAATGCATGGAGGGGGAAGGTGTCTAAAAAATATTGGGTGCACTAAGACTAACCACATGTTGGTTACATATATATTACAGGTCTTATGAAGAATTAATTTTTTTGAATCATTGTCAGCCTTTAGAAATCTCAGCTATGCCAATACCAGGTGACTTCAGGCTGTCCTGTGCCTAAATTTTGGGGGGTAAATCTATGTCAGCGTATTACTGGCATAAATGCAAGAAACTTGTGTGAACTTGTCTTTTGCATGAGGGCGGGGCTATGTAAATGAACATCAGAGGGTTTTGGCAGAAGCAGCACAGATGAGCGAAGAGATTCATGCGTACAACTAGGGGGCACAGCCTCAAAATACGGGGGAGCCAATTTAAAACCGAGTTGAGAAGGAATTTCTTCTCCCAGAGGGTTGTGAATCTGTGGAATTCTCTGCCCAAGGAAGCAGTTGAGGCTAGCTCATTGAATGTATTCAAGTCACAGATAGATAGATTTTTAACCAATAAGGGAATTAAGGGTTACGGGGAGCGGGCGGGTAAGTGGAGCTGAGTCCACGGCCAGATCAGCCATGATCTGAATGGCAGAGCAGGCTCGAGGGGCTAGATGGCCTACTCCTGTTCCTAATTCTTATGTTCTTATGTTCTTACGTAACAATAACAGCAGCAACTACAATTTGCATAGTAAAACATCTCAATGTGATTCACAGGAGTGTGATCAAAAGACATTTGACACTGATATTAGAGATATTAGGGCAGATGACCAAAAGCTTGGTCAAAGAGGTAGGTTTAAGGAGCGACTTAAAGGAGGAAAGAGAGGGAGAGAGGCGGAGAGGTTTATATAGGGAATTCCAGAGCTTAGTGCCTTGGCAGCTGAAGGCAAGGCCACCAATGGTGGAGCGATTACAATTAGGGATGCGCAGGAGGCCAGAATTGGAGGAGTGCAGATATCTTGGAGGGATGGAGGACTGGAAGAGTTTACTGAGATAGGGAGGGGCGAGAACATGAAGGAATTTGAAAACAAGGATGAGAATTTTAAAATCGAAGTGATGCACAATCCGTTGTTTTCTGTGGCTGGAGAGTCTAGAACTAGGAGGCATAGTCTCACAATAAGTGGTCGGCCATTTAAGACTGAGGTGAGGAAGAATTTCTTCATTCAGAGTGTTATGAATCGTTCGAATTTTCTACCCCTGTGGATGCTCGATTGATGAAAATATTCAAAACTGAGATCGATAGATTTTTGGGTATCAAGGGAATCAAGGGATTATGGGAATAGTGCGGGAAAGTGGAATGATGTTGAAGTTCAGCCATGATCTTATTGAATGGTGGAGCAGCCTCGAGGGGCCATATGGCCTATTCTTGCTCCTAATTCTTATATCCTTATGTTCAACCGGGAGCCAGTGTAGGTCAGTGAGCACAGGGGTGATGGGTGAGCGGGACTTGTACTGATGTTTCAGGTTAAAACAAGTATAAATCGTGTGCAAATTTCCTCACATAAAAATGATCAATGTTGTTCTTATGCCGTAGTTACACTGAAAGGCTCCAGGAAATTCCAGGGCACATACATGTGCTTTGCTGTAGATGATGTTGCCATAATTGGTCCTTTTATGCAGTGGATTCACTGTTTATATTCTTTTTATGCATGGGGATTTACTACTGGCAGTCTTTTTACAAGTAGGATTTGCTATCAAAGGTCCTTTTATTCTAGGAATTGACTACAGATCAATGTAATTTATATAAAGAGATTCAGTACGAAAGAATCAATGGCCCTTTTGTAATTATAGGTGGGAGACTGGCAGGCATTGAGTAGCCTTATTTAGGCATGATTGTGAGCAACTTCTGTATGAGCGATCTGTCTGTGCAGTTCTGAAGCACCTCAGGAAAGGTTTAAGTTTTGTGGATAGTATTTCAAAAGACTTCAAAAGCACAGAACAGATCGCGAGGGCAGGGATCTCACCTGGTACTGGGAATCGCAGTACATTTTGAAAAAAAGAACCAAAACGCATGTGCAAGTTTGATTCAGACTATTTTTGCCCGCTCTCCCACACCTGGCTTGTGTCCCTCTATTCTCAAAAAAATATACGACTGATTTACTGCAAATATTTACAGCATGGGGGTAGCAAAATAATTTTATTTGTTCAATTGTGGATTGATCCAAATGAACCACCATGTATATTACATTTATTAGCTGCACTAGATAAAAATAATCATTTATCTCAATATACAGTCTGCAGTTTCCTCATCTCCTGCTAACTGTGACCCTCCTGTTAATTTACACACTTAACATTTTAGAAATATGAATGCGAATAAGACATGATGTTTGGTTTTACATGCATTGGTTTTTAAATAAATTATATTCATCCTATTTGAGGAGAAATTGTATTCACCCTCTCCGATTGGCTTTAACCAGAGGCAGAATCTCAAAAGGAATAATGGGGGAGATTTTACACTACTGGATGCCTGGAAGCGTATGTTGGGAAACAGCACACCATTAAACTGAAATTTTCTGTCCACTAAGATTAATGGACAAGAAGTCTGGGACTGCCAAGGAGTAATTTATCAATCAGCACTCCTAGTAGTAGTTCCTGACTTTGTGCGATCGTATAGAAGGGGCAATAGCGAATCGGCAGCCTGCTTTTGCTCTCTCCCAATTTTTAACTTTTTGACTTCAATAGCATTTTAAAGTTTTTGACTTCAATGGAAAAAGAACTAGCAGTGATGAAAAACAGGTTGCTGACTCGCTATCACCCTTTTACACTATTGCACAAACAGCAACAACAACAACAACAACTTGTATTTATATAACGCCTTTAACGTAGTAAAGGCACTTCACAAGAGTGTTAGAAGACAAAACAAATAAATTTGACACTGAGCCACATAAGAAAAAATTACGGCAAATGAACAAAAGTTTGGTCAAAGTGGTAGATTTTAAGGTGCGTCTTAAAGTGGAAAAAGAGGTAGAGAGTCGGAAAGGTTTAGGGAGGGAGTTCCAGAGCTTAGGGCCCAGGCAGCTGAAGGCTTGACCACCAATGGTTGAGCGATTACAATCAGGGATGCTCAAGAGAGCAAAATTAGAGGAGCGCAGATATCTCGGGGGGGTTGGGAGGCTGAAGGAGAGTACAGAGATAGGGAGGGGCGAGACCATGGAGGGATTTGGCATTGCTTAACCGGGAACCAATGCAGGTCAGCAAGCACAGGGGTGATGGGTGAGCGGAACTTGGTGCGAGCTAGGATCGGGCTGCCGAGTTTTGTATAACTTCAAGTTTATGTAGGGTAGAATGTGGGAGGCAAGCCAGGCATGTGTTGGAGTAGTCAAGTCTAGATCTACCCCACCAAGTTGGAGAATCTCCCCTAAATCTCCTTTGGACTCGATAAAAATTCATCATCAGGACAGGGAGGAGCTCACACTTAGTATCAGATGCAGCAAAGAAGCAGAGAAGGAAATAGTTAAGTGCTGAGAGTGGGGAGAAAGAGAGGAAGAATTAAATGCGTCTTACTCGCAAACTGGGGAGTTGTTTTCTTTTCAGCTGAACCAATTCTGAAGAGTAACTCACTTCTGGTTAGATGTAGTGTTATTTTCCAGCTATTCCCAATTTCATTTTTTCTATTCTTGAGTGTTTTCGACTGCTCTGTTTTCTTCCCAGGTTTGTTTTCACTTGCCGATCTTTCAAGGCTACACATCTCCTGCTGTCAAGAGGGTAAGTAAACAACTTGATCCCAGGCCTTTCTACCTCTGCAATTCTCAAGCCAGCTGACAGCAAGTATGTGAAAGCATCTCTTATTTCTTTTGAAGATTTGCACCTCATCACATCCCCACAGCAAAATTGTTGAGATAAGAAACACAGCAGAGCTAGGGTTCAAACCACTGTATATTCCAGCATATTTCATCACAGTGCTGTGCCTTTACTTTTTTCTAAGACAAATAGTATCATCAGCATATAAATGAAGTCTCATCCTTATGAACAATCCTAAGAAAATGATTTGCCTTCATTTAAACTTTTTTCATCTGAACAATCACAGTTATTTTCCAGAATAATGGGTTAGTAAAGCAATGTTCTCCCTTTTGACAGCCTTCTTTATTCTGAGGCAACTAGGTACACCAACGCTATTCTATTTTTGAATAAGCCATTGAAATAAATTAGCAGCAAACACAGCAGCCTTTAAGGGATCTCGCTATACAAAATGTAGTTAATAGTTGTGTCATCTGAGCAATTTGACTAATGCTAGGTGAAACATCTTGCAAGAGTAATTTAGGACATTGCCATTTTGAAAATCGTTTATGAATATACATTTACAGATTACTATTTGGGAATAATTTGCCCTTCAACGACGGTATAAAATAAAAATCACACCACCCCTGTGCTCTCTGACCTACATTGGCTCCTGGTTAAGCAATGCCTCGATTTTAAAATTTTCATCCTTGTTTTCAAATCCTTCCAGGGCCTTACCCCTTCCCATCTCTGTAATCTCCTTCAGCCCTACAACCCTCCAAGATATCTGCCTTCCTCCAATTCTGGCCTCTTCAGCATCTACGATTTTAATCACTCCACCATTGGTGGCCATGCCTTCAGCTGCTGAGAAACTAAGGGCCGGAATTTGGTCAAGGCCTCCGCCTGCCCAAGTGCTGCCCAAAATACTGCCGATGGCCACCGAGGTAGCTGACCTCGAAGAATATCCCTCGAAGGTCGGCGGGTGGCAAAAGAGGAAGTTATGCCGACAATCTGGGCGGCAGCTGGCGGGAGCTCCCATTTTCAGTGGCAGAGCCGCTTGCTACCTAAGTGCTACCGAGGATGGAGTCAGGCACACGGAGAGACGAAGACCTAAATATAAAAATCAATAACAAAAAATAAAAAAACTATGTGAAGACCTTCAGGGGACCCCATCAAGGTAAGTCGCTGTGGAAAAACCAATTCAAAAATGTGCACTAACCTTTTTTCATACTTACCATTGGGAACAGACCAGCCTCTGTTCTGCCACCGAGTCCCGCTGACTCCTGCCCGCATCAATATGGGAGCTCGGCGGGCGGGAGGTCAGTTGTACCACTCGGCCATCCGCTGATAGCAGCGGGTGGTTCCGGCGGCTCTCCCTTCCCGCCCGCTGCAGGCCACGTCTAAAGTGGCACTGGGCAGATCTGCAAGAGCAATGTCGGCAGCAGTGGCCGGCAGTCAGTGGCAGCGGGCGGTGAGTTGATGAATTTCAGCCCCTAAGCTCTGGAATTCCCTCTCTAAACCTCCCCATGTCTTTATCTCTCCTCTAATATGATCCTTAAAGCCTACCTCTTTGACCAAGCTTTTGGTCATTGCCCTAATATCTTCTTATGTGGCTCGGTGTCAAGTTTTATTTTATAATGCTCCTGTGAAGCACCTTGGGATGTTTCACTACGTTAAGGTGCTACCTAAATTGTCATGTATGTATGCTTGGGGTTACTAGCCACCAGGGGGTGCCACTGTCGGAGGTCATTGGGCCAGGTATATAAAGCAAGCCACCATGAGCACTTTGGGCCTGAATAAAGTTGAGCCAGGTTTGCACCTGAGTGAGTTTACAGTATTCAGTCTCTCGAGTTATTACATACTTAACATTTGGCGATGAGGTAACTCAAGAACCTTCGCATGCAAAATGAACACCATTGGAATTCTGGAGAGATTCGTGGAGGGAGAGGACTGGTCGTATTTTATTGATCAATAAAAGGAAGCTACTGATGCAGTTAGGCGCAGGGCGGTTTTCCTCACTGTTTGCAGTCCGAAAATCTATGGCCTCATAAAGAATCTCCTCTCGCCTGCACGTCTAATGGAAAAGGACTATGAAGAATTGTGTGCTCTGGTACGTGACCATCTCAAACCAAAAGAAGGCATCATCATCTCACGCTATCGATTCTACACGCATGTTCGTTCTGAGGGCCAGGATGATGTCAGAATTCGTCGCCGACCTAAGACGTCTTGCTGGGCCATGTAAGTTCGAAGACACATTGGGAGATATACTGCGAGATTTCTTTGTAATAGGAATCAACCACGAGGTGATCCTCCGTAAGTTATTGGCTGTGGAGACGCTGGATTTGAGCAAGGCCATCGCGAGTGCCCAGGCATGCATGATGACAGATGATCATTTAAGGCAGATATAATCGAAGAGTCAGAGCTCCACGGCAAGTACTGTAAACAAGATTGTGCCGTTGTATGGCAGAGTTGCTTATGGCAGGGCCTACTCGACTGCGTATGCGAAACCTGTAGCTGCTCAAAGTCTGCCAATGGGTACGAATCCGATTTCACCCTGTTGGCATTGTGGGGGCAATCATCATCATCATCAGTGTCATTTTAAACAGTACATCTGTAAAGGCTGTTCGAAAGTGGGGCATCTTCAGCGAATGTGTCCACAACTGAGCAAGCGTGCTGCGACTCACTATGTGACTGATGACGACCAGTCCAGTGCGGATCTGGATATGCAACCTGAGATACCCGAGGAGGAAGTGTATGGACTGTATTCGTTCCTGACAAAGAGTCAACCAATAATGGTTAATGTGAAACTAAATGGCATGCCGGTATCGATGGAATTGGACACGGGTGTGAGTCAGTTGATAATGAGCCAAAGGACGTTTTACAAGCTGTGGGACACTAAGGCTATGAAGCCTAAGCTGAGTCCAGTCAATGCCAAGTTGCGTACTTACACCAAAAAACTCATACAGGTGATTGGCAGTACAGTAGTCAAGGTGTCGTATGATGGTGTGGTTCATGATCTACCGTTATGGATTGTTCCAGGAAATGGTCCAACGCTGTTCGGTAGGAATTGGCTCAAAAAAAATCAAATGGAATTGGAACGATATCAAAGCGTTGTCATCAGTGGATGACATTTCGTGTGCTCAAGTGCTGAGCAAATTTCCCTCGCTGTTTGAACCAGGCATCGGCATCAGAGCCAAGGTGCAGATTCACCTGGACTCGGGTGCAAGACCCGTCCATCACAAAGCTCGGGCTGTTCCGTACATGATGAGGGAGCATGTCGAAATTGAGCTGGACAGACGCCAATGTGAAGGGGTCATATCACCGGTCGAATTTAATGAGTGGACCAGTCCCATTGTTCCTGTGTTGAAGAGTGATGGCACTGTCAGGATTTGTGGAGACTACAAGGTTACAATCAACCAGTTTTCAAAACAGGATCAGTACCCGTTACCGAAGGCTGTTGACCTGTTTGCAACGCTAGCCGGTGGAAATCGTTCACTAAACTGGATCTGACATCGGCCTATATGACACAGGAGCTCGTCGACACGTCGAAGAAATTTACGTGCATCAACACTCATAAAGGACTGTTTATCGACAACAGGTGTCCTTTTGGAATTCGCTTGGCTGCAGCCATATTTCAGAGGAACATGGAGAGTCTACTGAAGTCTGTCCCTAGAACCGTCATGTTTCAAGATGACATTCTGGTCACAGGGCGTGACACTGCCGAACACCTGAACAACCTTGAAGGGGTTCTACATCGTCTGGACAAAGTGGGATTCAGGCTGAAACATTCAAAGTGCGTCTTCATGGCAAGTCGAATTTCTGGTGAGAAAGATTGCTGCTAATGACATCAGGCCTACGGACTCGAAAACCAAGGCCATCAAAAATGCACCCAGGTCTCAGAATGTGACGGAGATGCATTCGTTCCTTGGTCAACTACTTCGGTAATTTCTCAAATAATTCGAAACGGATCACAAGCCACTCATTTAATTGTTTTCGGAAAACAAAGGTATCAATACCAATGCATTGTCCCGCATCCAGAGATGGGTGCTGACATTATCTGCCTATGATTATGTCATTCACCATAGACCTGGCACCGAGAATTGTGCTGATGCACTGAGCCGTCTGTCTTTGCCCACACAGGAGGTGGAGACGCCACAACCTGAAGATCTACTGTTAGTTATGGATGCTTTTGAAAGTGAAGGAACACCTGTCACTGCTCAACAAGTTAGGACTTGGACCAGACAGGACCTGATATTATCAGTTGTAAAACGTTGTGTCCTTAGTGGTGATTTGTAAAGTCCTGTCCCCTCAGTACAGATTCACACGAGGCATGTAGTGAAGTCAAGGTCACTCTGGACCTGTACCTTTATTTCACAGCTCTGGAATGCTGCACTTGCCTGAGACCTGTCTCTTGCAAGTGCACCCCTGGTGGTAAGGTATGCTGGTGGTTATAGGTCATATCTTATTACAGTCAGGTATAGTATGTTAGGATACAGTTATATATAATAATGTAAGATACATGACATCACCCTCCCCCAAGGTCTTATTGTCTTTATAGGTTCAGTCTCTCAGGTGGTCTACGCTCTCGCATGGAGCGTCTGAGTTGTGGTTCAGTTGTTTGCCTTGGTGTCTGTTTTTCTTTGGGTGTGGTTGCTGGTATCTCGCCTGGGCTGTCTATTTCGATTGGTGTGATTGTTGTTGACTCGCCTGGGCTGTCTGTTGAGATTGCCCTTTCCTCAGGTTGTTCCCTCTGTCTGTCCACCAGGTGTGGTGCGAGTTCCACATTGTAGTCTGCCTCTGGTTCCGCAGTGTTGTTGGTAAATTTGCTTTTGACTTGGTCTACATGCCTCCGGCAGGTTTTGCCATTGTCCATTTGTACTACCAGTAGCCTGTTTTCTTCCTTGCACGTTACTGTCCCTGCAAGCCATTTGGGACCCCTGCCATAGTTTAGTACAAACACTTTATCCCCTATCTCATTCCATCTCCCCCTCGAATTTCTGTCATGGTACTCAGTCAGCTTACGGCGCTTTTCCTCAACGATTTTGTGCATGTCTGGGAGGATTAATGAGAGCCTTGTTTTTAAAGTCCTTTTCATCAACAGTTGCGCGGGGGGGATCCCAGTCAATGAGTGCGGACGAGATCTGTATGCCAGCAGCAGTCGCGACAGGCGATCCTGCAGCGTGGGACCTTGGATTTTAAGCTTGCCTTGTTTAATGATTTGCACTGCTCTCTCTGCCTGGCCGTTGGAGGCCGGCTTGAACGGTGCCGTCTTAACGTGATTTATGCAGTGGTTAATTATAAGGTCCTGGAATTCTGCACTGGTGAAGCACGGACCATTGTCACTGACCAATATGTCAGGGATTCCGTGCGTTGCAAACATGGTTGCGAGGCTCTCCACAATAGTGGAGGTTGTGCTCGAGTTTAAAATGGTGCATTCGATCCACTTTGAAAATGCATCTACAACTACGAGGAACATTTTGCCCATGAATGGGCCCACATAGTCTACGTGCACTCACGACCACGGTTTGGTAGGCCAGGGCCAGGGGCTCAGCGGAGCCTCCCTGGGGGTATTGCTGAGTTGGGCACAAATGGTGCACCTTCGGACGCAGAGCTCCAAGTCCGCATCAATACCAGGCCACCAGACATGGAATCTGGCTATGGCCTTCATGAGAACGATCCCTGGGTGTTCGCGGTGGAGCTCCCGGACAAATGCTTCTGCCTCACAGAGGCATGACTACTCGGCTGCCCCACATCAGGCAGTCTGCTTGTAGTGATAGCTCACGCATGCGCCTGTGAAAGGGTTTTATTTCCTCGGGGCAGGCATCGCGAGCCTCTGCCCAGTCACCGGTTAGGACATATCTTTTTACTAAGGATAACGTGGGGTCGCTGGCCGTCTAGGCTCTGATTTGGCGAGCTGTCATGGGAATACCTGTGGACTCAAAGGCATTGATTGCCATGTCTATCTCACAGTCATGTTCGTCAGACCCTTCTGTGGTCGCCAGGGGTAGCCTGCTGAGCACGTCGGCACAGTTGTCTGTGCCTGGTCTGTGCCTTATGGTATAGTCGTAGGACGCCAGCATGAGTGCCCACCGTTGAATTCGCGCCGAGGCGTTGGCGTTTATTGCCTTGCTCTCGGTTAGGAGGGACATGAGGGGCTTGTGGTCGGTTTCTAACACGAACTTGGCCTGGAAAAGGTATTGGTGCATCTTTTTGACACCGTACACGCACGCGAGCGCCTCCTTCTCTACCATTCCGTACCCGCGCTCCGCCCGCGAAAGTGACCTGGAGGCATAAGCTATGGGTTGTAATTTGCCTGCACTATTGACATGTTGCAAAACGCAGCCGACCCCATACGCTGACGCATCGCATGTGAGAACTAGCTTTTTACCTGGGTCAAAGAAAGTCAAAACACTGTTGGAACACAGAAGGTTGCGTGCCTTATTGAAGGCGCGTTCCTGGGCGTCCCCCCAAAACCAATTGCACCCCTTCCTGAGTAGCACATGGAGAGGCTCCAGCAGCGTTCTTAAGTTCTGCATAAAGTTCCCAGAGTAATTGAGTAGCCCGAGAAAGACGCGCAGTTCTGAGACATTCCTGGGCCAGGCAAAATGCTTCTGTTTTGGACTCTGTTGGGCGGATTCCATCAGCGGCAATCCTTCTGCCCAAAAATTCAACCTCGGGTGCGAGAAATAGGCACTTGGATTTCTTGACTCGTAGGCCTACCCGATCCAACCGCTTTAGTACTTCCTCCAAATTACGGAGATGGGAGTCGGTGTCCCTGCCCGTGATAAGTATGTCGTCTTGAAATACAACCGTCCCCGGGATGGACTTGAGCAGACTCTCCATGTTGCGCTGGAATATGGCAGCTGCCTTCCTGATGCCGAATGGGCATCGATTGTACATGAAAAGGCCTGTGTGTTGAGGGTGGTGAGTAGCTTGGATTCCTCGGTCAATTCTTGCGTCATATACGCAGATGTGAGATCGAATTTTGAGAAAAGTTTACCTCCATCCAATGTGGCAAATAAGTCCTCCGCTCTGGGCAGCGGGTACTGGTCCTGTAGGGAGACTCTGTTTATGGTCGATTTGTAGTCCCCACAGATTCATACGGATGCATCAGGCTTCATGACTGGGACGATGGGACTTGCCCAGTCGCGAAATTCCACAGGTGATATAATGCCTTCCTGCAGAAACCTGTCTAGTTTGTGTTCAATCTTTTCCCTCATCACATAGGGTACAGCTCTGGCCTTGTGATAGACCGGTCTAGCATCCTGTGTGATGTAGATTTTTACTTTGGCCCCTTTGAAAGTGCCCACACCTGGCTGAAAGAGATGTTCAAATTGCTTTATAACTGTTGAGCAGGAGGTCCGTTCCTCTAATGACATGGCATGGACACCATCCCATTTCCAGTTTAGTTTTGCCAGCCAGCTTCTCCCCAGCAGTGCTGGGTGGTCTCCGGGGACAATCCACAGGGGAAGTCGGTTCACTGTCCCTTTGCGTGTGACAGAGAGCATGGCGCTGCCAAAGACTGGTACGATTTCTTTGGTATAGGTCCTTAGTGTGGTGTCGACTCTTGTGAGTTTTGGTCTGTCTCTTTTATGCGGCCACAGTTGTTCAAATTTTTGAGCGCCCATGAGAGATTGACTCGCTCCCGTATCTAACTCCATGTTGACAGATATCCCGTTGAGTAGGACCCTCATCATTATAGGAGGCGTCCTGTTGTAGGAGCAGCGGCCATTTATTGTGTTGACCCGCTGTACACCGGTGTCCCGGGTATTGTCCCCACCATCTTCTGGTCCGCTTTCCGACCCATCTGATTCGTGTACTAGCCGAGTTGCCGTTATTTTGCACATGCAGGCCAAATTCTCTGTATATTCACAATTTCTCCAAACAGCCTGCTGAAATCGACATCTCCTTGATGAGTGCCCACCCCGACACCTCCAGCACAGACTTGTTCCATTGTTCAAAGAGTTCCCAAAGAATGAGCTGCGTCTGGCTGATCTCTCTTGAGCTTCTCTCAGTTTGCAGTTGATTGCTCACATTGTGTGTTGATGAGGTGTGAACGGCTATTCCTGTGGCCCTTGATGGCCTCTGCCTGCTATCGAGAGCCTGTTATCCCAGTTTTGTCTGTGTGTGGGGGTAGCATCTTGATGGCTTCTGCCTGCTGTTGAGAGCCTGTTCTCCCAGTTTTGTCTGTGTGTGGGGGTAGCAACTTGTTTAATGCTGTGAACTTCTTCTTCCAATATTTCGTTAGTTGTCGTACCTGCATTGTAAATCAACCTCGTTTCTTCTTCCCCTACCAAGAATGTCTGTGCAACCAGTGCTGCTGCCTCTAAGGTCAGGTTCTTGGTCTCTGTGAGCTTTCGGAATATGCCTGCATGGCCTATTTCTTCAATGAAAAAGTCTCTCAGCATTTCTCTTCTCAGTTCATCGGAGAACCCACATAAACTAGCCAACCTCTGAAGTTCCGCCACAAAGTCGGGTATGCTCTGGCCCACACAGCGTCTGTAGTTGTAGAACCTGTGTCTGGCCATGTGTAGGCTGCTCACTGGCTTCAGATGGTCTCTTACCAGTGTGCTCAATTCTTCAAACGACTTGCTTGCTGGTTTCTCGGGTGCCAACAGATCCTTCATTAAAGTATGTTTTTGAGCCACAGCTGGTCAAGAGATCGGCTCTTCTCTTGTCTGCCTTATTGTCTCCTAACCAGTCTTTGGTTACAAAGCTTTGCTGGAGCCTTTCTATAAAGTCCTCCCAATTGTCTCCCGCGTTGTACTTTTCATTTGATCCGTTGTTCGCCATTCTGTGCATTCTGTAATCCCGTAACTCATCGCCACTGTAAAGTCCTGTCCCCTCAGTACAGATTCACACAAGGCATGTAGTGAAGTCAAGGTCACTCTGGATCTGCACCTTTATTTCACAGCTCTGGAATGCTGCACTTGTCTGAGACCTGTCTTTATATACCTGTCTCTTGCAAGTGCACCCCTGGTGGTAAGGTATGCTGGTGGTTACAGGTCATATCTTATTACAGTCATGAAAAGCATGTTATGATACAGTTATATATAATAATGTAAGATACATGACATGATTGGTCTGCTTTATCTATGGAAATGTGTGATGAGACCAAACCTTACAACCGTCGCTAAGACGAGCTATCTATTCAGTCAGATTATTTACTATGGGGTAATCGTGTTGTTGTGCCTAAGAAAGGCAGAGAGAAATTTCTGCGTGATCTACACAGCACTCATCCTGGTATTGTCATGATGAAAGCCATCGCCAGGTCTCATGTATGGTGGCCTGGAATTGAATCTGACCTGGAATCATGTGTGCATCAGTGCAACACTTGCATGCAGCTAAGCAAAGTACCAGCGGAATCTCTGCTGAGTCTGTGGTCGTGGCCATCCAAACCATGGTCGAGGATCCACATCGACTTTCCTGGGTAAGATGTTTTTTATTATGGTGGATGCATATTCCAAGTGGATAGAGTGTCCAATCATGTCATTCAGTACATCCACAGCTACCATTGGGAGCCTTCATGACATGTTTGTTACTCATGTTACTCATGTGAGCGACAACGGATCTTACTTCTCAAGTCTGGAGTTTCAAGAGTTCATGAAACTCAATGGTATTTAACATGTGAGGTCAGCACCATGCAAACCTGCTTCTAATGGTCAAGCAGAGCGTGCTGTCCAAACAATCAAGCAGAGTATGAAACGTGCAGATTCGCTTGTCATGCATATTGCTTAGTTACAGGACAAGACCCCACACGCTTACCGGGGTCTCCCCTGCTGAACTATTGATGAAGAGAGGTCTCAAGACCAAGCTCTCTCTCATCCATCCTGACTTGAACGATCGTGTTGAAAACAGACATCAAAATCAGCAGTGGTATCATGATCGTGCTGCCGTGTCACACGACATCTCTGTTAACGATCCTGTGTATGTGCTAAATTATGGTCAAAGTCCCAAGTGAGTAGCCGGTACGGTTATGGCCAAGGAGGGTAACAGAGTGTTTATTATCATGCTCAAGAATGGGCAAACATGCAGGAAACATGTTGATCAGATGAAGCTGTGGCACACGGAGGAACTGGAGCAAGTTGAGGAAGATACGATCATTGACCAACCAACCTATATTCATTCATCAGAAGACTCCACCATCATCAATGAATCTGGACTTTCAATCTTAGACATGGTCATTGTCACTCCCATCAGATCGGCCACCCAGCCTCCAGTCTTAACTGACTCAGAACACTCGCACAGAACTGGAGTTGAACTGAGACGATCAATTCATGAGCGGAAAGCCCTGGACCATCTTAATTTGTAAAAAGACTGATACTAAGATCTTGAAGGGGGATCTTGTCATGTTTGTATGCTTGCCGTTATTAGCCACCAGGGGGCACCACTGTCGGAGGTCATTGGGTTGTACGCACGTGTGTGCGGGCCAGGTATATAAAGCAAGTCACCATGTAATGTGGGTACTTGGGCCTCGAATAAAGTTGAGCCAGGTTTGCACCTGAGTGAGTTTACAGTATTCAGTCGATCGAGCTATTACATACATAACATAAATACAAGTTGTTGTTGAATTTGAAAGTTTTGGGAGCTGTCTATCACATCTTACACCACGTTGTTACATATGTAAATTGTTGAATTAATTTTTTTTAAGTATTCAAAAACTAAATAAAGCCAATCACTTCCAAAATACAGAGAGACTTTTGGAAGAACAGAAAACACAATCTAATTGAACTCTGATCTCAAGCTGTGCAGAAGAGCAATGAGTCTTTAATTGACCTCAGAATGTGATTGTCGTTTGATCCTGTGGCCTTAAAGGGGCAGACCAAGTTACACACACTGGACCCAAGTTTCGAGCCGCGCCTAGAACGGTGCAGTCCCGATCTGGACGGCCGTTTTTCACGCCACAAGGTGCGCCTAAAAAAACCTCCAGATTCTCCACCTCCCTGCAGGTCCTCTGGCCCTCGGCGCAGTGCAGCAGGAGCTGTAGGGGGTGGAGCCAGGTCCCTGCGCTGAAAATAGTGCCGGGACCTCTGCACATGCGCGCTACAGTGGGCGCGCATGTGCAGTAGCTCCAGGCGCCCAAAACTGTGTGGGAGGGGCTGAAGCACGCAGCCCCTAGCCCTGGCCGAATGGCCTCACTGGGGCTGTGTGAATAAGGCTCCTCCCACGGCCAGCTCCTGCTTCCTCCCGACCCGACTCGACTCTCGCTTCCCGCCTCCGAACCCGACACCGACCTGACTCCCGCTTCGGCCCCCCCGCTACCGCCCCCAGACCGGACCGGACCCGATCCCCCAGACTGGACCCGACCCGATTCCCGCTCCCCCCCCCCCCCCGCCCAACTGGACCTGACCCGACTCCCGCTCCCCAACCACCCCCCACCCGACTGGACCAGACCCAACTCCCGCTCCCCGCCCCCCGCCCCACCCCCCACCGCCCCCGGACTGGATCCGACCTGACCTCCCTCCCCCCGACCTGACCTCCCTCTCCCTCCCTCCCCCCGACCCGAACTGAACCGACCTCCCTCCCACCACTCCCCCGACCCGACCTGAACCAACGCCACCTACCTGTAAATCTGGTGCTGGGGACGAGCCCTCCCCGAAATCTCGGGCCCGGCGCGTTCAGCCTCCCTCCCCCTTCTCCTTTCCCCCCCCCATCTCCTTCCCACCCCAATCTCCTTCCCCCCCATCTCCTCCCCCCATCTCCTTCCCCCCCATCTCCTCCCCCCCCCATCTCCCCATCACATCTCCTTCCCCCCATCTCCTTCCCCCCATCTCCTTTCCCCCCATCTCCTTCCCCCCCAATCTCCTCCCCCATCTCCTCCCCCCCAATCTCCTCCCCCATCTCCTTCCCCCCATCTCCTTCCCCCCCCATCTCCCCATCACATCTCCTTCCCCCCCATCTCCTTCCCCCCATCTCCTTTCCCCCCATCTCCTTCCCACCCCAATCTCCTTCCCCCCCATCTCCTCCCCCCATCTTCTTCCCCCCATCTCCTTCCCCCCCATCTCCCCATCACATCTCCTTCCCCCATCTCCTTTCCCCCCCATCTCCTCCCCCCCCAATCTCCTCCCCCCATCTCCTCCCCCCCAATCTCCTCCCCCCCAATCTCCTCCCCCCATCTCCTTCCCCCCATCTCCTTCCCCCCATCTCCTTCCCCATCTCCTTCCCCCCCATCTCCTTCCCCCCATCTCCTTTCCCCCCCATCTCCTTCCCCCATCTCCTTTCCTCCCATCTCCTTTCTCCCCCTTCTCCCCTTTATCCCCTTCTCCCCCCCCTCCCCCCTTCACCTCCTCCTCCCCCATCCCTCCCCATCCCTCCCCCTTCTCCACCATCCTCCCCCTCCCCTCCCTCTGCTCCTCCCTCTCTCCCTCTACCCCCCTCCTCCCCCTCCCCTCGCTGTCAGAAACACAGACACTGACAGACAGAGAATGAGAGACACACACAGACAGACAGAGAGATAGAGACACTGACAGAGACACACTGGGGGGGGGGGGGGGGGTGCATCCCAGCACGCTGTTGGAGGGCTCCCGGTACTGCAGTCGGTAAGTAGAAAATGTTTTATTTATTGATTTAAAAAAAAAATTATTCCTTATTAATTTTTTTGATTGATTTATTGATGTATTTATCATTTATTATTGATGATGGCTCTTTATTTGTAAAACTGAAGTGTTTAATGTTTGTAAACTTCCCTTTAAACCCCCCCCCCCCACCATTCCCTACGCCTGATTTGTAACCTACGCCTGATTTTCTAAAGTGTAGACAAGGTTTTTTCGAGCGTACAAAAATCTTCACTTACTCCATTCTAAGTTAGTTTGGAGTAAGTTTTCACTGACGAAACTTTGAAAACAGGCGTAAGTGGCTGGATACGCCCCCTTTTGAAAAAAAAATTCTGTTCCAAAGTGAAACTGTTCTAACTGACTAGAACTGGAGCAAACTAAATGACGAGAATTCCGATTTCTAAGATACTCCGTTCTACACCAGTTGCTCCTAAAAATCAGGAGCAAATCATGTGGAAACTTGGGGTCACTGTTCCTAAGATGCAGAATAAAATATTCTAAGTCACACGCTTTTCAAAACCTTTTGTATTCTTAGACATCCTGTCAACCTTTTTCATTATAAATTCCCAGGTCCACATTAATAATGGAATCTGCCTGTGTAAATGTGTCACACTGTAGATATCTTTCTGGCAGTGCTGCACCATTTTAGTTTTTCACCAAATTCCTTAGCCTGTACTGCAAAGAAACCCTTACACTGCAACTATCTTTACTCCTCTATTTTCAAAATTGTTAAATATTTTGCTATTTGACTATAAATAGTAACATAAAATCAGAAATATTATATAACAGTAAGGATAGAATGTACCATACTAAAATAGTAACTGAATTATGTTTGTGTGACATGGGCCAATTATCCCCATGGTCCTTCAGACTCAGAGGCAAGACTGCGACCACTGGGTCACGCTGACACCTGGAATATTATGTATAATTCTATGTGAATTGGGTAGGGTTGAAGGAACTTGGATACATTTGTCAAAACAATACAAAGGATAATTGTAACATTCTGACACTCTGCAATCAACATGCTGCAGCACCAGGCTTCTAATTGTTCTTTTCAAGTTGGTAAATAAAGGATTCATACAAACATACAAAAATGTTGGACAGCTGGTCCATCTAGTCTGTCCCAAATATGCCTGATGGATCACGGCAAGAGACTCCTTACTCCCTAGGTTCCATGTTTCGTTGGGTAAGCGAAAAACCAGATCAAAAACGCTCGGCCAATTAGGGGAAAAAAATCTGTAAAATTCCTCTCCGATCCTCTAGGTAATAAAAACTAGTCCAGGATACTGCATTCACCATATATTATTTAGTACCAACCTCTTGATTCACATACGCAATACTTATTACATTATAATGTTTGTTTAAAATTTGGATCAATAGTGAAATTCCCCGAATGCTCTGAGCTTCTGCATTACCCAGAAAACAATGGTAAAGTCATTCATTTTGGATGAGAACATCTTCTAAAAGACTTAAATGTCACCCAAACTCTTTCAAGCACTAGCCAGAATTTGAGCTGCTGAGGAAATAATGCATGGTATAACTTCAAGATATGACAGATGCAGGTTAGTTAATTAAAGAAACGCTGCAGCTGAGAAGTAATGCTTACAGGTCAAAGTTCTATAATGCACTAATACAGCAATTTTGCAATCATTCTATAGCTGGATATTAGTAACTGTTGATTTTTGACTGCATTGACAACCAAATCAAGTATGTAATGGATTGTTAGTTAAATAATTATAGTTACTGAATCCTCTCACTGAACAGACCAGGAAAAAGGTGACAATTCAGTGACATCTGTTACTGCTGGCTTGTTTGTGCTTCAAAGCCAGTTTAATTTTGTTTCGTTCAGCCCAAAGTCTGATGAATGTAAATTTCCATCATCATACCAAAGAGACTGCCGATGAAATTGTTCTTGGGCTTTAGCACAAAGCTGACGATAGCAAATCAGCAGCTTGTTTTATCTTGACTTCAATGTAAAATAAAACCATCCATTTTACGTGACCACCCGAGAGCGATTTCACTCTCCACCAGCTAAACCTCTGAGAAATAACTCCAGGTAGTTTCAAATTGCCTAATATAGGATGCATAATCTCTCCCAATAATTTGGCGGGGGGGGGGGGGCACAGGCCAGCTCACACTGCGATATGTGTGCGCACTAGGTCAATTTAATTAGGTTGCATTGGCTAAGAGAAATCTAAAGTGTATGTATGCATAATCTACTCATGCAATCTAATGCTTCACAGAGCCATTATAAACACTATTTAACTCAAAGAACATTGATCAAGTTAGATGGCTTCAGGGAAAAAGAGATTAATTTCAAACATACTTCTATGCAACAATGTTTGGGCCTCCATTCTGCTGAAAATTTTTCCACAGATGAGTGTTTTAGGAAGCTGGCACATTCAGAAACTGTTCCTGCTGTTTCTGTTATTTCTGCAGTGCTCATTTTCTATCACATCAGTTCTTCATACATATTCTCACAGATAGAACCCATATATCCCTATTCCTCCTTACAGTGAAACATTTAGTGGCTGGATTTTGTTTGGAATGTGCCTCTGTTAGCACCCCGAGTGGCCAGCTTCCAGCGCCCCACCAGGAAATTTGATGCCGGTTTTGTGACGGCGCTGAGCAGTACTGCCCAGGAGCACGTGCATTGTGCAATGCCCCCGGTTTCAATAGTAATGTGATATTTGCTTGGAACGACACCTGTAGCGCTCTGTATTGACATCGCCAGAGAAAGCTGCCATGCAGAGCTGTCGCGGGGCGCTAAGGTAAGGAATGATTGAAAAAGGTAAGTGAAATTGATATTTTTATGGATCTTTTTTGTGATTCACCTTTAGTTATGAATACTTTGCATCTGTTTTCACAAAAGAGAGAGGCGATGCAGATTTTGCAATGAGGGATGAGTGTGAAATATTAGACGAGATAAATATAGTGAGAGAGAAAGTATTAAGGGGTTTAGCAGATTTGAAAGTGGATAAATCCCCAGGCCCAGATGAAATGTATCCCAGGCTGTTAAGAGAAGAAAAAAAGGAAATAGCAGAGGCTCTGACCATCATTTTCCAATACTCTCTGGCTGCAGGTGTGGTGCTAGAGGACTGGAGGACTGCTATTATTGTACCGTTGTTTAAAAAGGGAGAAAGGGATAGACCGAGTAATTACAAGTCAGCCAGCCTAACCTCGGTGGTGGGAAAATTATTGGAAAAAATCCTCAGTGTCAGGATAAATCTTCATTTGTAAAGACATGGATTAATCAAGGACCATCAGCATGGATTTGTTAAGGGAAGGTCATGTCTGATTGTGTCTTGATTGAATTTTTCTAGGATATAACCAGGAGGGTCGATGAGGGCAGTGCGTATGATGTAATGTATATGGATTTTAGCTAAGCTTTTGATAAGGTCCCACATGGCAGACTGGGCCTGGATAGAATGGATAGGAAGGAACTTGTTTCCCTTGACAGAGGGGCCAACAATCAGTGGGCATAGATTTAAAGTCATTGGGAGAAGGTTTAGAGGAGATATGAGGGGAAATTTCTTCAGCCAGGGGGTGATGGGGGTCTGGAACTCACTGCCTGAAAGAGTGCTAGAGGCAGAAATGCTCACCACATTTAGAAAATACTTGGATGTGCACTTAAAGTGCCGTAACCTACAGGACTACGGACCAAGAGTTGGAAATGGGATTAGGCTGAATCGCTCTTTATTGGCTGGCACCGACATGATGGGCCAAAATGACCTCCTTCCATGCTGTAAATTTCTATAATTCTATGATTTGGGGGAGTACTTTATCGGGAATGTTTTTTTGTTCAGATTTTTTTGTTGTTGCAGGGAAGCCTCTCATAGAGTGCTCTAAAGCCAGCTCTTTATCAATGGATTTTCAGTTGCGCACACGGGCTAGCGTCCTAAGAGAGGTGTGGAACACTCCACTCTCAGGGCACAGCAACCGAATGTTTTGGCTGCTATCGCAAACCATGTTCCAGCGCAAAATTTACCGACCTGCTGCCATTAGCGCCTTAAGAAGCCTCCAATTGAATTTATAGCCTTAGAAGTTTCCAATAGACAACAGAGTGTCTGCAACATTTGCAACACTTTAAGGCAATCCAATTTTTCAGCATTATTTAATTTCACACGATTTGCCACTCTGCTCCGAGAGGCTTCAGTTAGTGAGCTGAACAGAATCTTGCGATGTACTTTAAGAATGTCAAGGATAAAGCACTGAGACCCTTGCACCGGTCCCTGTTAATACTTGAACAATGTGTTTCTTTCACAGAAGGAAGTTGGCTGTTCTTTGAACTCTGTTTGGAAAAACTTTGAAACCTCACGTAAAATGTCCTTCTCTTATCAGGTTTTTCCCCTGTGCAGTTACCTTTTCAAATTTCCTTCACGCTGATTTTCTCAGTCTACAGGGATGGTTGAAGGACATGACTGAAATATTTATTTGTGTGGGCAGGAGAAGATGTTGGGCTTTTGTTCCCATTGCTGTCACCAGGAGCAATCAGTGGTTAAGAATAAAAAGCAGTCAGGGCCAAAGTTAGAAAATAAAGCTTTGACCTTTCTCACCATCCAATGTAGCAGACAGATAAAAAAGCATTGACCTCAAGACACACTGTACATTTGAAACACTCTCATTTAAAACACAGAACATTTCAAAACTACCTAGTCAAAATGCAAATTTATGTTATAATTACATTGACAAAGTATCAAATCAAGAGAAATGTTTTTCACTGTGGGAATCCATTATCATCTACTTTGGAGAGATTGATGATAACCTTTTGTCAACTACTTACAATCTATATTAACGACTTGGAAGAAAAGATTGAGTGTAATGCAGCCAAGTTTGCTGACAATACAAAGATGGGAGGAAAAGCAATGTGTGAGGAGGACACAAAAAACATACAAAAGGTCATAGACAGGCTAAGTAAGTGGGCAAAAATTTGGCAGATGGAGTATAATTTTGGAAAGTGTGAGGTCATGCACTTTGGCAGAAAAAATCAAAGAGCAAGTTATTATTTAAATGGAGAAAGATTGCAAAGTGCTGTAGTACAGTGGGACCTGGGGGTACTTGTGCATGAAACACATAAGGATAGTATGCAGGTACAGCAAGTGATCAGAAAGGCCAATGGAACCTTGGCCTTTATTGCAAACGGGATGGAGTATAAAAGCAGAGAAGTCTTGCTACAGCTACATAAGGTATCGGTGAGGTCATACCTGGAATACTGATGCAGTTTTGGTTTCCGTATTTATGAAAGGATATACTTGCTTTGGAGGCAGTTCAGAGAAGGTTCACTAGGTTGATTCCGGAGATGAGGGGGTTCACTTATGAAGAAAGGTTGAGTAGGTTGGGCCTCTACTCATTGGAATTCAGAAGAATGAGAGGTGATCTTATCGAAATGTATAAGATTATGCGGGGGCTTGACAAGGTGGATGCAGAGAGGATGTTTCCACTGATGGGGGAGACTAGAAATAGAGGGTATGATCTTAGAATAAGAGGCCGCCCGTTTAAAACTGAGATGAGGAGAAATTTCTTCTCTCAGAGGGTTGTAAATCTATAGAATTCGCTGCCTCAGAGAGCTGTGGAAGCTGGGACATTGAATAAATTTAAGACAGAAAAAGACAGTTTCTTAAATGATAAGGGAATAAGGGGTTCTGGGGAGCAGGCAGGGAAATGGACCTGAGTCCATGATCGGATCATGCATGATCATATTATATGGCGGAGCAGGCTCAAGGGGCCATATGGCCTAATCCTGCTCCTATTTCTTATGTTCATAATTTCTAAATCATGATATTAACTGCTTGCTTTTGTCTTGAGGAGGCAGGTTATTCCATGCTCATTAAGATGAATGAAGACCACTACCCGATGAAGGACTTTTCAATTTCAGGCACCAAGCCCTCCTAGGTCATATAAAGCACAAGCAGTTGTAGAGTAAAGCCCCCTTTACTCTGTCCCAACAATGTGCTGCATGTCCTACTGTATCAATGTCTAAGAAGAAGATCAATGTTTCTGGCCTTTCTGAGTGAGGCTGCAGAAATGGAGGGTGCGGGATCTTGCCTTCCTCTGGATGCTGAATATTTCTGTTATATTAAATTGAAGATGCTTTGAATTGGGAATGACCCTAAATGGCAATTCAACTGATTGGAAATTTTACTAAGTATGTTAAAGTGAACGAAAATATTTATGGCATTTTTTACTAATTACTTGTTTTGCTTTTTACAATTGGACAAAATATTAATGATTGTTGTGTTTTCAAAAAGACAATTTTTCCAATAGTAGATGACATACAGAAAGAGTAAAGCAGAAAGAGGGGGGTTAGAGAAAAGGACACGTAAAATAGAGACTAAACGGTTTATTTCCTGGGTCCCCCTTGCCCGAGCACTAGATGGGAACTGCGCCTCTGAAGTGCACTGCTCCTGTTCCAAGCCATTAGTATGGCCAAGGGACACCCCAGTACAGATCCATCCAGTGGCAGGGCTTACTGCTGGCAGAAGAGGCAAGAAATCTAAGTGCAGCCTTTGAGGCCTGCAGCTGTGTTGAGCTTTTGAGATTAATGTCTTCTGGATATCAATGGAGATCAGCAGCTTGAAGGTCCCAGCTGCCTGCAAACATCCTGGAGGAGGTGGAAAAAAAATTGGCAGCTACCTTTAACCTACCCGTGGCACCCAGGCAGTTCCACTGGTTGGTGGGGGTCCAGGATTAGGCCATATTACTATAGGGAAATGCACCAGCTGCACACTCTAACTTGCCGAAAGCCTTCTCCTCATGATTCTCCACCCGACCTTGTGAACTTTGAGGCCAGTAGTGGAGGTCGTGGGCAGATGCACCCCAGCAGATTTAAAGTGCACCATGTTGTGGAGGCCCAAATCAAATAATTTTAATATTCTAGGAGGAGGTCACCATTTTTCTTTTGGGGAAAGAGTTTGCAGGGAACCAGATTAGCACGGAACTCAGGGAATCTTAATCGTCAGATATTCTATGACTTACATGAATGTATCCACACAGCAATCATAAATAAGCAGATAACAGAGTATGCAATGACTATGT
Organism: Pristiophorus japonicus; assembly: GCF_044704955.1. Lineage (NCBI taxonomy): Eukaryota > Metazoa > Chordata > Chondrichthyes > Pristiophoridae > Pristiophorus > Pristiophorus japonicus. The sequence continues at coordinate 44,376,917 of NC_091980.1, read as the reverse complement.
AATAGCCGTATGGATAAAATAACGTACCATCTTCTCGCTTCACATCCACTCATCATCATAGGCGATCCCTCAAACGAGGATGACTTGCTTTCACGATTTCGTAGGTGTTTCGATGAAGGATCCGATGTTCCAGTCCTGAACTTCAATTGAGGGAGTGGAAGATGCCTGTGCGTGAATTTTTTTAATGTGTGGTGGCCGTTGCACACCAGCCACCCCACAGGCTTGACAGAACTAGGTCTTGGTCCAGTGGTAAGGATTAACCAAGACGACTGGAGACCTGCTCTGCTGCATGGACCTAGCGCGCACACATCGCAGTGTGGGCTGGGCCGTGCTGCCCCTGGGCCCTCGGCTCTTCTGGGCCCCGTATTCTCATCTGTCGCACCTCCGCCACGATCTCTCACCGCTCCTCCACCACAAATTTGTTAAATGAGCACAATTGTAGAACACATGAGCAACTGGGAAATGAATGTTCATACAGTTGTCTGCCTACCTGCTGGTGAGGCTGCTGCATACTGTGGTCCTCTTGGTCTTCCATTCCTTGCAGCTGATCTTCATCCAAGGTCATTTTGAGACACTATTGTGGAGTATACTATTACAGATTTACCGGCTTTCTTTGGGATGTATTGTAAGGCCCTCTGACCACTCGAAGCTTCGGAAGTGTTGCTTTAGCACCCAAAATTCTGTTCAATGAAAGCTCTGGTTCACGACTTTGCTTTGCTACATCTGGGATAAAGAGATATCAAGGCTGTGCTGCTGCCAAAGAAAACTGCCGCTCTGAACACAAAGAGCAAGTAAAACAACCAAGAATTAATCTAAAAACCCAGTGGCCCAGAACACCCACTTTACCTGTGAAAGTGCTAGTTACTTTCTGCACAGAGTCAGAGATGGGCCGACTTAATGTTAATAAGAAAAATGTCTGTTTTGTAGTTTTGCTCAATTGTGTCTTGAGCTAGTTTCACTTTCCTGCCTACAAGCACTTTTGATTTGGAAGAATCATCCGTCCTCCTACCTTCTCCTTCAAAGTTTGATTGCCACAGAATGAAGCTATTTTGAGTTAGAAATTCTGTTGTACCCCGTTTGGGACGATAACTTTTGAAATCTCCAAAAAGTATCGCCAGGCAATAATCATTATTTGCTCCCGGGAACTTCAACTTTAGTGCTTCAAAAGGAAAGTGGAGTGCTAAATCAAGTGCTAACCACTTCTCTTAGGGCACTAAAGTGGGAGAGCAGGCCGGTAGTGACAGAGTGCTGAAGAATGTGCACTGCAATGCTACCAGTATTAGAGGCTGCATTCCTCGCTTAAAGGGAAGGGCCAATGATGGTGCACAATATTCTTCTGCTCAGTTCTGTGTGGTCAGGCGACCTGCACCACTGCCATTACAGCCCCAAACACTCTCAGAGAGTGGAGGGCTTGGACATCACATTGCAATGAAGCCTCAAAAACTTTCAGCAGGCATCAGATTGGTGCAAAGAATAAGGTTTGCCCTACCCAAAAACCAGTGCCTTTAATTATCGCTCCCCAAGCGGCCAGCCGAAGTGACAACGTCTCCTCTTCCTGCTGTTGTTGATGCCCAGCGATACAGCAGGGGGCGGGAGCCGATTTCACATCCGGGGCGATAATGGGATGCTGCACACTTTATAATGTCATGATCTACGGGACGCTAGAAACCGAGGAGGGAAGTTCAAGGCATCGCTGAATTCACAGCGCCCGGTCGGGAACCCCTGAGCGCCTAGCAGCCGAATTTCAACCCATGTGGATTATCATAAAAATGTGTTTATGGATCTAAAGAAGTTCACACTCCATTTGCACATTGCTGGTAGAATAGCACTTCCGCTTTACTGTAGAGTTGTTGAGAGGCATAAATATTGCTACATGCATACAATCAATGATAATCCAAATATTAAGGATGCTGTCGACTTGAAAGAAAAATTGCTTCTTCAGCTGTCACAGGTGAAGTGGCTATAGATGAGTTCCTGGGAAAAAAGGCCTGTTAAGACCTGTTTAGCAAAGCGGTACATGTAAAGCGACTGGGGGTATTTTAATTATGAGCGATGGTGTAAAATGAGTGATATCGAATTGGCGGACCATTATACATCCCTCCCGATTTGGTGTATAATGGGCAGGTAATGCAATATCACTTGTTTTATCACCCATAGTTAAAGCTTTTCCAATTGAGTCCTCTGATGGCTGCTGTGACATGGGTGCTAATTCCTCACTTTTTGTCAAGACTCCAGTGGTGCATAACTGCACAAGTTCCTTTTGAATAACTTTAACAATCCCCTTAACAAACACAAGCTTTTGTTTTTAAACATTTTCTTTGAGGTTCATTGATAATGTTTTGGAACGGGACGACTCGTACTAAACCTTATTGAATAGTCTGTTACTTACTGCTTTCTTCCCTGATTTTTACTTTTTGCAAATGCCTTTTAAAAAAAACATTTATCACATGCAACAATATTGGCTCCCAAGAGTTTTCAGAGTAAATAAAAATAGAGATGGAATAAAAGTGTCACTCAGATAAAAGTGTTCATCAATAATGAAAACAAAATCTCTAACTTTCATTTTTCACTCTTCTTGTTGAAAAAAACTTGAGCTGCAATTACCTTGCGCATTCAGAATCATGATTATTGTTTAATATATGTTATGTTTGAGTGTATTTTAGCAAAGCCCTATTCCGCCAACGCCTCACAGCAACCTGATGACTACCAGTGATCCAGAGACGCAGAGAGTCCACAGTGCCTAGTCTGCCCTCAAGGCCTGCATAATTAGCATCTGTGAAGAGACGCTTGGTTACTCGACCAGGAAACATCAAGACTGGTTCAATGAGAATGACAAGGAGGTCCAGGAGCTAATAAGCCACAAGCACAAAGCATTCTTGAACTGGAAACAGCAACACAACTCGAGAGCAAGAAAGCAGCTCTATAGATGTCTGAAGGCCGAGGTCCAACAAAAAACTCGCGACCTAAAGAACAGATGGTGGATGGAGAAAGCACAGGAGATCTAGCAACTAGCTGGCAACCACGATGTGCGTGGATCTTTTAGCGCAGTCAAGACCACCTACGGCCCAAGCACCCAAAGACCTAACCCACTGCAGGCCAAGAATGGAGAGGCACTCATCAAGGACAGAGAGCAGTCAGTGCTCGCTGGAAGGAGCAATTTGAAGATTTCCTTAACCGAGACTCTGTCTTCGATGTGAGTGTTCTCGATTCCATCCAGCAGCATGCTACCCTCCACCACCTCAGCACAACCCCAGCCCAGCATGAGGTTGAAAAGGCCATCCGACAACTGAAGCACTAAAGCATGGCGGAGAAGCACTAGTGTTGCGAATACACAAACTAATTTCTCTTATTTAGAAGGAAGAGAGCATGCCAAGGGATCACAAAGGTGCTGTACTCGTGACCATCTTCAAGAAAGGTGACAAGTCCGATTGAGGTAATTACAGAAGAGTTTCCCTGCTGACTGCCACAGGGAAAGTCATCGCAAGAATCCTCCTCAATCGTCTTCTCCCTGAAAAGCTCCTCCCAGAGTTGCAATGCAGATTCCACCCACTAAGAGGCACAATGGACATGATCTTCACCGTGCTTCAAATTCAAGAGAAATGCAGGGAACAGCACCAACCTCTGTACATGGCCTTCTTTGACCTCACAAAGACCTTTGACACTGTCAACAATGAGGGATTTTGGAGTGTCCTCCTCAAATTCGGCTGCCCTCAAATGTTTAGCAACATGCTCTGCCTGCTTCACGATGACATGTGTAAGATTTCTAAATCTTTGGCATTAAATTGACAGCAAGACTGATTCCTTTAAAACAATTTGGAATAGCTTATTAAACACATACACATGTACATCTATCAGCAGTCGTCAACTATCCTACGGATCGACTTAGTTACAACAGATACAATGTTACAATAATGATTTATAAAAAGGTAGAAAAAGGTATATGTCACTTTCCTCTGGCTGGCTGAGCACACGGCCTTTGGGCTGGTCTTGAGAGGACAGTTTTCCTGTTGCCGTGTGCTCAGGAGAGAAGAAAAGAGAAAGAAAGTTTTGCGCTTGCGTTTGTATATCTCTTAAGTCCATTGTTTCTCAGATAGCCCCAGGATTGGGTCTTGGTTCCAGGACAGTTCCTTATTGGCTCTCCTCACATATGTGTCTGTCTGGAGGGCTGGTGCCACTCCTTGACTACATTAATGGCTTTCCAATTAACACCTTTTCTAGTTTGGTGAGTTTCAAAGCCATGGTGACATGAACTTGGGGAAGTCATCCATTTTGTTTCAATACTGCAGGCTTTCCATATAATCTACACTTTTAAGATTTATATATATACAGAATCAATTTTGTCATTACTAACCGTTCTTGCAAACTCCCCAACTTGAGGGGGAAATATCCTTATTGACTCCTTGTATGTTTATCTCCTCAGGGCTCACATATCATAGACATTGAGGGGGTTCTGATAGCTCTTCTGTTTATGTTTCTGTGAGGTGGATGACTGCTGTATAATGGGTTTTAAACTTAGAGACAGAGAGAAAAGTGGATGGCCTGATTTGGTCCCCACTTCGTACGGTGTATGCCAAACATAGGGGATTTATTATAATACAATTTTCAGTGCACCGTCGCTTCTCAAAGCACATTGGTGATTTATGATGTTTGTGAGTCATGCTATAGCTCCTGCTTCTCCATCTTCCCTCGGCTTCGGACGTGGCAAGTATTGTCCTGACAATCGTGAGGATCCGTAACATGGTCTGTGGGAAACAAGATCAGTGCAGTCTTTACTCTTTGCAGTTTTTAACTGATTAATGTGAAACCACTTCTTGTACTTAACGCCCTTTTTCCCCGATAACTGAATCAAATAAACTGTGGGGTTCAATCGGTCTATAATCAAATGCGGTTCCCACCATCTGGGCTCAAAGAAATGCTTCTCTTACCCATAATTTGGAATCATTACTGAGTCTCGCACCTTGTATTCAAAGGGACGTACTTTCTTGTCAAAGTACTCTTAATTTGTCTTTTTGATTTCCCCAATTTGGTGGCCACAAATCGATTGATCTGATCGGTGTGATCTACCACTTGTTCCAGCCACTTGGAACTAGATGGTTTCATTGTCAGGGGACACATCCCTGTTAGAGTTAGCTGGCCTGGTGTTCCCATGAGCCTCCCTGCCATGGCCTGATATGGGGAGACCCCTGTTGTTCTATGAGGTGTGGACCTAAATTGACATTAAGCACATTGGCAGCATGTTAGCCCATTGAGTGGGGTGGTCTGTGCACAATGTTTTTAACATTAACTTGAGGGTCCTGTTCCCTCTTTCGATCTCTCCGGATGACTGGGGGTGGTGAGCAACATGTAATTTGTGTTTTATCCCCAATATTTCCTGCAGGTGGGTAAAAATTTTACCAGTAAAGTGTGAACCTTGATCACTGTCCACTTGTACTTGTACTCCCCACCTACAAAACACATGATTCAATAGTGTTTTGGCTGCTGTGATTGCGGTGTTGGAGCGGCAGGGGAATGCTTCGATCCATTTAATGAATTGATCCACCAGCACTAGGGAATGCTGAAAATTGCCTTGTGCCTGTGGAAGTGGCCCAATGAAGTCTATTTGGAGGTGAGTCCATGACCCTTGAGGTGGGAGTGCGCTTTGAAGTAAGGCTCGGTTAGTGCATGCGGGAGGATTGTGTTGCAGGCAAGGTAGCATCGTGCCACGTATTGGTTGATTGTTTCCCTCATGGAAGGCCAGCAAGCTGTGGATGCTACATTACAGAAGGTTACCAGGGCCGAATAGTGCCCTGCTGTGGGGTGGGAGTGAAAGAGGGAGAGCAGTTCCTGACCCACCTCTGGTGGAACACACACCACCAGGCAGGCATTTGACTTTCTTTTGAACATCAGCAACTGCTCATCTGAGTCAGGGGCAGTGGCGAGTATGGTATTGGGAGCCCAGGCTGTTAGTTGAGGAAGGGGTCTGCCTTCCTCGTGCCAGCGCTTACAACAGCATATGACTAGTATCGCTGCTGCAGGGATTTCAAATCCAGGTGATCTGTTGGAGAGGCCTTGCTAACTGCATTGCAGGGCTCAACAACTATATCCTCTATCTCCCATCAATCACAGCGTCCTTGGCTGCTCTGCCTGCTCTAGAATTTCCCTCACTATATGGACCCCCTTTTCTGTGGACTATTACATTTCCTATGAAGCAGGGCTGGGATCGCTGTTTAAGGTATGACCAGAGCAGGCGTAACCAGGGCCCATGGACCATAGTCTTACCGTTTATCATACAAAAGTAATTTTTGTGGTATAGGGGCAAGGAGAGCATGGTGTTTATAGCATAGGCACTATTGGACCAAATATTCACGGGTCTATCTGAGGTTTCCTTCACAACAGTTAGAAGTGTGGCGATTTCTGCATATTGTGAAAACTGTCTGTTGCATCTTTACTGGATGGTTCTTTCTGGCAATACCACAAATATCCGGTGTGAGGGGATCCTTCAAGGTGATATGAGGACCCATCGATGTAAACATCCGGGGCACCCTGTATGGGCTCTTTCTGCACAGGATGGGTCTCAAAGTTAATCAGGGGTAACGGACATTCATGCGGGTCCCCCTCATAGATCAGAAATTGTGGCAGCAATGTGGTGGGTTTGGAAATTGTATCAATGTCACTTTCCATAAATTCCAATATCCATTTGCTGAAGTGCTGCGAGGAAACTAGCAAATCTCCAGGTTTCATCACTAGTTTCAGAGGTGTGTGTCCGCTGTGCAGGATTGTCGCCTGCAATCCAGTAATAAAGGTAAAGTGATGTACTGACCAGAAGACGGCCAGTAGGTGGCGCTCGCATGTGGTATACATCTTTTCTTCCCCTTGCAGGATTCGAGACGCATATGCAATGGGCTGTAATCGATCAGCTTGCGTTTGGCACAGAACTGCAGTGAGGCTTTGTTCTGTGGCTCCGACCTCCAAATAGAAGGGTTGCGTGGGATCAGAATGGATCAGACATGCGACCTGTATCACTGCAGTTTTTAATTCAGCCATGGACTGGGTGTGAGCATCAGTCCATGCCAGGTGTATGTCACCAACCTGCAGTTTCATTCAATCATAAAGTTCCTTTGGTACCCCACCAAACCACAAAATGA